>NC_041407.2:66182025-66496400 GCF_900747795.2 Erpetoichthys calabaricus
CCTTTCGAATTCCACTGCTTTCATAATCTCTTATCTGCCTTTTTCTCTCTCCAACACCTTTGGGTCTCTATTCTCTGTATTGTCCTTATACGCTTTATATGTGCTGAGAACATATGATCTGTAGGGCTTGTCTTGTAAGAATCTCATGTTCCACGTCCCCGCGAGACGGCCCTGGGACAATCTACCAAGTCTCATGTTTACAGTCCCCGCGAGAGCTCCGTGGCAAGTCTCTTTTGTCTTGTGGGTCTTTTAAATGTCTTCCGAGAACTTCAGAGAAGATCACGTATCGTAGCCTTGCTTTTGCTTTCCAGCATTTTTTTTTATAATAGAGAGATATTCTTTGTCTTTTTCTGATTGCACTGTTTCCTGGGAGAGCTTCTTTTATTCCTCATCTGGAACAAATCTTCTTATTCCCAGTGACACTAATTGTGTATGTCACCGGTTTGACTTGATCATTGAACAGAATCTTGGAAAATGGTACATAATGATAAATTTTACCTTTAAGATTTAGTATGCTCTGTGATGTCCTTGCCCCCCATCTAGGGTTATTTCCCACCTTGTAACCAGTGCTGGTATAAGCTCTTGATTCCCACCCAACTGAAATGTATGGGCAAGTTTGAAAATGGAGGGAAATAAACGAAAAGAGGGAGTGAGATTAATTCAAGTGATTCAGTAATGAATTCAGTGACTTTTATTTGAAATTTTCAAGTAATGAATTCAGCTGAAAAGTTCACAACACCACAGAAACATGGCAGTTTTCGAAGAATAATTAATAAACACCTAAAAATTCAGCAACTGAAAATCTCAGCCTTTGCCAGCTGATTGTCTGGCTTCATGCCATGAGTTAGAACATGGTGTGTTTGCTTAGCCTCCTCCACCACCGTGAAAGTTAATGACTATACAGACAACTGTGTAATTACAGAAATTGTTTTATGTATACTGTATATTAAGCAAGTATTACAATATGACAACTAGACAGATGCCACAGTGCTGATGCTTCAACCCAGCACTGTGATGGTGTCACTAGGTTAATAAAAGTTGCTGCTGGTTGTGCAATTCTTGACTTTTGCGCAGAACAGCTATCAGGTGTGGAGAAGAAGACACAGGTGTAAAGATTGACAGGTAAAGAAAAACAGAACAAGAAAGATGGAATTGTTGGAGAGTTCAATATAATGCCAATAGGATCGGAACAAGTTCAGACTGTAGAGATCCTGCATTGACTTCTATGGCTGTAACATCAGGAGTGGGTGAAACTGAGCAAGAGATGAACATAAAAGTGCACTTAGGATTACTTACAAATCCAATGTGTTGTGTCCTTCATACTTGTCACAGTATTAATTTCTCAGTTGCACTATAGCAGTAATGACTGTTGGCATAAAGAAGCCATGTAAACTGGAGAGGTACTGTAGGTGTATATATCATTGTAATCAATACAATGAAAACTTGACATTCCATCCATCCATCCATTTTCCAACCCGCTGAATCCAAACACAGGGTTACGGTGGTCTGCTGGAGCCAATCCCAACCAACACAGGGCACAAGGCAAGAACCAATCCCGGGCAGGGTGCCAACCCACCGCAGGACACACACAAACACATCCACACACCAAGCACACACTAAGGCCAATTTAGAATCGCCAATCCACCTAACCAGCATGTCTTTGGACTGTGGGAGGAAACCGGAGCGCCCGGAGGAAACCCACGCAGACACGGGGAGAACATGCAAACTCCACGCAGGGAGGACCCGGGAAGCGAACCCAGGTCCCCAGGTCTCACAACTGCGAGGCGCGCTACCCACTGCGCCACCGTGCCGCCCACTTGACATTCCTCAAAAAGAAATACAACTTTATGACATGAAATGCTCAGTCAATGAATAAGACAAAGAAAATAATCGTAGACTTCAGGTTGGTCAATCCCACTTTTCCTTAGTTCTTACTGATGATGAAGATGTGGAGGTGGTAAGGACATGTGAGTACCTCGGAGTGCATCTAAATAACAGGCTTTAGTGAGGTACCAACACAGAAGCTGTATACAAGAAGCGTCACAGTTGCCTCTATTTCCTGAGGTGTTTGAGAGTATTTAGTGTATGCAGACCAGTCTTGTACTGTATGTTTTCTGCCAGTCGGTAGTCTCAGTGTAAATTTATGTGCAATAGTGTGCTGGGGAAATACCATTAGTTCAGATGATGCCAAGTAGATTAGAAAGGCTGATTCAATATTAGTAGTCAGGCTGAACTCTCTGGAAGAAGTGGTAGTACTGAGGTCACACAGGAAGCTGCTAATTATTTTGTACAATGAATTTCACCCTATATTTTCACCCTATATTTTGTATAAACAAGAGGAACACATTTAGTAACAGACTGAGATGTACCAAGGAGCACTATGTAAGGTCGTTACTACCCTCAGGCGCCAGGCTCTATAATGAGTTACCTCTCAGCCAAGATGGTACTGGTCTCTGTGTGCTTAATGGGACTGAGCCATCTTTACAGACAATGATGCTATGTGTAATATGTACTGTGCCAGCAGCTGACATCATGTACTGTGAAAATGGTTCTGATAAGTATGTGCGGTTCTAATCAGTTTAAAATTAGTGAATACCTATACTTTGTTAATATATTTTTACATAATTATATATGTTATATGTGTAGTTGTACCTTTTTAACATATTTATACATATTTACACATATTTATAACTCTTGTTATATATATACTGTATATGTATATTACTGTGCAAAAGTTTTAGGCAGGTGTGAAAAAGTGCTGTAAACAAAGAATGCTTTCAAAAATGGAGGTGTTAATCATTTATTTTCATCAATCAACAAAATGCAGTGAATGAACAAAAGAGAAATCTAAATCAAATCAGTATTTCGTGTGACCACCCTTTGCCTTCAAAACAGCATCAATTCTTCTAGGTACACTTGCACACAGTTTTTGAAGGAACTCGGCTGGTAGGTTGTTCCAAACATCTAGGAGAACTAACCACAGATCTTCTGTCAATGTAGGCTTCCTCACATCCTTCTGTCTCTTCATTTAATCCCAGACACACTCGATGATGTTGAGATCAGGGCTCTGTGGGGGCCATACCATCACTTCCAGGACTTCTTGTTCTTCTTTACGCTGAAGATAGTTCTTAATGACTTTGGCTGTATGTTTGTGGTCGTTGTCCTGCTGCAGAATAAATTTGGGGTCAATCATACGCCTCCCTGATGGCATTGCATGATGGATAAGTATCTGCCTATATTTCTCAGCATTGAGAACACCATTAATCCTGACCAAATCTCCAACTCCATTTGCAGAAATGCAGCCCCAAACGTTCAAGGAACCTCCACCATGCTTCACTGTTGCCTGCAGACACTCATTATTGTACCGCTCTCCAGCCCTTCAACGACCAAACTGCCTTCTGCTACAGCCAAATATTTCAAATTTTGACTCATCAGTCCAGAGCACCTGCTGCCATTTTTCTGCACCCCAGTTCCTATGTTTTCGTGCATACTTGAGTCGCTTGGCCTTTTTTCCACGTCGGAGGAATGGCTTTTTGGTTGCAACTCTTCCATGAAGACCACTTCTGGCCAGACTTCTCCGGGCAGTAGATGGGTGTCCCTGGGTCCCACTGGTTTCTGCCAGTTCTCAGCTGATGGCACTGTTGGACATCTTCCAATTTCGAAGGGTAATAAGCTTGATGTGTCTTTCATCTACTTCACTAAGTTTCCTTGGCTGACCACTGCGTCTACGATCCTCAACGTTGCCCGTTTCTTTGTGCTTCTTCAAAAGAGCTTGAACAGCACATCTTGAAACCCCAGTCTGCTTTGAAATCTTTGTCTGGGAGAGACCTTGCTGATGCAGTATAACTACCTTGTGTCTTGTTGCTGTGCTCAATCTTGCCATGACATGAAACTGTCTTCCACAACCTCACCATGGTAGCAGAGTTTGGCTGTTCCTCACCAGTTTAAGCCTCCTACACAGCTGTTTCTGTTTCAGGTTAATGACTGTGTTTCAACCTACGTGTGATATTGATGATCATTAGCACCTGTTTTGGTATAATTGGTTGATACTAATCTACAAAATCCCTGACTTTGTGCAAGTGTACCTATAAGAATTGATGCTGGTTTGAAGGCAAAATGTAGTAACACCAAATATTGACTTGAATTAGATTTTTTTTTGTTCGCTCACTTTGCATTTTGTAAATTGATAACAATAAACAATCATTATTTATATTTCTGAAAGCATCTTTGTTTACAGCATTTTTTCACACCTGCCTAAAACTTTTGCACAGTACTGTATATATAATATATATATATATATAATATATATATATATATATATATATATATATATATATATATATATTTATATTGTTGCAGGTGGCTGGGGGGTCAACTCAGCCGGGACGCCCTGGAAGACCAGAGGAGGGCTTACGCCTTCCCCCAGACCACATGGGGGCGACCGCTCTGGTGGCTATGGGGGCCACGAGTACAGAGCTTTGAAGCTCAAACCTGTAGGGGCCCATGGTCAACCGCCAGGGGAAGCCCCAATGCCTTGGGAGCCCTGGACCTCAGCACATCCACCACAACCCGGAAGTGCTGGGGGGAAGAGAATCGGGGACACCCGGAGTGTTTCTGGGTGCTCAGCCGGCACTTACGCCACACTGGGGAGTGCCGGTGGAAGATTGTCGGGAGGCACCTGGAGCACATCCAGGTGACTATAAAAGGGGCCGCCTCCCTCCATGCAGGGTCTTGAGTCGGGTGGAAGAAGGACAAGGTCTGGGAGGAAGCAAGGAGGTGGCCTGAAGAGAGAGAAGGCATTGTTGTTGGCCAGGACTTGAGACTTTGGGGAGTGTGTGCACTTATTGTAAATATGGAGAAGGTGAATAAACATGTGTTGGGTGATTTGAACGTGTCCGTCTGTCTGTGTTCGGGTCATCTTCCACAATATATATACAGTATGTATTTATATGTATTATATATACTGTATATTTATATATGTTGTGACTTTTTTTACATTCAATACTGTAACCCTGAAATTTCCTTTGGGATTAATAAAGTATCTATCTATCTATCCTATCTATCTATCTATCTATCTATCTATCTATCTATCTATCTATCTATCTATCTATCTATCTATCTATCTATCTATCTATCTATCTATCTATCTATCTATCTATCTATCTCTGAATCATTCTGTACTGATTCAGCACAAATGGGTGTATTGACAAATGGGATGAGATAGTGTATAGGACTCAGGTGGAGAACTTTGTATTCTACTGCAGAAAGAATTGTCTGCAGTTTAACATCAGCAAACCCAAAGATCTTGTTATTGATTTTTGGTACACCACTTATCCTCTATGCCTGGTCACTGTTCAGTGGAGTGAATGTGGTGGTGGTGCACTGCAGAAGTATGCCAAGAAATGCTACTGGGGCTCCTTTATGACAACAGCAATATGCATGCATAAGGGCAAATGTGACTGTGGTGCTCTTTTTAACTTTAGACAAGTCAGAAGTTATCTTTCTTTTTAGTTATTCTAGTATGTACAGTATTTGAGAGGGGAATTGTTGTTTGCTATAATATAATAATATGCAGGTATTTATTTATTTAGCTTTGGGGTTTATTGCTTTTTATAATATAATAATATTTACTTATATTTAGTGAGCTAATGTAAAAGCTAAATATCCCCTGGAGAGAAATAAAGTGGTATCTATCTATCTATCTATCTATCTATCTATCTATCTATCTATCTATCTACTCTATCTAATCTATCTATCTATCTATCTATCTATCTATCTATCTATCGACTGAAGATGCAGACTTTTGCAACTTATGTACTCAAATGCAGTTTAATACTAAATAATAACTAGAGATTTGTATTTGTTTCTGTAATGGAGTAAAACAGGCACGCCACGAATGTATTCTAAATTCTAAAAATTACAGTAACTTAAAGTAACATGCATGGTACAAACCTATAGACTTCTCACTAATTGTTTTTCTCATAGGGAACTTTATATAACATACTCGAGCACTAAAAGTGCAAGACATTGAATCTTTAGAATATAAGAACCTTGCTGCTTGAAAAACAAATTTGATATGCTGTAATATACATTTTCAAAAGGTTATTTGTGTTTGTTGACTTTTCTGGCTGTTTTAGCCATGGCACATTAATTTCTCTAAGCAATGCTTTGTGCCCTCAGCCTGTTTAATTTCACCAACATTAATACAAAAAGCAAGTTTCATGATTGCTTGCTTCCTTTTATCATTCTTACATTTTTACATACAAGAACTGGGAGACTAACAATGTAGCTAATATCCAAAAATCCTATTGATTGAAAAGAATCTCCCAGGTGCAGGTTGAGCTATACAATTCCCTGTTTCCAATGTACTGCTTTGAACAAAAGATAATGGAAATATATGAAATGCAAACAAAACATCCATCCATCCATTACCCAACCTGCTATATCCTAACACAGGGTCACGGGGGTCAGCTAGAGCCAATCCCAGCCAGCACAGGGAGCAAGGCAGGAACAAACCCGGGCAGGGCGCCAGCCCACCACAGGGCACACACACACGCTCACACACCAAGCACACACTAGGACAATTTAGAATCTCCAATGCACCTAAACTGCATGTATTTGGACTGTGGGAGGAAACTGGAGCACCCGGAGGAAACCTACGCAGACATGGGAAGAACATGCAAACTCCACGCAGGGAGGGACCCGGGAAGTGAACCCAGGTCTTCTTACTGCGAGGCAGCGCAAGCAAAACAGAATTTTTTTGAATAATTGTATATAGTTATGTAAAGCATTGACTATAATTCATTCTACTTGAACCTTCCTTATATGTACCAAGACAGAGTTTCTAGTCTGCTGCCAGCCACTGTGACTAACCAGCTTTGCTAAAACTAAAAGGCAGTTTTTAGACGGGCGACAGGTAACATGTGATTGTCAGAGGCATGTCAACCAAATGTGTTCACAGAATACCCACAGCCAATTCCTCAAAGCTACAGTAAGTCTTCTATTGGCAGCGTTGAACTGCTGGACTAAAGTGTAGTGTGCCACCCTATGAGATGAGGCTGGAAGCCTAAACCCAGGTCAGAGTGCTGATGGTGACAGGGTGACACAAGGAAAGGCATGACATATATAAAAATCAATTATGATTTACAATATTGTTTACTAATCCAAACAGTACTCATAAGAACAGGCAGATGTATAAAAACAGCAAAGATACAAAAATGGGATCCAAGGTATAGGAGAAGGTGATTTTACTGTGCTTTAAATTATTCAGAAGGTTTATATGCTAAAATAGTATTGCAAGAATGTTAAAAGTGTGTTTTTTTTATCTTTCTTTTGATGTAAATTTGTTAAATTGTTAAAAGCCTTTTTCTGAACAGTAAGTACATCAGAGAGCTGTGACTTTTTTTAGGTTTTCTGTTAAACTCTTGACCTCATTAAAAGCAGCAAGTTTTAAACACAGAAAAAGGAAGTGTTAGTAGAGACAATTGGCCATTTTACAGAGAAGGGCTTTCTACAGTCAGAGGAGCGGAGAAAACTTTTTGCAGAGGAGTAGAATTTACAGAAAGGTCCAAACGTTAAGGTAAAGATCTAATGGTCAATTTCTGGACTTGGCCATTGGTTATGAAAATGTGCTGATATAGTCTGTCAAAATGGCACTGGACAGAAAGGGGAATAGGGGTGTTCACATTGGCCATGACAAGCTTTAAAAAGTCAGTTTCAAGTATTATGAGAGAAAAGAACCAGGAAGAAAAAGAAACAGGAAGAACACAGCCACCCAGAGGACCCATGCTGTGAGAGACTGAATGCCACACACATTGGGTGTATTGGCCAGCATTATCAATGACATCTCCTGAAATATTCAGGTTGTACTGGTGATTTGCCACATCTGTTTGCTTTTCTCTTCTGCTTTTGGAACATTTGGAATATTTTGGAATGCCTATAGACTATAATGACAGAATAGAAATTGAGGGTGGGAGCAGGAATGACAGGTCACAGAAAGGATGAAAAGTTCGGACACCAACCGGGTCATCCCATTTAATAGGATAAAGTCCAACAAAAAGCATGCCTCTTGGCATTTGTATAAACAGCCCTTTGGGCAAATAATTACAAAAATATTTGGTTCTTCGCTGCAGAATTGAAGGTTGTTTACTGGAGCTCCATCTGGCGGGTTGCTCTGATCGCAAAAGACACCTCCTTCCAGGCATTGAGGCTTCTTCTAGTGCGCAAACTAGAAAGAGTGGGGGCTAAGTGCAGTCTCTCTGAGTTGCAATGACAAAAGGAGAACAGAATGTTATCAATAGTGCCCCCTCTCGCCCCGGTGGGTTATCACATACTTCGATTGAGCCTGTGAGAAGATCGTCTGAGGCGCTTGCATGATAAAGTAAATTTCTTGCTCCCCTTGTTGCTTTTTCTTGCCATTGGCGCTATAAATGAAAGGAGAGGAGACACCCTATAATATGAGTAGCAGTCATTTCTGGGTGAAGTCGAATCCATAGTCCCAGTTGTGGGCTGTGTCTCCTTCCAGGCCAGGTAAATGCAAGGATAAGAGAACAAGAGTTGGGGCTGAGGACATCCTATATGTGTGGGTTTATGTAATAAAGAATCTGAGTGTGGGAATAAAAGAATATTTGTTTTCAGGATGGGGTCACACCAAAATCCTTCCATGATAAAACAAAACTCAAAATGTTAAAACACTAGAATGTAATCGAAGAAGACAGATTGCACAAGGCTCCCTTTAATTTCATGTGTCCCTTCCACCACATAATGTCTACAGACACTGATAGGAGGAACAAAGGGCAATTTGTAAGTAAAAGAATGGCTATGGATGGAACTTAACAATGTTTGCATCACCTGAGCACTCATCATGGCTGTGTTATAGCAAAACTTTTAATGAGGTGATTATTTTTTCTGTCTCATTTAGAACAAATGAAAACTAACACAGGGGATAGGTTTGAACGTTACATGTCCATCTGGTTTGTTTATAGCCCAGAAGTCACTTATCTGAACTTAACCACACTATGTTTGCATTAATTATTATACCATTTCATGTTTCTGGAATACAAAAAGGCTCAACTCAGTATCTGCAACCTATTCTGACAGATGAAAGAATAACAGAATAGACTGTTACTGATATTTTCACCAGTACAAGTCCCAACATACCTTTTCACTACAAATCATTTTCAATAAATGTCTTTTCCCCCAGTTTCAGAATCCATCCTTCTTTCTGTATCCTCTGTTGTTCTTTACAGGAAAATGTCACTACTGTGCCTTTTGTCTCCCCCGTGAAAGACCACCACTGGAGGAATAACTATGGCATTAACATAGCTGTTAACTGGGCCCTCTCACACTTTCTGTCCACATTATAAATTACTTGTGGGGTCAATCAAAAAGACACACTGAAAAGTGAGTGAATGAGAAGTGCAAAGAGGGGCAACATGCTTCACTAGTTTAGCTACATATCGATGGGAGCTTCCCACCTGAGTGATATATTGTAGCTGTGCATTGTGTTGCACTCCACATAATAAACTGTGTGATATTTACCTTCATACAGTCTGTGTGTGTCTCTACCCCAAATAGTTTGTACTGAACTGAATGGATTCTGTGAATAAATGAGGTGGATGGAGCTCATTTATTCAGAATTAATAATTTAGAGACTGCTTACAGATCAAACCCACCGTCTTTAACTCTTACCCATTCTTGTAACAGAGAGGGGATAAAAACGACTGCACCTATAGAATTTTCAAGCCTGACGCTAGCAATGTCATAAGATATTGTACTCGTGCCCAGAATTAGCAAGTTAATTCTGTTTTTTATTTCCATTACAGTGCCATAAGAGGAAAAAGGAAACATGTATGCATTTTGCCTCATTATAATGAATATAAAGTAAAATAGTTCAATGGCCATGTTTAGGACATAAGACCTTTGCTTAGCTGCTACTTGAGAACAGAGCTGAGAGGTGAGATGAAAGTGTTAAAACACTTAGGCTGATCGAGGAACTTTTTTTCTTCTTCTGAATTCACTTGTTAACTCAATAACGAGCCTCAGACTCAGCATATGGTTGTGAACTCTCTCACTTGGAAAAGTGATAAAGAAAGTGATGACTCAGATTATGATAACCCCTGAACATTACATACAGTGTATTTTCAGCTACAGCCAGCAGTCCGCAAAATTAGGCAAAGCGAGAGAACCTGCTAACTGCACATTAACCTTATAGTGGAACCACGCAAGGCTTTAAATAGATTTGAAATTCTTTTATTTCAAATATGTCTGATAGCCCAGATTTCCTCCTTTGTGTTATACCCTTACAGACCTTTATATTACAAATTCTGGTTGGTAGTGCTGTTCAAAAAACAGACTGTACAGTAATGCAAATTAACCCTGCAGACTCCATAGATGTCCTTGTATTGTAGCCAAGTGATTTATCTCCCTCAAATAGCAAGACAGATAAAGACAAATGTGAATTCTAAATATCCATTAAAGAATCATATATAATGAAAAGGATTTAATACTGCACTGGGCTGGTACTCCGCATGGTTTGAGATAATGTGGATCTGGCTTTCTAGGTTAGAAAGTTGGTTACTGCTGGGCCACCCTTGTAGCAGCCCTTTTGCCTGAAATGGAGGCAAATAGGCTAAAATATACAAAAGTGAGTTATTGTTTTAATATTGAACAATATAATACAAATAGGTGATAAGCAAATAAAGAAAACACGCAATGGAGAAAAAAAAAACATGTAAACCGAGCACACTCTGGGTCTTGAATCATGTCTATCGGGTCGGATGGCTCACCCTATTGCCCACCTGTCTAGTCCCCACAATTAAGTACCCCTTGTCACCTGTTCCACTATCACTCACTACTTCTGATCTGAGCTCTGTTTGCTCCTGCTGTGATGTTTATGTTCTTTTTTAGGTTTTTTTCCTCATTATTTAACAAGGTTTTTGAATATAAACCTATGGCTATTATGGGTTTTTGGGTATAAGGATTTTGTTTCCATTGTAAGTATTTCAAGAATATTTGCATCTTTTACCAATGCCAACCTTGTTGTGTGGTTGCCATCACGTTACTAAGTATCTCATAGGGTAAACTGTGATGAGTGCACTCACCACTGCAATAGCTTAAAAGGTCAGCTTTGGGCAGTTATCAGAGATTTGATATGAACTGTGAACATTCCAAGTGTGTTTTGCTTCTGAATTACCGGTATAACGACTTTCTTGATTTGTTCTATGACTTATGATTTAGGGCAATAGATCCACTAGATAGAATGTTTATGAACCTAGTTTGTTAATGATTCATGTTTTTTCTAAGAGTCTCCTTTCAATCCTCTTGTTTTTAACAGAACACCTACCATTTAAGCCATTACCCAGCTCACCTCCCAGGCAGGCACAAGGCCATATAAGGGCTGGAGTGGCAATGGTACACCCAGACAGATGGCCCACTCAGTCAGAGCAGTTAGGACTTTAAATGAAAAACAAAAGTTGTGTTGCATGCAAATAATATATATCATATATATTTTGTGCATGTTGATGAAATGCGTTTTCAGTTCATTTAATTGGGACTACTTGGATATGATTGCCTTGGCTACTTTCACAGCTACGGTTACTAGCTACCTTCATTCCCCCTTCCTGCCAGCTTCAGCTCCCTAAAGCATGTAATTGAATAAATGGAATTATAAAATGAATGAATGGATGAATAAAGGAGAAGCAGTGTGAGCATGAAGGAATTCTGGGATGGACTGTACATTAGGTATGTGGAAGAGTGCACCCTGTGTTGGACAAGGTGCCTTATCCAGAGTTGCTTGTGCTTTTCTTATCCCTTGATATGGCTAGGATAGGTCCTAGCTCTGTGCATCCTTGTAATGGAATAGGCAGGTTTTAAAAGTAACGTATTATTAGATGAGTAGTGTATAGAAGGTACTGTAATGTTCAACAGCTTGTTGTGTGATGAATTTGTGGCCCATCCAGGATTGGGGCATTCATTGTCACAATACATCTGGCAAAAGCTACAACTTTCCTGACTCTGCAATGGAAAAGATTACTTAAGAAAATGGATGGACGGATGGATGGATGGATAAGTAAGAGAGAAGCATTGTGTGCGTGAGGGTGTTCTGTGATGCACTGGTCCAAGATTGGTGCTTGTGATGTCTGGATCCTAAGCTGGTTGATTGAGAGCTTCTTCTTCAGATGGTATCCTTTATATTGTGGGATGACTGAAAGAGGCAGGTGCAGAAGCAGGGATAGGTGAATTCAGGCAGGTTGATGATGGATGCCATCTTGGCTAGTGGTAGACATGTAGAACAGTTAGGATGTGGCGTACTTCTCAATTCCTTCCAATGAGTTCCTTTCACAACAGACCCCATAAGAGACAGGCCTAGCTTGTGCATTTTACTATTTTCAGTATATATTGTTAGACTCCAAAACATTGGGAGCGATTTACAGGTTTGTGCTGGAAAAGACTGTGATACTATCACTAATCTTTGTTCTGTTTGTTCCCTTAGAGTGAGGGAGGATAAAGCATCAGAAGACTGATGACGTAATTTTTCTCGTATACAAAGCCATGGCCCTTCAGGTCTCAGCACTATTTAATAAAAAACCCTCACCAGAAGTCAGTATTCACTATCTGACCAGCTCCTGAGAAGCTGGAGTGTCACATTTCTGAAGTTCCTTCAGAACAGGAGTTTTGCCAAATCTTTTGTTCAAAACGTTGGTGGTATCTTTTCTCGTACTTCAGACAACAAAATTTAACAGGGCATCTTCTGGGACCCCAACCCTCATTTCTGTTTCTGCTCTTCATTTCACAATATATATTTTGAACCAGTGGAAGAACACTCGTGGATCTCAAGGAAGAGTTGGGGTGCCAGCAGAGTCACCACTTTAAATCCTAACACAAATAAATAAAACAGGCACTCAATGGCACAAAATGCACTTAAACAAAAATAAGGAGTCTTTGTGACTTTCTTTCTTTATTGTTAGCAGTTCCACAGAGCAGGTCTTTCTCAAGGTTTCTGTTTTCATGTTTGTTCAGGTCAAGACTCAGATCTTTCTCTGGGGCATCTGGTCTATTATAGGGCTCAACCTGGAAGGGGGGAGTCATTTGCCCTTACTGGGCATCTTCTCACCACTGTGGGCGAAAAAGAGACAATAGTGATAGCAACAGCACCCTTCCCCGCCCCGGGGTGATATTGCTTACCTCAGAAAAATGATATATATATATAGTTGTTGAAAAAAAAGCAACACGATTATTTTGTGTTTTATATTCATAATTAATTTTGACCACTTTCTAGAGGTTTCTTTTTACTTTGACATTAAGCAATCTCTTTTCTGTTGACCAGTGTCAAAAAAGCCAAACTGAATCCACTGTGATTCAGTGTTGTACAATAAAATATAAAAACTTCAGTTATTTTTCAACCCCCTATATCCTAACACTGGGTCACGGGGGTCTGCTGGAGCCAGTCCCAGCCAGCACAGGGTGCAAGGCAGGAACATACCCCGGGCAGGGTGCCAGCCCACCGCAGGGCACACACACCTACACACCAAGCACACACTAGGGACAATTTAGGATCGCCAATGCACCTAACCTGCATGTCTTTGGACTGTGGGAGGAAACCCACGCAGACACAGGGAGAACATGCAAACTCCACGCAGGGAGGACCTGGGAAGCAAACCCAGGTCTTCTTAGTGCAAGGCAGCAGCACCACAGTGCCACAGTATAAAAAACTTCAAAAAGGGTGAATATTTTCACTAGGTGTAACATCTTCTTTTAGCTTAATTTAAATTAGAGACATTTCTAAGGGGGCAGCACGGAGGTGCCTTGGTAGCCAGGTTTCATATCCAGGATCCTCCCTGTGTGGAGTTTGCATATTCTACCATGTCTACATGGGTGTGTTCTGGGTGCTCTGGTTTCCTTCCATAGTCTAAATGATGATACTAACTTGGCCCTAGTGTGTGGCTTGGTTGTGTCTCTGTGTATGTGTGTGTGCCAGGTGATGGACTGGCACCCTGCCAAGGGTTTGCTCCTGCCTTGCACCCTATGCTAGTTGAGAAAAGCTCTAGCACCCCCACAACCCTGTTCAGGACTAAGTGGGTTACAAAATATAAATGACATTTATAAGGCATGACAGTTAACTAACACTGTGCCATAATATGCAAACTATATGTTTAACTTGAATTAATTATAAAAAAAATGTTAGTAAACTGACATTTTAAAGAAATTAGGTGAATAGGATTCACAACATTTGTTGGTCTGAATGGCCTGTTCTCAAAATATTTGCAACCTTCTAATGAGATACTGCTTGAACAGGCGCTAACTCTCTCTCTAATCTTTAATGACCTCGTAATGGAATAAGTGTACTTGATCAAATGAACAGATGAGCAGATGGATGGACTAGAGAGTAAGTAAAGGAATGGGCATGAATGTGTTTTGTAATGGACTGCTGCCTGTCTTCCATCCAGTATTACAGGGAGAGTCCCAGACTCCCTGCAACTCCATAATGGAAAAAATGATTTTAGAAAATGGATATATGTAATAATAATTATTATTATGATGATGATGATAGTAACAATCATAAAGTACCATGGCTGACACACCATCCAGAGATTATGTCTTCTGCTCAGTATTGCCAGGATGGGCATCAGACAAGACACATGCAAGCATGAATTGAATTACATTTTTTTGAGAATTTTTATATTACAAGAACAAGGAGACAGAAACATAAAATAATCATATTATAATATTAATAATAAGAATATGATGTCTGCTTGGTTTGGTTGCCTTCCACTTCATGAAGGCTATCATATTAATCCTTGAAGAAATTTCCTTGCAGAACATTCACTTTAATAATCCTTAGTGAAGAGCTGCCACTCTCTCCTGTCTACTCAGCCAAGATGAATCAAGGGTAAAGGCTCTCCACATTTATAAAAAGGGAATAATTTGTTTAGGAAGACTAACATTTAATAATATATGTAAGAGTAACATTCTGTAATGGTGTTTTTGCTTAATTATTAATATAGCGTAGCAAGATAAAAAATGTTTTCTGGATGTATGTGTATGAAAAATGTGAAATAGACATTGACACTGTATGTCTTGCTGGGGGGTGGTGGCGACAAAACAACCAATTAAAGGAGGTGCCAGGAGCTAAAGGAAAAATTATACAGTATTTGGGCTAGTGATGGAAAAAATGTTTTGCATCTTTAGAATGTAAATGCCGTTGTCACAGCTTATCAGGATCTGTGAAAGGGAATGTAAATGGCTTTAATAAAACTTTATCATGAGTTTATTAAACGGGAGCCTGATGTAATATGTAAAAGCAATCCAAATGAAGATCCTTTAGATGTAACATTTTTTTTTTCTTATTGCATGTCACTCTTGCTAAATTGATCTGAGCCTGGCCAGTTACCATCTTGGCCCGCAGTCACATCAAATATAAAACCAGAATTGCAGGAACTGGGTGAACGTCCATAGTTTATTTTGTTTTTACATTTTCTGAGCTGTCTTTTCTGTTCTTTGCTTGAACCTTTCAGTTTCAGTCAGCTTCTTTATTCATCCCTCACATTGGAATATTTGCATGAGGGTAATGGAAAAATTTGATGATACACTAATCTTCTTTTTTCTACAGCCAGTTGGTTGTAATTCTTTTTACTCTTTTCAGGCCTCAAAACTATGAACCACCCATCTAAACCAAGTTGAAATCGGAAGTGCCAGTGAGAAAGCCTAAGAGAGCTTAAAGATTGGGCGAACAGAGCAGATTTTGTTCTGATTAACAAAGAAACACACACTTAAAGACCCCAGTGGAAACAGGGGGGGTGTTGGGGGTCTGGAACAAACTGGCCAGTTATGCTGAAGCGGATATCCTGCTGTCACTTAAAAAAATGATTTGATGAAACACTGAGACAGCCGAGTTATTAGTCAAGCCACCATCTCATGTCATCTTTTAAACGTGTGTAGCCTTTGTCACAATGAAGCTCTCACAGGCAGATTAAGATTTGGGGAGACAGCGATCTCCTTTTTTATTTCCTAATATAGCTAAATTGAAGACTAGCGTGGCATTAACTGTTTTACTACCCATACATGCAGTTCTTGCTGGGAACTCATTTTGATAAACAACAGATCCTGTGAGTCAGACTCGTCCTTGTGGCACTCTTTCTGTTCTTCTCATTCATTTTTTTCTCTCTCTTTCTTTGCTTCCTGCTCACCTGCAGGGTCATTTTGATACCCTGATAAGATATACAGGGGTCTCCTTTTAGCAGTGCTGCGGAAATGTTTGTTCACTAGGAAAAGAATGGACAAGACAGCCCTTTTTATTTTCCACTTAAATATGTCATTATAGCAAAATTCTTAAGAATGTGCTTATCATGTCTTATACAGGGTGGTCCAGATCTAATTATGCAACTGTTCGACTGACAACCGTCTCCCCGCCATTTTGGAATGCAGGGCAGGTGCTGCCATCTATCAGCAACTAAAAGAATTTTAAGTGAAATCTCTATGTGCAGGGCAGGTGCTGTGAATTCTCTATGTAATAAACTTAATAAGTTATAGCGTCATGAAAATTGCATAATTAGATCTGGACCACACTATAAATTTAATATGATGGTACTTACATAACGTCTATGGAATTTATATACAGTACAGTGCTGCTGTTACTACACATACAATGGACACTTACCACAAGCTGCACCTTCTAGATTACGTACATTTATATAATAATCAACTGAAACCACAGACAGGTTACTTCCATTTAACTATTTTTGTTGGTTTCTAAAACCAATTGGCTACCCCACTGATGATTAAGAGTCTCAAATAAAAGTGGGTGAATACTTATGTGTTAATGTCTTTTTGGGTAAAGTATGTGAGCAATAAATATTATTAATAATGAGTATGGTGATAAACTAATGTAGCGTTAATATCCTTATGCATTTTTCTTTGTCTTCTGCCATCAATTATTTTAGTTTTATATTTGAAATTAATTTGGACCACTTGACAGAGATCTGTTTTCACTTTGACATTAAATAATCTGATCAGCAGAAAATATGTAAAAAAAAAAAATGCTGTATAACAATGAAATGTTAAATGTTCCATTTGGGTGAATACTTGTAATAGGCACTGTAGAGGTGTGCATCTAAGCTTCTTTCCACCATGTCGAAGGTGTGTGAGGACTTGCTAAATATATCATGATAACTGAAAGTGCATATGATTAAGAAGTTCTAAAGTTTAAGGAGTTTTTTTTTTCTTTTTTTGTCACTGGCAATCTTATTCTTTAACATAAATCACAATTGTGACAAACTATCCTTACGTCCTTGACTTTGCTCACAGGACTAATTCTTGTTATCAGATTGTGACTTTCCCCAAAAACAACCACAAAACTAATTGAAGAAATGCATGATGGAGCAGAGCTGCAGTTCCCATAAAGGTTAAAAGTGAGGATCAGAATGGAGAAAGGAACACTGCTAGGATAGGCTTGAGTAAAACAAGGATTTTAAATTGGATTAAGCAGTTCGGGAAGGTGATGGATTGATGGTCAGTTCCATTACTTTTATGTCATATTTTATGTCAGCAAGGAGATGTAACATCAGCAGAAGCTAAGGGACAAAAGCTCCCTTAATTCAAAGAAATATGGCATAATACGCATAATGATAACTGTCATATGATAACAAAAAGTGTAAATGTATATATGCATACTGAACATACTGTAAATATATGTATCTTGACTTCATTTTAATTCAGGTTCTTATTGTGATTAATATAAAACACAAGATACATTGCATAAAGCACCAAGTAACACAATTTCATAAAGCACCAATATTATGTGTAATATAAACATAAAAATACACTTGTGCAGTATGCACATGCTTTACATATCTTTGAAAAATATTTTTGTGAAGCTTCTAATAGTTTAATGTTATTAAATGGTAATGTTATAAATTCAACATCACTTTTAAGTCTGGTTACTGCTTTCCTCTTAATGCTATCTGGATAGTCTTCAGCTCCCCATGCCCATCAAACTGGATTAAGCAAGTTCAGTAAATGGCCCACGCTGAACGCCTGCTGACAACAAAAGAAAGAAAAATAAGATTCCAGTCTACACAGATTCTGGAGATAAAGAATCACCTGTCTGGACTTAGGGGCATTAAAACTCAGATTTGTTTTTATTATTGCCTATACACCACAATTATTATATGAGATTATTTTACTGATTTCATTTGACAACATTATCAGAAAGAACACTCTAAATTGTTGCTGTCAAGATTCCGGTTCTGCCCCTGTTTTGTCCCTTTTTAGTTCTGGCTTGCTCCTGGACTGCTCATCTGTCGCAAAACAAGAGGAACATGGGAAATAAAAGAGCAAGACTGCTTTGATATCTTTGAGCTTTCATTGGGCTTAAAAGCTCCTGTTGTGATTGCAGTACACAATATGGCCAAAGTGGTGTGAGCCCTCCAAAACAGAGCCAAAAACCAGGTCAGACTTCCTACTAGACTGCTCAGAAAATGCTCACTCTCAGACAGCCTGACTACTTACTGCAATGGCTGGCTTTGGCCTACACTGGTCCAAATGGGCCCTGGCTTCAAAATTAATAATAATTTATATGATATATAATATATATATAGTTAAAATAAACTCACAAGGAAGAGGATCACCATTAACCCCCTGGCTTGTAGAAAGATGTGCCACAACAGAATCTAACTAAAAGTAGATTGATTAGCAAAAATTAGGAATTAGAATGAAATGTTCAAAAACACAAAAAGAGGTAAAAGGAGTTGCCAACAAAATAATCAAAAGTAAATAAGTGCCAATGCAACATCGTTAATCAAAACCCTTGAAAAGAAGCCAAAAAGAGTCAAAGAAACCAATAAATTCCAAGAAACAAAGCAATGTTCTCATAAATTCCTTTTATGGAATCAGGGATGGTCCCGTGCAGTGATGTAAAGGTTGGTCCCACCTCTTAAATTAAACACAAGGAACATTAAAGATATTTAAATATTCTTAAACATAGCAAAATCAATAATACAATAACCATATTGAATAAATGATACATGAACAGAACAATAATAACAGAAATAATCATAATAATCAAAACTGAATTAAAAAGATAAGGAAAAGGAATATAAACATAAACCAGTATAGGAACTCTGGCTAAAATACAACAGCTTTCTTATCGTTTCATTGTTTTGTTATTCTAGTACTTTTTGATTTTTTTTGCCTACCTCTTATTGATTTTGCATTTTTGTAACATTTCGTTTGATTCCTTAGCCTGTGTTTTGCCTACCTTGTGTTTTTCATCTTAACCCATTTTTGGCAACATTATTGATTTACAGACTTTAATAAAATGTATTTTATTTATATCCTCCTGTCATGGCTCCTCTCCTGCTTATTACTGTATGGCATTGCTCCTTCTTCTGTCTTTAGGACTTGGCTTCCTCATCTAGATAGCTGTTGGGTGATTGTGCTAAGCCAGTTCCCATCTTTTGAAGTCCTGGCTAGGTGTACATGTTCAATAACACCACAGCTATAATATGCACTAGCACTATTGAGTGTCATGTCATGTTGCCAATGTCGTTTCCCCTTCGTGAACTTTTCCAAAAGGAAAGTTTTTTGAAGTGGTGGGAGTGATTTAGTAGAAAATGATATCTGATGCTTTTTGCTGATTTCACTATTGAAAGATCATTCACATAGCAGAGAAAACAATCTGTTTGGGATCTGACCAAAAATGTTGAAAATATTTAAATGACATCTGAAAAGAGAGGCTATAAAGCAATAAACAGCCATTGACCAAAACCAAACAGGCAAAACAAGCTCAGAATCACAAAGTAGGCTAAAATTCAAAACTACAACCTAAAAAACAGAAATAATATTGCTTGAGAAATTATTTTATGTAGCTGAATGGTCCAGCTTTTATTTAGAACAAAATGCAGACAATTATGGAGAATGCAGATCTTCCTTAAATGAGGAGGCTCCCAAAACAATGTGACCACCTCCTGTAAATTACATGCACACACACACAAGTAGGTACTCATGGCATCATGCAAACAAATTCTAAAATACTGGTGCGTGAAAATGTCACCAACATGCAACTAAAAGCAAAAAAAAAAAAATTAAAGACCTAAATAAGGTGGAGCAACCCATTCATAGTCATTCCACAATTTTTGTTGTGACACTATAGAATAAGACAACGGAAGAGTTGTGGCACCTCTGAGGTGAATCCTGTTAAACTGAGGTAAAAAAAGCAAAAGGAATAAGAGATCTCAAATGTTAAATGGCCACAGCCAGAATACTCTACATGTTAGGCTAGTATCTTTCACAAGGTAGGAGATCTGTCTCCTGTCCTCTCTGGTCCATCAATGGACAGCCTCTTCAAAAGGTTGATGGGTTTATATAGTGTGGTATCAAAAGGAGGTGGGGCTTCCATGGAAATACTGGAAGTGACCTCAGTCAGCTTCCCGAATGTTCTTCGTAATTGCAGCGAAAAGAAGAGAAGGGATTGGCAACTGCACCCCCTCTTGGCATGGAGTGGTACTGCTTTCCTTATTATGTGTCCCCTAAATGCTTGTGTGTGACAGTGTATTAGTTTGGAGAAATATGACGTCTGTTTTAATTGTGAAGGTAATTTCTCTTATCTACTCTGAGATCCCATTCTGCTGTCAAGAAATATAACATGATCAAAGTAGCAGCAACATCAAGTGTAACCACTCTATGTAGGGAAAACAAAAAGAGCATAGAGTATCAAGATGATGGCTAGTGGGATGGGGTATTAAGCATTACTTGCATATTAAAAAAAAGAAAATTCAGTTTCTCAATACGTGCAAAAATTAAGTATAAGTGAAATAATGATCATTATTATTATCCCTTCCAGAAATCTCTGTTATAACTTTCACAATGGCAGACACCTCCCAGTTCCTCACTGTAGTCATTTTAATTGCAATCAGTTATTGGACATTTTTACACACCTTCCCTCTTGAATTTATTTTCTTTTCATGGTATCTCATTTCAGTTATTTCGTAGGGACGTCTAATGAATGAGGTCTCCTGAAGCCCTTCCTTCTTGAGTAAGTTTTACACTTTGCTGTCCAAACAGACTTCACTATAAGATATTCAGGGTGACTTTTTTGCTTTGAGGTGGTGCCTTTTGAGCCCATTTATGTCTAGTTTAATTGTGTGAAATTAAACTAATGATTTAAATCACCAAGATATTCCTTCAGAGAGTGACCTCTCTTTGATTTTTAGAGCTTATATTGGCACAAACACAAGACTGCAGCCAAATTACTCCTGCTGTGAGAGGGAGGTTCTTTAAATAGAAAATAATGTTTTACTATTTATAATGTTAACAATAGACTTAAAAGTTTTTGTTCAATTCAATAAGCAATATTTTTCCCAAAATTGTATTTTTTTTTGTTATTAGCCTATTTTTTTCTGTCTTAGAGGAGCTGTTATAAATCATTAAGTTGTCCAGTTTTTATTTGCAATTTAAAAGCCAAAATAGACATGCCAAGTTCCATTTGGATATTCTGAGTGGACAAACAGCCTAATTGCTATTCACAACTGTAATCCATGCAAGCACAATTTTCATTGATTCCTGGAGCAGTTTAGTAAACCTTCTAATAGCCCCTGTTTTTGTCCAAGTTACTGTCATTAAGATGTTGGGTAATCTGATAAAGTGCAAAAGTGAGAAATGTTTCAAGAAGAAGAGTTTGCTCAATGGGTTTCCAGCTCAATTTAAATGTGAAAGCTACAGAATCAGTTACCAGTAAGCTCCTTGATTTTACATGATGTGGGATAATTTACACAAAACAAAAAAATCATGATAGTTTGTGCCCTGTGATGGACTGGACTGTTGCTGCCTTACGTCAGGTACTGACGGGATGGTGTCCAGACCCTGTTACACTGTGCCTTATTAAATGAGATGGATAACAGATGAATGGACTTTATCATTTGTAGTCAAAAATGAGATATCCAGTTCTTTTTTCTAGATGCTTAGGCAGCTTGTCTGTTAGCTTCATATACCACACTTGAACTGATTTGAGATGATTAGTAGTTAGTGCTTTGTGTTACTATTATTAAAGCAAATAATCAGCAAGACTAATCAGCAAAATGTAGATCAGAGCATAAAACATGTCAAGCATCAATGCAGTAGTCCACTGAAAGTCTCAGTGTATTGTGAATAAAAAACAAAGAAACTGAAAGGCATTTGGGCTCCTTAGTTAATGTCCAAGGTTTACAAAGTAAGAGACAAGAAAAAGCCAGAGTGATATGCTCTCAGAAGAGTTTGCTTTTGTGCTTTGTGGGTCAGAGCTATGACCTTCATTGACGTTGGTTCCTGAATGAATGCCAAATCCAACACTGGGCTGGCTTATATACTGTATCTGGATGGGGTGGGGCTAGCAGCAATGAAGTGGCAGTGGCATCGGGCAGAAACTGGGTTAACAACTGTGCAGCCCCTTTACTCTTTCCCATGTGTGTTCCTCATAATAGCCTATGAGATATTACCCTTTTCCACATACATGTGTCATGATTAGTATCATTTTGGGCCCTCAGATTCCACCATTGTTAATTTCTTTGTTAGGTCTCCTTCCTGCATTTCCAATGGCATGGTTCTGTTTTTTGCTTTGTTTGTCATCATACCACAACGAATCAGAATTCCTAACCAAAAATTAAAATGAGCTGTCATAAAACAAAATCATTTCTTTTTTTTTTTTTTTGTATTTTTTTTCTTTGGGTTGCTTTGGCTCCAAAGCATTTGTTCCAAAGCATTTTTTAGGTGCATTTGAATGTCTGAAGCGCCTATTGTGACAGCCCTGGTTTGTGTGTCTGGCCGCCAACATTAAACAACTTGTTCCCCTCTGGGCCAATTTTGTTGAAATGTGGCACACTTATTCTTCTTAATAATTTGTCCAGACAGTTCAATTTTTGGTGAGCTACCTTGAGCAGATTGTGCTGAGCATGGTTTTTTAAATCTCAATATCTCCCATTGAAAAGCACTGGTGAATTTGCAAGCTCATACGTCTTAAAACAGAGAAACCTGATGAAATTCTTCTAAGGACGTTGGCTTGTGTAGATCAGTCAGGTGTTTGGGTACCCATCTTGTACCCCAAGTTATCATGCACTATGTCATGTGCAAATCTGCTGCTGATATCCAAATGTGCAGCAGCAGCGGACAAAGTAATCCGTGGGTCTTCTCTGGTAAAGGCATTCACCACGTTTCTCTGGGCTTGTGTGTGAAATGTTGACGGCCAACCAGGTTGAGCTTTGTCGATTACACTTGTTCTTCCCACTTTAAACCTTTCTACACATTCATTAACTTTTCATTGAATTATGCTGTATTCACTTCCATACTAAGCCAACATCCTTCGGTGAATTTCAGCAGGTTTCACTCACTCTGTCCAAACAAATCTCACTATGGAGTGTTGTTTAACAATAGTGCAACCCCACACATTTGACCTTGGCTTCAACCAGTCTAATGGCAGAGTACTGCATTGTGCCTGATTGAACTACCCATAAGCCATTGCAAACGTGTTGTATTGTGTCAGCTTTTATCCATTGGATTTACTTTTTGATTTACCCTCGTAATGTACAAATAACAACATGATACGATTAAAACTCCAATTACGACAGCTACATTGAGCGGTTGTGTTAAATTTGAGCAGCATCATGAGG
Organism: Erpetoichthys calabaricus; assembly: GCF_900747795.2. Taxonomy (NCBI): domain Eukaryota; kingdom Metazoa; phylum Chordata; class Cladistia; order Polypteriformes; family Polypteridae; genus Erpetoichthys; species Erpetoichthys calabaricus. The sequence goes on from NC_041407.2 coordinate 66,205,662, forward strand.
GTGACTAAGGAGCAGGCCAAAACAGACAGTACTGCCATGTATTTGTTTTCACTTCAGCCATTGAGGAATCCTACATGTTCATTCGTGAAAGTGTTTTTTTTTTGTCCTGTGCCCTGATCCGTCTCTAATGATTATGACATAAAGCCAGCATTAAACAAACTAGGATGGCTTTATGCATAAACATACATGCTACATAAGTGTCCTGGTTTAGGAGTTTGAAAATCTTTTCACCCTATAATTTACCCTCAAAGTGTTACTTTCTCCTGATATCCGTAATAGTCACTCGCTGTAATAAAGTTTGCCTTTTACTTCTGCTATTCACTAACATTTGTTATAATGGAGTAGTCCCGATTTATGAAAATTACAATGGCCAGACATGCTCAAGGCAAGAAGGAATTAATTACAAAAGTTTTTTTAGGTTATGTTAATTGCCAGTTGCATATAATCTGTGTGTGAATATGGGGTGTGTGTGTGAGCGTGTGTATGTGAGTGAGAGTAGTCCTTTTGTAATGGACTTTCCAGGCCTGTTTTCATCCTAGTCCTGGTGAGATGGCTTTTGCCCCCCACAACCCTGAAATAGACTGAGAAAGTTCTAGAATCGACCTAATAAACTCTGAAGTCTATTGAGGGTGACAGTACCTGCATAGTTCTTGAACATGCCTGAATGTCAGGCCATGTGTGCATTTTCTAACTTATTTATGATTGCTGTCTCTCATAGCTAGCAACGGGTGCCTATACTGTTTAAAAACACTGGAGTGGCCATAAAAATAAAAATAAAAATTTATAACAGCCAAAACAGTAACATCAAAATATTCCTAAATCTAATGAGGACATTTTAAAATGAGTTTCTGACAATTAAAAGAGTAAATAATATATTTTATAAGTTTCACACCCCATATAGCCTGTTGTAATGGCCAAGGCAAATTTCTAATTTCATGTTTTCAATGCAGAATGAGAGAAAAAGGTTTATGATATAACAGAAGCCAATGAAAACCTGTTCCACTAATGGAAAACAATGTGTCACTTGTGTCACATGTCCATTATCTAGTTGTATGCTCAAAATGTACAAAATTCAGGCACTTTTTTCTAATATATTATTAACAGTTACAAATATTTTAAACAGGAAAACACTTTCCCATAATAGTGTGCTTTGGAACTAAAGACAGGAATGAGGGGGAGAGGTGGGTCTTCAATTCAACTGAAGTGGGAGCTCATGTACCACTCAGAGATTTAGACCACCATCACAATATAATTAGAAATAAAGCTTACTGTAATTTTTAATATGTACATTTTTTTACATATGTGCTCTAAAAATACATTTCCTGAAAATATTAATGTGTAAATTAAAAAGATTCCACTGCAAACCGTAGAAATTAATGGTATACAACCTTTTTATTATTCTTTTAACAGTCCATATTATTCTCTTCTGACTAGTGAGATATTTAAAAGGCAAAATGTTTCATAATTGAGTATCTGTCAGCAAAACAGAAACTGTCATTATAACAAAATGGCAATTATGGTTTTGTACTTGTACTGCTGAATTGCATACAGATGTAGGTGCTTAGTTTCAGTACATAAAAAATCGCTCTAAATGACTCTGTTGGATAATTCATGATTTGTCCATTCTTTGAAAATTATTTGAAAATCCGATTGTATATTGGGCTTTTGCACCACCCTTACTGAGATTATTAAATGACAGGACAGGTCTCTATATTAAATGCATTTATCCTCGGCCAAAGTTTTATCAGTGAAAGTAGATAATGTTCTTTAGGCTTCCCAAACAGTACAGGCACAATAGATTTCACTGGTGTGAAGAACACCACTGCCAGGCCCATTAGAGGCTAACTGTGTAAACCGCAAATCATTCTATAGCATCAGTGTATAGGCGGGTCCTTTTTAAATTACATTGATGTGTATGTCCAGTTATATTGTGTCATCAGTCATTCTGAGGCACAGCAAACCCCTTATCATGAATGAGCACTGAAGTTGGGATCATCCCACTACTGACAGAGGCTGCAGTCTTTCCTTTTAGTTGATAAAAAGCTGAATACAGTCATGTACTGATTTATGGACATCCGAATTGAGGCCATTCACAGTTACAGCTTTGGGCCTTAGCAGAACAATAGGGCACCGGCTCCAAACTCGGTCCTGGGGACCCACTGTGGCTGCAGGTTTTTTTTTTTCAATCAACTTTTGTTTTTAATTGGACTCCTGGCTTAATTAAGTGAATTGTTATTTCCCAGTTTCTGTGGTTTGTTGTCAATGTAAAAAAAATACAAGTGCGGCAATTTTTTATTAAAAAGTATGAAACAGTTTTAGGGGGATAATGTAGTTTTTTGTTTTACTTTTTAACAATATTTTCATCCTGATTTTCATTTTGCATTTTTAGGTGTTCTAGTTATTTTTATTTACTAATTAATAGGTCAGAGGGGTATTTTTTGTACGTCACTTAAATCATCCGAGATCAGGAGCCTCATCTTGGAAAAGTTAATGCCGGTGACACTCATCCGGGATAGGTAGGTTTTTCAAACGCAGCCGTGTAGAAGATTAGTCTAGCTGGATCTAATCATACGAGATGAATGCGCGCGCCCGCGCTGAGTGAAAAGCCCATATATATTGAGTCTAGAAAACATGATCAGCAAGTCTTTGATAGGCTGTAACAAAATGAAGAAAGAACGGGCGCATTTTTTTTTTTCACACACGTGGCGCAAGACCTTTCATTCGAAGGACATGAAGAATTTCAAGATTTAATATGCACAAGAGGTAACACTGCAAAAGCAGCCCAGACCAGAAAAGACGGCTGGCAAAAAGTGGCCGACAAATTAAACGCTAAGTAGTGTGCATTGTACTTACTGAATGCAGCATGTCATTTCCTATGTGTCAGATAAATTATTATTTAATATGTCATAATTCCAGATCAAACGTGAGCACAAGGAGAACATGGGAACAGGTTAAAGTGAAGTACAAGAATATACTTCAAACTGGTAAATATTGGTATATAACTATTTAAAGAATTGCTGACATAAATAATCATATATAATATAAAAAACATTAAGTTTTAAAGCTAATAAGAAGGCAGACAAGCAAAAAACAGGTGGAGGTCCACGCAGTCCAGACCTAACCCCTGCAGAAGAGTTGGATCTCCAGCAAAATGCCCATCGCCCTGTTTCTGAGGGCATTCCAGGGGGAAGCTCCTCCTCAGAACCAGTGGCAGGATGCAGTGGTAACTTCATTTCAGGTAAAGGATGGTCATTGCATATATTTGTCCTCCATGTGTGCCATAGGTACAGTATGTTCCATATAGCCCTCTTTTTTGTTGGGTCAGTTGCAGGGAATGTCATATCCCTTGAACCTGTGTCTGACCAACGAGATATTGACGAAGGTCAAATATTTCATGAAGACACTGTGTCTGATTATTCATCATCAGGAGGAGAGGTACATTTTCCAAATAATGTTTGATCAAACTCCACTCTGATCAGTCCCATGTGCCCCAATCACATTTGGAAATCCTGGTAATCAGAATGTTAGTCTGATTATGAGATTCTTCATGGAACTGTGGGTGTTTTAGCCTGTGTATTACCTACCTGCAATGGCATGAAACACCTCTTTTATTGTTTGCACATGCAGGTGTCCAGGAAACACTATGAAAACTCAAAGGAAATATTTCAGAGCCAAACAGACTTAACGAATTGCCTGGCAAACTGCACTTTTAGTTAGATTTTCCGCATCACCTACAGTATATAAAAAAGTTCTGCTTGTAAAAAACCTCAAAGCAATGCATACTCTCTGTGTGGTTGTGAGAGCCCGACTTCGCCTAGTTTGACTTCGAATATAAGGTGCTAATAAATGTTTGAGGTACAATATTCCCCCTCGGCTAAAGCGGTATCTTTCGAAAAGAATTTCCTTTGGGAGCAATAAAGGATCTTGCCGATCGCGCAAAACCCTCTCTATATGAAATTCTCTTCTTATAATTTGTGCACCAATATCAATTGGTCGCTCATTTATGAACGGCGAAGCCATGACTGGATGACTTCTACGCACCATCACTGATCACGTGTGTAAACTAATCCTTGTTTACATCGAACAAACCTGCTCCGAGCACGTTTGCGGATTAGGATGTGTTGCTATGACAATACTTCCAGCAAGAGTTTCGAAAAACCGACAGATCCAGGATCAGGCCAAATCGTCAACAATTACATCCGGCTAAATGACTAATCCACGTACGAAAAATACCCCCCAGATGCTGAAGTAGTTGCGGCCTTTCATCATTTGGTGTTGTTTGCCCAGGTATCCGTTCTGCTTATTTTTGATTTTCATTATTAGAATACAAGGAAGGGAGCAAATTATGAGAAAAAAAAACAAAATAATAGAACAGCAACAAAAGAGAGGTAAGCATTTAAAGTTATCACAAAAACAGACATATGAATAAAAAAATTTTAAATGTAAAAATCATATTGTTATTTTTTTCTGAATGCTGAATAAGAAAAGAGAAGAAAGACCAGCTAATTAAATAAGATCAGTTATTATCACTGATTGTAATTCTGGTTGGAACAAAAACATGCAGCCACAGTGGGTCCCCAGGAGCAAGCTTGTGAACCACTGCAATTGGGTAATAATGTCATAGCAAATGCCAACACCAGCCAACAGAGGCCGCAAAGGCCATACGCCTTTTGTTTACTTTGTATTTACGGTAGCACTACCAGTCATAGAATCACAAACTCTGCGTAGAATCAGTGAGAGCAGCAGTGATGGAGCTGCAAACAAGCCTGCCCAAATAGAACTCCTTAACAGAGAGTTGATCATACTTTTAACAATGTGAAACACAGATACCTGGTCATTTTATGCGGCATGGCAATTTCCACTTTCAATTTCATCTAATAGAAACATCAGTTGTTTAATCGAGTTGGGGAGAAGAGCCCCCTTTGGTGATTTAATTGGTTGGAGGGATGATGCTATTGTTATCTCTGACCATGCCTTTCTGATCATGGAGCTTACTTTACTATGTCCTACACACTCATCTCGTAGCTGGCATCTTAAACCCGTCATTAGATGATGAGTACTTTACAGAATTCATATCCAAGCAAACTGATCCTTTTCTGGAGACATATACTGTACATCCCCAGTGGTCTCTGCAGGTATACTCTGGGAAACTCTGAAGGCATTTTTAAGAGAACAGATTATTTCATATCTTCTTACAAAAATAAATCGAAACCAAGAAAGCATCTGAGTTAATCAGCGAAATGTCCAGAATAAATATAGAATACGCCAGGTCTCCAAATGAAAGACTGTATAGGAAAGGACAGGTTTTGTGATCAGAATTTAACCTCTTGATTACTAAAGAAATGGAACAGCTCATCTTTAAATTGAGACATCATTATTATGAACACAGGGAAAGTGGCAATATGATTTTAGCTGAACCAATCCACAAGCAGGAAGTCCACAATGTAATAACAGCAATTACCAACATGGAGATAAAATCATGGACCATAAAAACCCACACATTTAGAGAGTACTATACGTCCTTATGTTGCACTAAGTCTAAAGAAGATAAGACACAATCTAATGAGTTTCTTTCTATCACAGCTATATACTCTTAGTACTGTGGAACTATATAACCCTCTGACACTCTCAGAATTACTAGATGATATAAACCCACTTCAAAGTGGGAAAGCAGTTGGCCCTGATGGCTACCCAGTGGAATTTTATAAAAATTTGCAAACAAGTTAGCTCCATTATTATTAGCAATGTTCACAGAAGCTCTTTGCCAAGCATTCATTTCCGTCCTTCCTAAGAAAATAAGGCCTTACTACAATATGCATCATACAGACCAATCTCACTCCTTAATAATGATGTTGAAATACTCTCCAAAGTTCTAGTTAGAAGCACTGAGAAAGTGCTTCGTCTTGTAATGTCAGAAGACCAAACCAGATTTATTAAAAGCAGACATTTGGCTTCTAATCTTTGATGTTTGTTTAATGTAATGTATTCCCCCATTAAATCTAATGCCCCAGAGATCTTACTATCTTTGGATGCAGAAAAAGCATTTGACATGGTTAAATGGGACTACCTATTCGCCACATTGCACAGATTTGGGTTCAGCCCAAACAGATGTGCATGGATCAAACTATATACTCTATACTAGTCCAGAAGCCTCAGTTTGTATTAACAACAATATTTTGGACTGCTTCAAACTGAAAAACAGTGTTCGACAACATTGTCCCCTATAACCATTGCTTTTTGCAATGAGCCATTCACTATTTACTTTTGAAATATATCAGAGGTAAAGGGGATTTTCAGAAAAAGACTTGAACAGAAAATATCATTATATGCAGATGATATGGTACTGTATATATATGACCCACAAAATTCCATGCCAACAGTCCTAAAAGCACTAGCAGATTTTCAAAAGATATCTGGACTCAAAATTAATTTGAATAAAAGTGTGCACCCAGAGTCAAAGCAGTACTACTGTTCCTGTGTGGTTTCCCTTTATTTTTTAGATTCACATCCCTGATGCCGCTTTATCAAATACCCTGAAATTAACTGCATATCGTATTTTAGTTCAAGGCATCTGATTTTAATCAACCTGTAACCATATAATAGTGCACAGAATGGCCAAACTATTCCAAATACTATATCCACTTTAGCATTGTTACTATCTGCACCACTCAGAGTATTTTAACTCATTGTATCTGAGAACATTAGAACATTAGAACACTCTAGACGAGAACAGGCCATTCAGCCCAACAAAGCTCGCCAGTCCTATCCACTTATTTTTTCCAAAAAAACATCAAGTCGAGTTTTGAAAGTCCCCAATGTCTTACTGTCTACCACACTACTTGGTAGCTTATTCCAAGTGTCTATTGTTATTTGTGTAAAGAAAAACTTCCTAATGTTTGTGTGAAATTTACCCTTAACAAGTTCCCAACTCTGTCCCCATGTTCTTGATGAACTCATTTTAAACTAACAGTCTCAATCCACTGTACTAAGTCCCTTCATAATTTTAAACACTTCAATCATGTCACCTCTTAATCTTCTTTTGCTTAAATTGTATAGGCTCAGCTCTTTTAATATTTCCTCATAATTCAACCCCTGTAGCCCTGGAATCAGCCTAGTCGCTCTTCACTGGACCTTTTCTAGTGGGGCTATGTCCTTTTTGTAGCCTGGAGACCAAAACTGCACACAGTACTCAAGATGAGGCCTCACCAGTGCATTATAAAAGTTGAGCATAACCTCCTTGGACTTGTACTCCACACATCGTGCTATATAACCTAACATTCTGTTAGCCTTGTTAATGGCTTCTGAACACTCGGGAAGTTGATAACTTAGAGTCCACTATGACTCCTAAATCCTTCTCATATGGTGTACTCTCGATTTTCCGACCGCCCATTGTGTATTCAAACCTAACATTTTTACTTCCTATGTGTAATACTTTACATTTACTGACATTAAATTTCATCTACCACAAATCTGCCCAAGCCTGTATGCTATCCAAGTCCTTCTGTAATGATATAACGGATTCCAAATTATCTGCTAATTCACCTATCTTGGTATCATCTGAAAACTTAACCAGCTTGTTACTTATATTCCTATCTAAACCATTTATATATATTAAAAATAGCAGCAGCCATAGCACTGACTCCTGTGAAACACCACTCTTAACATCAGCCAGTTCTGATGAGGTTCCTCGCACCATCACCCTCTGCTTCCTGTGTCTGAGCCAATTCTGCACCCATCTAAGAACATCACTCTGAGCTCCCACTTCTTTTAATTTGATGCCCAACCTCTCATGTGGCAACTTATCAAATGCTTTCTGAAAGTCCAGATAAATAATATTTTATGCTCCACTTTGATTATATCCTTTTGTTGCCTCCTCATAGAATTCTAGCATGTTAGTAAAACACGACCTCCCTCTTCTGAACCCATGCTGACTGTTCAGAATAACTCCTGTCCTTGCCAGGTGTTGCTCAATCTTATCCTTAATAATTCCTTCCATTAATTTTCCTGTGATGCATGTTAAGCTTACTGGCCTATAGTTGCTTGTATCTGCCCTGTCACCCTTTTTATATAATGGGATGATATTTGACATTTTCCAGTCGTTTGGAATCTCTCCAGTGTGCAGTGACTTCCTAAAAATATGTGTCAAGGGTTTATATATGTACTCGCTAGCCTCCTTAAGAACTTGAGGGTAAATATTATCTGGTCCTGGTGATTTGTTTGATTTCATCTTATTTAATCTGAGCAGCACTTCTCACTTTACAATTTCCAAATCTCTCAGTACCTCCTTAGTAGTCCCGTTTACCTCTGGGAGGTTATCCACTTGTTCACTTTTAAACACCTCAGAAAAATGTAAGTTTAGGGCATCCGCTACTTCACTGTCTGTATCTTTTAAATCCCCTTTACTATTTCTGATGCACTTGACTTCCTCCTTGACTGTTCTTTTACTACTAAAATACTGAAAGAATCTCTTAGGGTCGTCTTTCGTCTTATCTGCTATATTCCTCTCCAACTGTCTTTTAGCCTTCCTGATATCTTTCTTAATGGTTGCCCTCATGTTCTCATACACTCTACGATTCACTTTGCAGTGATTAGTCTTATATGCCTTATAAAGCAGTTTTTTGCTGTGTAACTTATTTTTTAAATCTTTATTAATCCACAGTGGAGTTTTTTTTAGTTTCCTGTTAATTCCAAATTTAGGTATGTATCTATCCTGCATTACATGTAAAACATTTTTAAACCTGTTCCACTGCTCCTCGACTGTCTCCACACTTAAAAGCTTATCCCAGTGTATCCTACTTAGAGATTGTCGCATCTGCTCAAAATTAGCTCTACCAAAGTTCAATTTAACAATTTTAGTCGTTGTATCTGTACTCTTACAGAATACTGAGAATTGTATTAAATTATGGTCACTTGACCCTAGTGGTTCAATCACCTCTACACCCTCAATTCTATCTTGATTATTACAAAATACTAAACCCAGACAGGCTTCACCCCTTGTTGGTGCTTTAACATGCTGTGTTAAAAAACAGTCACTGATTACTTCTAAAAACTCCTGCTCTTTTGCTCCTCCATCTGCAAGGTTATCCCAGTTAATATTTGGATAAGTAAAGTTCCCCATAACTGCAATATCTCCCTGTAAACTTGCCTTTTTGATATTACTAAAAAGATGTGTGCTGAAATTACTGTCTGAATTGGGTGGTCTATAACACACTCCCTAATATTTTCCAGGTGAAGCCACATGTCCTCACTAAGATGGGGCTCATCATCCAACTGAAGAGGACTTACATTTAAATCCTGTTTGGCATAAACAGCAACCCCACTTCCTTTTCTGTTCTGTCTATCCTTCCTAAAAATGTGTATCCCTCTATGTTACACTCATCCCCATCTTTGTTATTTTGCCAGGTTTCCGTTATTGCTATAATATCATAATTATGCACTGCTACATACAACTCCAACTCACTTACCTTATTTTTGATACTTCTAGCATTAAGGAAAGCTATTTTTAATGTGTTACTCCTTCTATATTTAAATGTTTGCTTAGAATTTACATTACTATGCATTTTTATTTCTACACCATTGTTTGTTCTTTCATGTATAGCTCTAAACCTGGCCTGTCCTAAACTCCCTGCCCCCCCATTCCCTAATTTAAACAATCCTTGACTAGCCTACACATACGCCTCCCCAATACATTGGTGCCCCTCCAGTTCAGATGTAACCCGTCATGGCGGAACAGGTCCCATCTGTTCCAAAAGGAGTCCTAATGCCCCATAAACCTATACCCTTCTACCCTGCATCAAGATTTGAGCCACGTGTTAAGCCATCTAATCTCCTTAATCTTGCCTGGACTGGCACATGGCACAGGCAGAACTTCGGAGAAGACTACCTTGTCAGTTCTGCTCCTCAGCTTGGCACCTAACTCCTTGAATTTGGATTGCAGAGCTGACAGACTACCCTTATGTATGTCATTTGTTCCAACATGGAGAGTGACAACTGGATCCACCCCCGCTCTGGCCAAGAGCTTATCCACCCTTCCAGAGAGGTCTCCCACCAGTGCTCCCGGAAGGCAACACACCGTGCAAGACTCTCTCTCTGGAGCACACCTGCGCTTCAATCCCCCTAATGACTGAGTCCCCAACTATCACTACCTCTCTCTTTTTGGGAACTGGTTTTGAGGTGGCCCGTTGGGGTTCCTCATCCCTGCCTACTACCTCAGAAATACCAGAGACACCATCCAGATCTGTAAGGACATGATAACGGTTTGACACTTATAATTCTGGGGTTGATGCCCCTGGGCAGTGTGCACCCTTTACCTTACGCCTTGTGACCATGACTCACCTATTTCTACCTGTGTGGCCTGGAATCTCCTCCCGCGCCACCTTGGGGGTGCACACTATTTCTCTAAAGGACACCTGGGCCAAGTCCACCAATTCTCTATTACAACGCAGGTCAGCCAACTCCTCCTCCAGTTCAGCGACCCTGACCTCGAGGTGCTGGATCAGCTGGCATCTCTTGCAAATGTAGCCCTCATAGACAACTGGCTCTTCCAAACCATCATCTAAAAAGTCCAACATCCAACAGGACTTGCATTGCACTGGCCTCATTATTAAAATTTGATTTGGGATTAGTAAACTGCCTTAACTTTTTTTTTTCTTAAAATTAAATTTCATCTTCTTTCGGCTGCTCCTTAACTTAAATGGTAACACTAAGATCTGCTACAGATATTTTACACCTTTTCCCCTTATTGTGCCTGATCGGCGTCTTAACGCTGGCCGCTTACCTTTGCACCGCTGAGCCTTCCCCTTTTACTGTTTTGAAGTCAGCCGCGGCCTTTTTTTCTTTTCCTTTAAACTAAGGAATTGCTGTTACGACGACGCGGTTATTTGCTTACAAATGCCGTTATCAGTTACTTCTGCTTTCTACCCTACCTCCTCGATGCTAATTCAAATACAGATAACAAGAACAAGTACAGGTACAAGTAACTTTTCCAAGCACACCTCCAAACACCCGGCTACTTTTGCTCTTGTGCAGGTGAAAAAAAAGCAAACAAAACCATTCCAAAGGGAAAAAAGCTTTAAAACTTCTCACACAGTTCCTTAGCGGCAACCAAAACCCAAGTTTTTAAGAGCAAAAGGTATTTTTTTTATTTAAATCTCACATCACAGAACAGACCAAAAACTCTCAACAGCCTCTAGCGTTTGCAAAGCACACGTCAGCACAAAGCACACATCAGCCACGTGACCCGCCTCGTTGTCATACTGATCTGAGTGTGGAATCACAGCTGTACAGCAGCTGATTGGAAAACTCTACCGCTGATTGTGTCAAGAGCGGGGAAAACTATCGGGATAGAGCTTCTAGCACACACTGCCTCAGCCATGTGCACACTCTATTTGAACGTCTCCCATTTGGCAAATGCTTCAGTGCCTTTCCTGTACGGACCAGAAACAGTTTCATCCCAAGAGCTATAAATGCACTCAATTAGTGATCCTGGTAGAACTGTTTGTACTTATAAGTACAATTACCTCACTGTAAACTTGCATTACAGTTGTAATATTGCCGAGCCACTTATGCTTTCATATTTCAAATTTTTCACCATTTTTTATCCTATTATTATTGTTGTTGTTATTTTACCATTTTATAGGAAAATAAGTTTATGGAGGATTTGCATATTGAATCTCATTGTACCATACAATAACAATAAAGGAATTCAATTCAATTGAGAGCGTGTATTTTCCAATAATGACGACTGGCTTCTAAGTTGATTTAGATTTCCAGGCAGTATCTTCATGGAGCTCTTGGTATCATTTTAAAGGTGAAATGCATTAACACACATATATATATATATATATATATATATATATATATATGTATATATATATATATATATATATATATATATTACATTATACAGATACATTTAAACTTAATTTAAATAATGTATATTGTTATTGATTAAATATGGAAGGACTTGGTGGTGCCCCGTTCAGGGATTGTTCCTGCCTCGCGCTGTATGCTTGCTGGGGCTGGCGTGACCCTGGATGGATAGATGGATGGAATAATTAAACATGCACTACGAAGATATTTCAATGTTCCTTAAAAGTTTTGAAGAATCAGCGTTCTATGCTTATAGATGGCTTGACATTAAAGAACTGATTATTTGGCGATTGGTTATTTGGAGAAAGAAAAGGAAGGACAGGAATTAGGGGTTAGAATGTTTGAAAGAGACAGTACTGCTGCAATAAATTATTTTTTTGAGGTTCGTGCACAGGGCACAAGCATCTTGCGGGAGGCAGGAACAATCTCTGGAACAGGCACCAGTTCGTTGTTACCACTGCGCCAACGTGCCTCAATGTTTTATACATGCTTTAACTTCTATCATCATGAAAATATCAAATATACATCTTAGTATTTAAATTGTTCAGAGAGAAATCGTGAATGTAATGTATTCTGTGCCCTGTTGGTGTAAGAGAAAGCCCGTTTAAGAAGCATGTACTGATTCACACACATAAAAGTAAATATAATACTAAGCATTTAACATACTACTCTAGTTACGATGACATTTGAGAAACTATTAAATTAAACGATTTTAAGATGAAGTTTATGATGTTCTACTCTAATGACAAAATAAACTACATAATTAAAGTGGAAATTTAAACCTTTTTTTCACACGGTGTCCCAGTTTTTTCTTTTCTCTGTACCCTAATATGCTTCTATATGACACTCAGACAGTGGGCTACGACTTGCCTTTTCATGGCGACTTTGATATCTGACCCCTTGTTATTTATTTCAGGCACTGTGTGACTTTCTGAACTTGAACTTTCGAGTTTCTCCGCAACTCTGACACTCAATCAACTTCTTTTTGTTGTTTGTATCACTGCTTAAAACAACAAATAGTACATTTTTTCCTTGCCTCTACTTGGTATTCGCTGAAATGTTCTTTTTTCCCTGTGCTTTTGCCATTGTTTTTTCACAGAATGCAAAATATAAGGGGCTATTTATATTGATTTGCATATTCAAAGAGGCATAATTCTGGGAGGAGTCGGGGTGGAGTGACAGGCGCGTGCACGAGCGTTACCTTTCATGCTGTCCAGGATTTATGGAGATGACGAACATGGAAGTTGGCATATGCACAGGGGCCTCATGCATAACGCTGTGCGTAGAATTCACACTAAAACTTGACGTACGGACAAAAGCGGAAATGTGTGTATGCACAAAAATATCCAGATGCATAAATCTGTACAATTGATTTTGATTTAAGATTGATTTGATTGTATGGATTGTTATTTGCTTTTAATTAAAATGAATAAAAAAGAAGATAGAAACACCTTGTAAATAGTAATAAACCTTTAATTATTATTATTATTTCACAAGGTCTTGTATGTTTTCTGGCTCTGGGAGGACCTTTAAGGCTTGTTTTGATCGATGCTGCTCCAAGTGGCTAATTCTTATGCATTCGGCCTGTAGCTCCTTCTTTTAATAATAATAATTTATTATATTTATATAGCGCTTTTATCAGTACTCAAAGCGCTATCCACACAGGGAGGAACCGGGAAGCGAACCCACAATCTTCCACAGTTTGTACAGTTTTTACACAGACCTGGTGAAATTTGAGGATCAGTTTGTACTATTCAATACTGGTAGTTTAACACACAAAATCCACAGAGCCTCAATTGCAATGACCTGCACACTATGTGACCGACATTACAGCCAAATTGAGCCACAGGTCGGTGCATGACTGTATATGTTTGCATATAAATATATATTCTAGTAATTCCAAAGTAGGTTCTTGTATTTAATTTTCACCTGAGAAAAAATGCTTCACAACAATTATGTTGCTACTAAATACATCAGAAAGACAATGTCTTAAATAAGGTGCCACAGTGGTAGAGCTGCTGCTGTGCAGTAAGGAGATTATGGTTTGCTTCCCGGTTCTCCCTGTGTGGAGAGCACTTTGAGTAGTGAAAAAAATGCTATATAAAAATGTAAAGAATTATTATTGTTATTATTAAATATATCATTCACAAACTAGTATGTAAGTCTACATTATTTATTTTTTGTATAATATGTATGAATTATTTTTCTTAACTAATTTTAATTTGTTTTTCTTTGCATGTACCTACTTCTTTGATATCTTGTAAAGCACTTTGAGCTATGTTGTTTGTATGAAAAAAAATATACTATAGAAATAAATGTCACTGTCATAGCAAGTTTGCAATCAAACTTTTTAATTTTAATACTTCCCTCAACACTTAACTATGTAATGCACAGATTCAGAATCATAATGTACATTTAATTGGTCTGGATTGGCATGCAGCCTTTTAATAACACATGCATTTTCTTCTTGTGTTACTAGATTTTTACCACTTAAACATCTCATTTATTATTTCTTGTTTAGCTGCTGAAAAAAATTCCATTCTTTTGTTATACTGTATTGTATTGCATTTTCTCTCAATTAGATAAAACTGTCAACGTCTTCATGTAATACACCATGTGTGAATTATCTATCTACTGTATATGTTTATGTGGATGTTTACTTTCTCATTTGTGTGTTTTTGAGCCATTAGATAATCGCTTCTTGGGGGTATTTAAATGTGACAAGACATTGTATGTACCCATCTTGTGTTAACGAGAAATGCTTTGCATTGGTGGAACCAACTGAGCCTCAATTTTAACACTGGGCTAATTCAAGCAAGTCTTATTCAGCTAAGCCTCAATTTCATAAGCTAGCTTCATCGCTCACTGAAGTGCACTCTGACACAGTGTCAGTTTAGAATCAACCATTAACCAACACATACACCATTCCAAAGGCAAAGTCCAAACTACCTGGAGGAAAACTTATACAAATACAAGAGGAAACATGCAGACTCAACATGGACAATGACCAGATACAGGACTTTGAATGCAGGACTCTGCATGCTGCACTGCTGCTGATATTATCAATATTTATATTATTATTATTAGTTTTGTTGTTTATTTGAAAGTTAGTTTTATCCTGTCATAATAATAAAGAAAGATTTAATTGCTCATTAAAGGAGTTTCAATAAAAATAAACATGGACATGGCTGAAAAGGCCATGCCTAGCTAACATTTGTTCCTGAGCCTAATTCTTAGCAATGTGAAATGAGGGGGTGAAAAGGATGCATGAAATTGATATATCAGCATTAAACAGGCTGACACAGCAAATTTTGAAGGTTTTTATTCTAAAAGCCATACCAGTACAGCGATTAAAAATGAATAGGGTACAATAATCATATTCACTCTTAAACTTTAATGTTATGATAGTTGTGCAGTCAACAGCAAATTTGTCTGCAGCAGTTATTTGAAAGCATTCAGTAAGGCTGTGGAGACACTCAACCTTGCATTAAGTGGGCTGACCTCTTTACTGTGTTAGTTGATCTCAAAAACGTACTAAAAATGTGCACAACTAGTTTGTATAATATGACATAATGGATACCTGTATTAAAAAAAAGTAAAATCATCAGTCTGAATGCCAGAAATTCTATCCCACTCTGGTACTGTTGGGGTTAGTAGTTGCATGGAAATGTTCCTCAAGTTTTATCTACTGTGCTCTCCGCCTCCACTCAGCTCCCTGCTCCTGCACTCAGTGACGAGTGCTATACAAAAATAAACTGAATTGAAATGAAATGTTTGATATACTGTAAAAATAAGTACCAGTGGGTGGTACAGTGGTTAATGCTGCTACTGTACAGCTTTAAAGGTCTGGCTTCTACACTCAAAAGTCCTTGGAACCAAGACAGGAGAAAGTGGATCTGGACTCCAGTTCAAAGTAGAACACATTCACAAGTCACCCCAAGTTTATAAAAGGCCAATTTACACTTACTAAAATAACCTGACATGCACAGAGTTGGCTTGTGGAATGACAAACAGACACAGAGAAAACATGTAAACTCCACACAGTCATTGACTAAGTTTAGATGCAAAGCTGTGACACTCAGTAGCCTAATGAAAATAGTGCCTTGTCATAGGTAGGGATCTTGTTCTGAGGAGGGAAACTCCTCCATCAGGAAAACAAATGCACTCACATCTGGTTCTAGAAGGTCCTCACTTCCTCTTACTAAAAACAGGAACACAGTCTACAGCTTTTAAATGGACTTGCAAAAGGTTATTTTACCTAACCATCTCTTTGGAAGCTGCATTAAGCCATGTGCCCGCAAGCAAAAGATAACAAATGACAAACAAAAGAGACAATCAATAAAATGAAGGCATGAACAGAATCTAAAACCATAGTGGCACTATAATCAATCATCTGATAAAGAATCACAACAATACAGTCTTTATTTCCTCAACTGTTTTCCACAAAAGCCTTGACAGCTTACTTTGTAAAAAGATCGTGTTTATCCATATGCTACCACACCCCATTCTAGACTACCCATTTCCTCCTCCCACACCCATACATGTACATCTAATATGGTAAATACCATGATTTAATTACATACCGTAACTCAAAAAACATGTTTAATTAATAGTAGGGTCAGAAGGGCTGGAGCCTATCGTAGCAACACTGGGAGGAAAGACCTGAGCCAGCCCTGGATGGGATGCTAGCCTGGGACAGGCACCACTCACACACATTCACGTGAGACCAATTTAGAATTATCAGCATGTTTATCTATGATGTGGAGGGAAGACTGGGATTTATGGAGAAAAACACACTCAGATGTGTAAACTCGACACAGAGACCAGAAAGGAACTCAAACCTAGGATGTTAGATCCAAAAAGTACCTTGTTTTTTTCAATGCAGAGCTATATATTATTTCTTACTGTCCTAAAGTTTGTGAAAATAAGAAAATGTTTGTATAATATAATATCATATTATAATATAATATATTTTATGTTTGTACTGGTGAGATATAGTAGACAAAATTGCTATTCTTGTGCATTTTTGTATGGAATGTATCAATATAAACCAATGTAAACTGCGCATAAGCAAGCAAAGTAATATGTGTCATATGTGACAGTTACTAGTATAAATAATGATTGGTAGCAGGGAAACTTTATTTCTGACCTAGACAAAGTTGTAAATGGTGCCTCCAACCCACCCCTAAAAATGTATCACCAGTTTATGTTAATGTCTTAAAATGTAGGATTATTACTGTTTGATCAATTCATATAGTATTGCCTACTGCAAATAACATTGTAATCTAGTAGTATAAATGAATTATGAACTGATTTATATATTCACATTAATGTATGTATTTAAAGTGGACTAAAAGTATATATTTGTTTTAATGAATTTCACAGTTCTTGTTAAATAATGACAATAAAAAGTAGCAGTACAATACAGATATTAGGTAAATTAAAATAAAATTGAATTAGCATTGTAGGACTAAGTATTTTTAAAAAGAGTGTAAACACAAACGCCCTGCCTGGGATTGGTTCCCTGCCTTGCACCCTGTGTTGGCTGGGATTGGCTCCAGCAGACCTCCGTGACCCTGTGTTTGGATTCATTCATCGGGTTGGAAAATGGATGGATGGATGTAAACACAAATATAATATATTGTGAATGCACAAAGAGGTGGAGATGTCCTCAAAAAGAGTTGGGAGACCAACCTGGCCATGCCATTTAATGTTAAAGTCTATTTGGATTCTCTAACGATACTGCTCTTCTGAGCGGATCAGATTCAGGGATGTCTGATATGCGGAGACACTCCTCCTAGTCTGACGCCATTACTTCTGGGGACATCAATATTTATTGTGTGGGAAGGGGCGGAGATTCTGGACGGGGCCCAGTTTCCCTCACTGAAAGAAGGAAATAATAATATGAGCGCCCCCACTTGCTCCGGAGTAATTTTGCAAGTTTCAAAAGAGTCTGTTGGGGGATCCTCATACACCCATGCATGACAATATATCTCTTATATATGTTTCTCTTCTGGTTCGTCCTCTTCCAAACCCTTCCCCACACTGCCTACGGCTCCTCTTCAAAACCGGTCCCACCCACACGCAGTCGACGCAGCATTTCTCGCTTCCTATTCGCCCTCTTCGAAACCCTTCTCCACGCTGCCTGAGGCCTCCCATACACCCCCACGGCGCTTTTCTCGATTCGTATTCCTCCTTCAGACTATTGCGTTCCCTGCTCCTCTCTCATGACCCCATTGGTGTCACATCACCTCTCTATATCTAGCCTGACCGCGTGACCTTTCACTTCAGCCATGTGTGCGCCTGGGAGTCTTTTCCGTAGCTTGCTACAGGAAGGTACTCTGTCGACCATTGGCATTGGTTACGCTCCTTGCTATTCATTTCGCTCCTTCCTATTTTCGTTATACTGCGACGGTTGTTTCCTAAGCCTTTGTTATAAAATGAATGACAATATCCCTAATTTTCACCAAAATAATGCCTGTTATCTTCCACGGTTCTCGAGCCCTCACCGTTGCCTCTTCTATCAACAAACACAGGCTGTGGAATGAAATGAAAGTCATAAAACTCACAAAAAATATTAGAGCTCTCGAAAGTGAAACTTTTTCAATGGCTTCTTCAAGTTCGGGAGGGTAAAACTAGAGATATGGCAGAACTACTTTCTCAACTTTACGGTGATATTAATTTCTCGACTGTGACTCCCCAAGAACTTGCTACAAGACCTAAACTGAACATCACAAATGACTATTCTCTACATATTAACAACAAAGTTCTTGATCTTATACAAGGTGAAAAAGTGACCTTCAAGAGTGTAGATACAGTAGTCAGTGACGATCCTAATGATCAACTAACATACCCACAGGAGTTTTTACACACCCTCACACCAACTGGCATGCCTCCCCACATCCTTCATCTGAAGCTGGGAGTTGTAGTTATCCATCCATCCATTATCCAACCCGCTGAATCCGAACACAGGGTCACGGGGGTCTGCTGGAGCCAATCCCAGCCAACACAGGGCACAAGGCAGGAACCAATCCCGGGCAGGGTGCCAACCCATTGGGATTAATAAAGTATCTATCTATCTATCTATCTATCTATCTATCTATCTATCTATCTATCTATCTATCTATCTATCTATCTATCTATCTATCTATCTATCCCACCGCAGGACACACACACAAACACACCCACACACCAAGCACACACTAGGGCCAATTTAGAATCGTCAATCCACCTAACCTGCATGTCTTTGGACTGTGGGAGGAAACCGAAGCGCCCGGAGGAAACCTACGCAGACACAGGGAGAACATGCAAACTCCACGCAGGGAGGACCCGGGAAGTGAACCCAGGTCCCCAAGTCTCCCAACTGCGAGGCAGCAGCGCTACCCACTGCGCCACCGTGCCGCCAGTTGTAGTTATGCTCCTCCGAAATATTATGCCATCAATAGGTCTTTGCAATGAAGCAAGACTCATCATTACCCGAATACATACAAATATTATTTAGTGCAAACTGATCGCTATCCAAAATTCTGAAACAATCTTCATTCCAAGAGTCTCTCTCCTTCCTTCTGACACCAATCTCCCTTTTAAATTTAAACGCACACAATTCCCACTCAGACTCGCCTTCTCCATGACTATCAACAAGTCCCAAGGACAAACGTTTGCAAAGATTTGCGTTAATCTACAACAACCAGTCTTCAGCCACGGTCATTTGTACGTGGCTTTTTCTAGGGTTAGATCTTTCAACTCATTATCTGTCGTCTCCACTAAAACACCTATTCACAACTGCGTGTTTCAAGAAGTATTTATTTCTTCTTGATTTCTGAATTCCTTTCTCATCGTTTTCCGTTCCTATTCTTACACTGCCGCATGCTACGGTGGGCGTCAGCTAGTATATAAGATTTTTATACTTCAAATACAGCAATGTAATGTAATAATAGATTAATGTGGACTAGTTCATTCTCCTTTAATATGGTTGCTGAGAATTAAACCACACAAATGACTGCTATGTTTTATGATAGAGATTTTCCATAATTTCACAAATGCAACATAATATAATTAAAGTAATATAAAACAAGCATGCTATACATAGTATTAAATATGCAGCTGAAGAAATGGCAAGGCTGTGAGTGCAAGTGTATGCTTTAAATATATAAAATATATGTATGTAGGTAAAATTTTAATCAACACACTGTCAAAAAAAGAGAAAATTAGATAATGAACACATTTGCTGAAAAGGATACAGTACTAAAACTATGTATTTTCACTTGAAGAGAATAAAGGAACAAGGACATTCAAAATAAAAAGATCTTCTGAGAAGCTGGGATTTCGAAGACCATCTTTCCAAGGCTCATTCACATCATAAGACGTAAATAGCAAACATTGCCAGTATTCATCAATAATATACAAAATTGTAATAAGGTTAATGGGAAGCAGAGAGCCGCATTGAGTTAGTGTTCCCCAGTCAGGGCAGGTATTGTTTTTAAAAATATTATCCCCCAAATTTCTCTCAAAGTTGTGTCTAATGATAGAGCCAACCCCAACTGGTAGATTTCTGTACTGCTTAATCTTTGTGATCCAGTTTGATAACTGCTTACTGTGTCCATCAACAGCAACCAAAAAAAAAGTTTTCTCTAATGTCTATTCAATACTTTAAACTTATGTTGAAATAACTATTATTTCATTACAAACCCACTATTTTAATTCTACCTGACAGTGTGCTGCCAAATAATAAGCACTTTCTCTTCTGCACCTTGCTGTTGAAGATTTGATCCAAAACCCCCCGTCCAAGGATTATACGTGCTGGTATAGTCTCCAGCTTTCCTGTGACCCTACTCAGGACAAAGTGGATTGGAAGATGATTTTGTGCATTTTATTTTATTTTTTCAATTATCTTTTAGATGTTTATTTTATGCACAGACATTTGAAGTTGTGTCAGGAGCAAATGTCTTCTTCATTTTTTTATGTTTATGCACATACCATACTCTTATGTGTATATTATTTGCTTGACAATGGTGAAATATTCATTTTAGCATGCTTTTTTCATAAATATAACTTTGTGTATGATCATATTTATGCTTATTTTCACATTTGCATACATAAATGAGGCCTATAATACTTATTTGCACATGTACTCATTATCTAAATTCTGCAACATTATGCATTCATGATTTATTAGTTTTCTGCTTCCACATTACTTGATTAATCCAGGGCTTCTGTTTGATAAATTTTATAGCATTTTTCACGTCTTCTCATACTGTATCTAATTTAAACACTGCAGTGTTTTGCACACAGTCTCATTTTTCATTTGAATTCTATCTCTTGGAGTTTCAAAGTAATATCAGGTGCTTCCCTGGACTGCAGGGCATGTCTTACTCTGGCATGTCAGGGGAGCAGAATCTCACAGAACACAACGGAGTCTAATCGTAGGGAAAGGAAGGGGAATAGCTACTGGAAAATACGTGACCTGAAAAATTTGATTGATAATTCTATAAAGATGAGCAAAAATGATTCAAAACAGACAGTTATTGTGGATCAGTATTTAATGATGGGTTTGAACATTGCATTTTTGGATAATTTAATGAAAGAGTTGATACATTTGAATACTGGCTAATCATCATCATCCTTTAGCATAAGATTAAATAAGAAGGATAGTCTGTTCAAATTTTGAATGTACAAAAACAGCTAACAGCCAGATATTAACCCTTAACCCGCCATAACTGGCTATAGTCGGTTCCCAATGTAATTTGCCAGCATGCCGGAGGTGAGTATATTCGGCGATGTACATTCGTTGAACACCACAACCAGCTAAATGTAGTTCCCAGTACAATTTTCCAGCACACTGGAGCCGAGTATATTCAGCGACGTACATTTGTTGAATGCCGCAAACAGCTATAGTTGGTTCTCAGTGCAATTTGCCAGCACACCGGAGCTGATCAGTCAGTAACATCCATACATTCATTGAGCAGCCAACTCATGACCACTGCTGCCCCCTAGCGAATCAGCATTACTGTCTCTGGGATTCAGCCACTGCACTAGACTAGCCTGCAATCATCAGCGTTGGTCTCTTTGTGCTTGCATGCAGCCCGTTCAAGCGCAGTTGGCTCAGTGATTTACTGAATTTCATCAGTTGCGTCAGTTGCACCTTGTACATATAATAATAGATTGTTGCAGTAGTTTTTTAATAGTATTTACAGTTCATTGGCAGTGCGTATAATGATCGGTGTTGTAGTAATTGTGATGCTCTTTGCATGAAAAAAATGTATTCCATTAAAATTTCACTTTTTCTTGGTGAATTGTGATGTTTCCTTAAAAAGTTCAGCCAAAAGTATTTGGTGTCCAGGGGAGCATTAACCCCCCAAGTATGTGGCGGGTTTAAGGGTTAAAAAAAATATAGGCATTCATGCATCTGTTCAGAATCTGCTCAGAATTTGAAACATATTTAAGAAGGATAACAGAATGTGAGGTTATATAGCGCCCTGATGTGTGGAGTACAAGTCCACGGAGGTTCTACTCAAGCTTTACAGTATAACGCACTGGTGACGCCTCAGCTGGAGCACTGTGTGCAGTTTTGGACTCCAGGCTAGAATAAGGACACAGCAGAGGTAGAAAATGTTCAGAGAAGCTGATTCCAGGGCTACAGTGGATGAATTATGAAGAAAGATTGAAAGAGCTGAGCCTTTTAAACTCATTATTAAAGTGTTTAAAATTATGAAGGGCATAAGTATAGTACAGTGCTTCCCAAACTATGGCTGCAGGTTTTTGTTCCAATCAACTTCTGTTTTTAATTGGACTCCTAGCCCAATTAAGTGAGCCGTTATTTCCCAGTTTCTGTGTTTTGGAGTTAAATTAAGTTTGGTAAATATTTATTAAAGTGTACTAAGCACTTATAAGGGGATATTTTTTTTTTTAACTTTTTAACAATTTTCAGCCTGATTTTCATTCTGCTTTTCCAAGTGTTCTGATTATTTACTTACTTTACTTACTTATGCCCTCCACCCCTTCCGGGGTATAGGCCGCCAAAGGTAGATCTCCAGAGGTTTCTGTCCTGAGCCATTCTTTCTAGTTGACTCCAGGTGTAGCCCATCCTTGTGATGTCTGCCTCGAGGTCGCGTCGCCAGGTGTTTCTTGGACAGCCTCTCTTCTGCTTTCCTTGGGGGTTCCATCTGAGAGCCTGTCTGGTGATGCTGGTTTGTGGTTTGCGTAGGGTGTGCCCTATCCATCCCCATCTTCTCTTCCAGATTTCTGCTTCTACTGTTGGCAGGTCCTTTCCCATAGATTAGTGTTACTGATGGTGTCTGGCCAGCGAATGTGGAGGATCTTTCTGAGACAGGTGTTGATGAAAGTCTGGATTCTTCGGGTGGTGTTTTTGGTTGTCCTCCAGGTTTCGGCCCCGTACAACAGTACTGACTTCACATTTGTGTTGAACAGATGGATCTTGGTGGTCAAGGTCAGTTCTCCGGAAGCCCAGATGTTCTTGAGCTGGATAAAGGCGGCTCTTGCTTTGCCGATCCTTGCCTTGACATCTGTAACTGTTCCACCCTGCTGGTCGATGATGCTGCCCAGGTAGGTGAAGTACTGTATCTCCTCCAGGGAACTTCCATTTAAGGTGACTTGGTTGTTGCTGCTGGAGTTGATCTTAATAATCTTTGTCTTCTCCGTGTGTATGTTGAGTCTAACCTGTGATGATGTGGCTGCCAACACATTTGTCTTTTCTTGTATCTGCTGCTGACTGTGGGAAAGAAGTGCAAGCTCGTCTGCAAACTCTAAGTCTTCCAATTGGCTCCATAAGGTCCAGTGGATTCCATTCCTGCGTTCACTAGTGGATGTCTTCATGATCCAGTCGATAGCGATGAGGAAGAGAAACGGGGATAACAAGCATCCCTGTCGGATTCCCGTCTTCACTTGGAAGCTGTTGGTGAGCTGCCCTCCATGGATCACTCTGCAGGTTATTCCCTCGTATGAGCTCTTGATCAGATTGACCACCTTAGCTGGGATGCCGTAGTGCCGGAGGGGCTTCCACAGGGTCCCTTGTTCCACACTGTCAAATGCCTTCTCATAGTCGACAAAGTTGATGTACAACGGTGTATTCCACTCAAAGGACTGCACGACTATGATACGTAGCGTTGCAATCTGGTCGGTGCATGATCGATTCTGCTTGAAACCTGCTTGCTCATCTTGTAATTGTGGATCGACGACGTCCTTCATCCGCTCTAGGAGGATCTGGTTTAAGACCTTGCCTGGCACTGACAGGAGTGTGATGCCTCTGTAGTTGTTACAATTACTTAGGTCCCATTTTTTATTAGAAGCTTGACTAGGTAACCCTTCTTCCAGTCAGTTGGTATCTCTTCCTCCTCCCAGATCTTATTGAAAAGGGGGTACAGCATCTCCACCGATGCTTCCAGGTCTGCTTTTAGGGTTTCTCCTGGTATGTTGTCAGGTCCAGCTGCCTTCCCGTTCTTCATCAGGGTGATAGCCTTCCTGATCTCTTCTCTGGTCGGCTTACTGCAGTTAATGGGGAGATCTTCGTTGGCTGGGTTGATGTCTGGAGGGTTTGGTGGTACTGGTCTGTTCAGAAGTTCTTCAAAATGGGAGTTGGTTTCGTCCGTTTATAGGAGATGGACGTCTGAAGCAGAGCTCCGCTAGCAGCGGCTTTATTTTCCCACGTATTTCATATTATTTAGAGGTATCCTGTATTTAACCCGACCAAGGAACTTCCACTACAATATACAAGCATAAGTAACAAGAAGAAAAGTCAGAAAGAACCGGAAAAGAAACTTAAAGCTGTATCAAAGTCTGGACAGACTTCCGGCCTGAGTGCAAGTGCAAGGTATGGCCTCACGGAGACTGACCTGGAACAGGCAGACGAATGCGCAGAATTTCTGGGACCCCGCTCCATTGTATCGTCTCCAGTCGAGAATGAAAATGGGAGCGAAGGTGCAAGTGATACAGGTCGCGATGGATCGCCGATTTCTGAGGATCATTCGAGACTAGAAAGGGCTCTACAGAACGTGCTCTCATCTACTCATCGCGAGCCTGCAGCGCCTACTGTAACAGGGGCTGCATTTCCACTCGCGGAGCACGAAAGCCAAAGCGAACTGTCCGAACTGAAAGAGATGATCGCTACACTGGCCACTACCATGGTTACGGCCATGAATGAGCTTAAGAATGAGCTTAAGAAAGATAACACGAATAATCTTAAGAAGGTGACCATTGAGCTCAAGAAGGATAACAAAGATAAGGAAACGCGTCTATTTAAACGTTTTGATGTGAACTTTAAAGGCATGTTGGAGAAATTAGTGGAACACATTGAACAAACTAATTCAAAACTGAAAATGCTTGATGACCATATTAATGACGTTTCAGATCAGCTGGAAGACGTTAAGCAGGGACTCACGGCTCGAGTGGAAACAGCGGAACAACTGGCATCTAACGCCGATGAAAAAGCCACAGCTGCAAAAAACTTGGAGACAGACTTGCAGCCCTGGAGGATGGGTGCAGAAGAAATAATATAAGAATTGAGGGTATACCTGAGAAACGAGAAAGCTCAAGCCCAGTGAAATTTGCAGTAGAATTACTGTCTAAAATAATTGGAGATGACTTTAAACTCGACATTGAGATAGCCACGGCTTATCGCACAAAGATACCTAGCGCCTTTAAACCTAGGTCTTTTATTATCCGCTTCGAGCGACTACGATGTAAGCTTGATGTGATGGCACTTCTCAGACACAAGCAAGAGATTATATTCGAAAATAATCTTATTCGTATTTTTCCTGACTTCTCACCATCAACAGCTGCAAAATGCAGATCCTACATCGACATTAAAAAGTTGCTACGGAAAGCCGATATCAAATACAGCCTCTTGTATCCCGCCAAACTGAAAGTGGAAGTTCAAGATCGACATTATATTTTCTTCAGCAAAGAAGAAGCTGAAAAAGAACTAAAGAAGCTGTTTCCGACACTTTTTTGAAAGTTAATAAGGAGCCATATTCTATCAAGGCACGGGAAGGACCTATGATCTGCTCTCTGGATCCATGTTTAAAGAGACTGGTATTATAATTATACATCCCTTTTTTTTTTTTTTATCTGGACTTTCTATGTTTATGTTTTAATCAGAGTTATAGAGTTATAGACGTGAGTGTGAAAATGTGGAAGTAATTAAAGTAGGATTCGTTTTTTTTTTTTTTTTCTTCTTCCTTTTTTTTAAAATTTTTTTTTATTTTACTATACCTTAAAGTAGACATTTAACTTCATACCCTTGGTTTATTGCTTTTTCTACTATTTATACTATTACCATTATACTATTACAGTAGGAATTACCAGGTTTATCCTAGACTAGTTTTTAAAATCATTCCCAGGGTTGTTTCTCTTTTTTTTTTTTTTTTTTTAATCTTAATATCTTAACTTAAAAGCGCTGAAGATTATTTCAAGCTTAAATATTGTTAATGAGAACATTTTCGGCAGATAGTATTAAGAATTTAACTGCAAAAGATATCTCTGTTTTAATTCTGTAACGCAGCTGCAGGGTGGGGTTTGTTTTGTTTTGGACGTGCTCTGTCTCTTCGTATGTCAGAGGACTGGAACATTGCGAAGTGGGATCTAGCCTCATGTGGGGAGGCAAAATGGGGGGGTGGGGGGATAAAGGGGGGAGAGAAGGAGAGCAGGTTATATCTAATCTATTCTTATAGAATGGGAAACTCTAAAGGCCTTCTTAAGAGGACAGATTATTTCATATCTTTCCCACAGAAATAAATTAGAAACCAAGAAAGTGTCAGAGCTAAGAAATGAAATTACTAGAATAGATGAAGAACAAGCCAGGCGTCCAAGTGAAGCTCTTCACAGGAAAAGGCAGGCGCTACATACAGAACTTAACATCTTAACAACTAAAGAAACAGAACAACTTATTTATAAGTCTAGACAGCATTACTATGAACACGGAGAAAAAGCTAATAAGCTTTTAGCTCAACAAATTCATAAACAAGAAGTTCACAATGCAATACCAGTAATCACCAACAAGAATGGAGAAGAAATCATAGACCATAATAAAATAATGCACACATTTCGAGATTACTATAAGTCTTTATATTCCACTGAGCCCAAAGAAGACAACACACAATCTAATGCATTTCTGGATAATTCACAAATACCACAAATAGATGCTTTAAGTGCTGAGGAACTGGATAAACCTCTAACGCTAACAGAATTACTAGACGCTATAAAGTCACTACAAGAGCGGGAAATCATCAGGCCTTGATGGTTACCCCGTAGAGTTTTATAAGAAATTCTCCACTCAGCTAGCTCCACTCTTATTGGCAACATTTACAGAAGCTAGAGACAACCAAATACTACCTCAAACATTTCGACAAGCATTAATCACCATCTTTCCTAAACAAAATAAGGACTTGTTACAATGTGCATCATATAGACCAATTTCACTCCTGAATAATGATGTTAAGATACTCTCAAAAATCCTAGCTAGAAGGATGGAGAAAGTGCTGCCCTCGGTAATATCACAAGATCAAACTGGATTTATTAAAGGCCGACACCTATCTTCAAATTTCTGACGCTTGTTTAATGTTATATATTCACCAGCAAAATCAAACACCCCAGAGATATTACTATCATTAGACGCAGAAAAGGCATTTGACATGATCGAATGGAATTACCTTTTCACTGCATTGGAGAAATTTGGGTTTGGCCAGAATATTTGTGCTTGGATCAAACTACTGTATACCAATCCAGAAGCTTCAGTTTGTATTAATAACATTTGCTCAGACTACTTTAAACTAGAACGTGGTACCAGACAAGGATGTCCCTTGTCGCCACTGTTGTTTGCAGTCGCAATTGAACCACTGGCGGTTCACTGCCGAAATTCTTATCAGATAAAGGGGATTGTCAGAGAAGGACTGGAACAGAAAATTTCTCTATATGCAGATGATATGGTCTTATATATATCAGACCCAGAAAACACTGTCCCCGCTGTTTTAACAGCACTAACAGAATTTCAAAAGATATCTGGTCTTAGAATTAATCTGAATAAAAGTATACTCTTTCCAGTGAATTCACAAGCATATAATATTAGATTAGACACCCTACCTTTTACCATAGCAGATCAGTTTAAATACCTAGGGGTAAATATCACAAGTAAACATAAAGCTCTTTATCAACAAAATTTTGGCATCTGTATGGAAAAAATTAAGCAAGACTTGCATAGATGGTCAACCCTTCATCTCACTCTAGCCGGAAGAATTAACATTGTTAAGATGAACATCCTTCCTAAACTTCTCTTTTTATTTCAAAACATTTCAATATATATCAATAAATCATTTTTTAAACAGTTGGATTCAATAATAACCTTATTCATTTGGAACTCAAAACACCCACGTATCCGAAGAGCGACCCTACAAAGACCTCAGGCAGAAGGTGGCATGGCTTTACCTAATTTTCAGTTTTATTACTGGGCAGCAAACATACAAGCCATAAAAACCTGGACACAAATAAATGAACATACACAGGCTTGGTCCGCAATAGAAGTAAAATCCTGTAGTACTTCTTTATATTCCCTGCTCTGCTCTCCAATAAATGAAAGTTATCGCAAATATACTAATAACCCAATTGTGCTTTACTCACTCAGAATATGGAACCAAATTAGGAAGCATTTTAAGATGGAAAATCTTTTATCAGTGGCACCTCTGCAAGAGAACCACCTCTTTCAACCTTCGCAAGTATATCCAGTTTTTAATACCTGGAAAAGTTTTGGGATTAAAATGCTCAGAGATCTTTATATAGATAACATATTTACATCTTTTGAACAATTACGTTCAAAATTTAACCTCCCAGCTACACATTTCTTTTACTATCTTCAAATTAGAAATTTTGTTAAACAGAAATTGCCCGATTTCCCCCACCTTGCACCCTCCACAATGCTGGAAAAAATACTGCTCAATTTCGAGGAAACAAACACTATTTCCGCAATATATAAAATCTTATTAGAGTCCCTACCTTTCAAAGATCCAAGAGGACATTGGGAAGAAGATATCTTAATCAATATATCAGAAAAGGAGTGGAAGGTAGCAAAGCAGAGAATTCACTCAAGTTCTATATGCGCAAAGCATAGAATTATTCAACTAAAAATTATATATCGAGCCCATCTGTCTCGCTTAAAACTGTTCAAAATGTTTCCAGGGCAGGATCCAACCTGCGAACGCTGCAACCAAGCTCCTGCCTCACTGGGTCACATGTTTTGGGCCTGCACCAAACTAACATCATTTTGGACAAAAATTTTTAAGTGCCTCTCAGACAGCCTTGGTATCACAATCCCTCCTAACCCATTAACAGCTGTGTTCGGTGTTCTTCCAGATGGACTTGAATTGGAGAAGGACAAGAAAACGGTGATTGCATTCACTACACTTTTGGCACGCAGACTTATTTTGTTAAATTGGAAGAATCCTAATTCTCCTCTTATAAGTCAGTGGGAAACCGATGTTTTATATTATTTGAAATTGGAAAAAATCAAATTCTCAGTTAGAGGATCTGTACAACATTTTTTCAAAACATGGCAGGATTTAATCAATATTATTTTAGAATAAGAGAAATAACTATTATTGCATTTAACTCCCTTCTCCATCTCTTATTTACATAGATATTTACTTCTGCCTTTCTTTTGTTTAATGTTGCCTTATTAAAAAGCCTAAAGCAATTTTCCTTTAGCTAAGCTCTCCTTCTCAGGGGTGGGGTTTGATTAGTCTTCAAATTTGTTGGGTTATAAATTGATCTGTTTGTATGGAATGATTACAATGAAAATTAATAAAATAAAAATATTAAAAAAAAAAAAACAGAAGTTCCTCAAAATGTTCAGACCATCTATTCATCTGCTGTTCTAGTCCTGTGATGGCCTTTCCCTCCTTGTCTTTGACGGGTCGCTCTGGCCTGTTGTATTTCCCAGATAGCTTCTTAGTTGTGTCATACAACTGTTTAATGTTACCGTTGTACACTGCCTGTTCTGCTTCAGCTGCCAGTCCGTCTATGTAGTCTTTCTTGTCCTTCCTAATGCTCTTCTTCACTGTTCTATAGGCATCTGCGTATTCCTCTTGGGCCTTGGCTTTTGATGCCCTAGTCCTGCTGTTATCGACTGCCACTTTCTTTTGTTTCCTCTCTTCTATCCTTCCCAAGGTCACAGCTGTATTCCACTCTTTGTGATGTTGTTTCTTCATTCCGACCACTTCTTGACAGGCTGTTCTCAGTGTCTCTTTTACTGCCTGCCAGCTGATCTGCACCCTACTTCCTTCCTCTTCCTGGTGCCGTTCTTGTAGCACCTCAAACTTGTTCTTCAACTGAAGTCGAAACTCTTCATTGACGCTGGAGATTTTTAGACGGCTGACATCGTACTTCACTCTACACTGTGTTGTTTCCTTCCAGTTCTTCTTCAACTTCAGCTGCATGCTGGCTACTACTAGGTGGTGGTCGGAAGCCATATCTGCTCCTCTTCTAACTCTAATGTCCTGAAGGGATCTTCTAAACTTCTTGCTAATGCAGATGTGGTCAATCTGGTTCTCTGTCAATCTATCTGGTGATACCCAGGTGCTTTTGTGGATCCTCTTGTGAGGGAAGATGCTGCCTCCGATGACCAGATTATTGAGCGCACACAGTTCCGTAAATCTCTATCCATTATCGTTCATCACTCCCAGCCCGTGGATCCCCATGACTTGTTCATATCCTGTATTGTCGGGTCCGATCTTGGCGTTGAAGTCTCCCATAAGGATGACGATGTCTCTAGCTCGAAATGTCTCTACGATTTTCTGCAGTCTGTTGTAGAGCTGGTCCTTTTCTTTTTCATCAGAGTCATTAGTTGGAGCGTAACTCTGGATGACATTGAGTTTTATCTTCTTGTGTTTATTTCTGAAGGATGCTGTGACGATTCTGGGGCAGTGTGCCTCCCATCCAATCAATGCCTTCTGTGCTTGTTTGGACAACATGAGGCCTACTCCCTGCGTATGGGTTGCATTACTCTCTTCATGCCCAGAGTACAGCAACAGTTCTCCTGTCTTCAGTTTTCTCTGTCCGACTTCTGTCCATCTGGTTTCACTGATGCCCAACATGATCAGGTTGTTCTTTTTCATCTCGGCAGCTACCTGTGCCGTCTTTCCTGTCTCGTACATGATCCTGACATTCCATGTGCCGATAAGGGTTCTCCTGGTCGAAAGAAGGTTGGTTGGCTCGATTGCTTCCTTACGGCTTTCACTCTCTACCGTCATGTCTCTGAGTTGTCGGAGATCCTTCATTTCCCAGGAAGTTAGTCTCTGTTTCTCTTTTTGGCATTTCTATAGCGGTTAGAGTTTTATGGGGTGGAGTTGCTAACCCAACGCCCAACCCTCCTCCTTTTGCATCCGGGCTTGGGACCGGAAATGGCGGAGTTATTCTGATTATTTAGTTATCTACTAATTAGTGGATCTAACGCTAAAGTTATTGCAGCCTTTCAACATTCAGTGTTGTTTACCTGGCTGTCAGTTCTGTTTGTTTTAATTGTCATTATTAGGATAAAATGAACGGTGCAAACTGCAGAAAAAAATAACAAAACAATAGGACAACAACAAAAGAGAGATAAGCGTTTAAAGCAAAAGTAGAAATATTTCTAAATGTCTTATAAATGTAAAAGTCATACTGCTGTGCTTTTCTAAAGGCAGAATAAGAGAAGGGAAAAAAGACCATCTAAATAAATTAGATCAATTATTATCACTAATTGTGAATTTGGATGGAATAAAAACCTGTAGCCACAGTGGGTCCACAGGACTGAGTTTGGGAACCACTGGTGTAGTAGATCAAGACTTACTTTAAAATGAGTTCAACGAGAACACAAAAAAGTTGTTGAGGGTAAATGTCACACAAACATTAGGGAATTTTTCTTCACACAGAGAACCATTGACACATGGTATAAGTTATGAAGTATTTTGGTAGACAGTAATAGGGACTTTCAAAACTCGACAATGTTATTTTGGAAGAATTAAGTGGATAGGACTGGCAAGCTTTTCTGGGCTGAATGGCTTGTTCTCGTCCAGATTCTTCTAATTTTCTATTCATAAAAATTGCTAAATTTATTTCATGGTAACCAAGGCCTGAGCCTATCTTAGCACCACTGGATCTTAGTGAGTATCTACCCTGAACAAAATAACATAAAAGATCTCAAAACGTAATTAAAAAAAATGACCCATCACCATTCAAAAGCAGGTGGGTAGAGGTTGAGAGATTGCGTGTATGCACTGATACTGTGTGCTGCCACAATCACATCAGGATACCAAATAAGGATCCGAGCACAGCTATGCAACAGGTGATACATCAGCACCACACTAGTTTGAATGGAGTGGAACAGTGGGAGTTTTTTTTATAGTGGCCAGAGTGCCAGTCTTGCCACCAACCCCCAGGTTTTCCCTGCAAGTTGGAGAACCTACTTGCAGGTAGGTAATTATGTGCAGTAGGTCCAGTCCCTCCGTATCAATGAGATGCTACATACGCTCTTAAGAACTAGCTTACTACTGGTTGCTGGGTATTATTCACATTGCATTTTGCATTATGTCGTAACATATGTATTCGGGCAGAACAAGTGCGTGCATCAAAGTCAACGTCAGCTCTGAACATTTTTTTGCCTTCTGCCAATGTTGCTGTCGCTGCCAGTGAGTGCAGTTCACAACTTTAAGTTAGTAGTCAGTAGTATTCACGCCACAACAATAAATTCTGGAAGAAACAATAGTTTTTCTAAAGACATCCAGTATTTGTCGGCATGAAGTAAACATTTAATTTTGAAAGATAGGTTAATCATTTACAATTTTCTAATGTCATTTATTACTGTCATGTGGCATAGTCGGTTACTTGATTTCAGTTGCTTTATTTCAGTATTATTTTTTCATAATTTCATTTACTGTAGTTACACTGTAGTACATAACATAACTGTTTTCATTGGTGGTTTTGCATAAAAGGTTAAGTGATTTTCATTAATTTAGACATGATTGCAAGAGAAACCAGTAGACAAGTCAGACAAAATTTTTACTCAGAATGTAGTTTATCAGGAAGTATTTAGTTAATCCTGAAATGAAAAGCAAGAAGTGGCCTAGACAAATAAATTGCCTGTTCTTCTCAATTGGAGGCTTGTCAGAAGCACACAGATGAAGGTCCACATCCCCTGCCCTGGGAAAGTCTTTGATATTTGCTGATGCCTCTGTAATACATGACTTTAGGATCATTCTGGTGGTGCAGGCTTAACTAGTATAAACCTATAAGGCAGTAGTTACAAATTTGATTTAGTAGATTTATTTTCTACAAAGTCTTTTGCTGGAATTGAACTTTTCAGTGACAAAAGTGTATAACACAAAGCAATGTAAATTAGTTGTAAGCACAATTCATGCGCATAATGTCTTCCTATATAATACACTACCGTGGCTGTCTGTTTGTCTGTCCAGAATTTTAAATCACCTGCAGCTTACAAACCATTTGACCTATTGACCTGAAATTTGGTGATGATTCACCTCCAAGGTTATTCCTCTTTTTATTTTTATTTTATTTTATTGTAGAATAAACTCGAGGCAGTGGCCAGCAGGGTGGCTGTGCGGCGCATGCGTATGGACACCTTTCTTATCCCTACCACCTTTGCCGTCACTTCCCCTACCTCTTCATGTCTTAAATCATTCTTGAGGCAGATTGAAGACTTAAGTGCCAGCTTATGTGAAAAAATAAGGAAAATGTACTAAGTATTTGCAACACAAACACTGACTTAATCAGTTTTAATTTAAAAACATGCCAATGAAAGAAGAGGTGTGCTGCTAGGGTGGAGAAAAGAAGAGCTGCTCAGGAAGCAGCAAGTGCATCAACCTCTGGTTGGGTACACAATTAAAGTAGATATCACCTAAGTGTATTTCAGCAACAGCTTAAAATAACTTCATTAAAATACCTTTCTTTATTTTATAAATATTTTAATCACATACTCTACAACCAGGTCAGCTCCAGGTGGTCATTTAGCCCCACAAATATTTTGTCAAGTCCCCACAACCACACTGTCAAGTATACTGTTTTTAAGTTTATCACACCAGCCACCCCCATCACCCCAAATATTTCAAATGACCCCCTTATCATTTTGGTCTAGAGTCAGGACTGTCTACACCATTGATGGACTTTAAATAAATGTGAAGTAAATGCACTTCTTTAATTAAAGTGTGAATTTAGAATAAATCATCAACTTATGAATTTGGAATAGACTTTGATGACATGTGAAAAATCATGTAGATCAAACAAGGATACAATTTGACATTTACCTTAGCAAATGAACCTACTGGACCTACCCTTATAACATTTCTGGCATTCATATACATATTTAGTGGCCACATAATTAGGTATACCTTCCTGGTACCATCGGAGAGAAGTCCCATTTGCCTTTAGAACAGTCTGAGTTCTCTGTGGGATGGATTCATCTAGGTGCAGGAAAATCCTACATTTAATATATGGCTTTTTCATGCTGACTTTCTAGTATTATGCTGTTTCTGCAGACTCTTTTCCATCCTAACTCATCCCAAAGTTGCTTATTGGTTTGACATATGGGGATTTTGCACAATGTGGCATTCACTCAATTCTCATTAAAATGCTTAGTGTGCGCCAAGAAAACATTCTCCACATCATTTCACCAGGATCATCAGCCTGTAATGTTGGCAAAAGGTGGAATGGATCCATGGATTCATACTGTTTCAACCAAATTGTGATGCTAACATCTGCATGTCACCGCACCATTGTTGTAAAGAGCTGTTATTTGAGCACATGCGACTTTACTGTTTGCTTCAATGAGTCTGGAGATTGTCTTCTACTTAACAAGGAATTATTCTCCTATAAAACTACTGTCCACTAGATGTTTTTGTTTATCATACCGTTGTCTGAAAACTATGTAATGTGTGAAAAAATGAGAAGGGCTATTTATAAAGATGATGGAACCACCTCATATGGGCCCAATAGTTACACTGAGGTGAAAGTCACTTTGATCACATGTCCTGCTCCTTCAAATATTTGCTCAGACTACAAGTAAAGTTCTTGACCGTGTCACAATGCTGTATTGAGCCGCAGCTACAGTACATGGCTTGTTGTCTGGAGATGCAGATTATTTAAATTAATGAACACATTAATCTAATTTAGTTGCCACTGAGAATATACAGTTTAAATGAGATTGTTTCCCACTAACTTCATATTACTCTTTTAGTATGTATTTAAGTTAAGTTGTTTCAAAACAGCCTTAGTAGATGGCCACCTTGGCTAATAACTTTTACTTTTATTCAGGAGGTAACAAGCTTAAACCTCTGCTCCAGTGATCTTTTTCACTTAACATCTATAAAAGGTATCTTTGTAGGTTGCATTGTAGTTAGTGACTATGGACAGGTTTTTTTTCATACCAAAAACATTTTATCTGTAGATACTGTATATAAAAATCCAATGTTTGTCTGTCTGTCTGTCCATTTTTTACAAGATAACTACTTAACAGATTTATATAGGTTTTTTTTTCTATAATTTGCTGGAACATTCCGGTTGATTCTGTGACTTCTGTCCAGAGCGCTAAGTATCCTAGTTCGCTTGCAGGAGCAAAATATTTGTACAGAGGCTGTAGGCCGACGGGAGGGTGAAGCGTGACATCAGGAGTGCGGAGCCGGGCGGGGCCCTCCTCACTCAAATGCCAGCCTCAGAGCATACCTTGCCTCCACTTAGTTTGTGAACGAGAGAACTAATTAACTGATTTAGATCATTTTTTTCTATAATTTGCTTGAACATTCCTGTCAATTTTGTGCCTTCTCTCATCGAGCTAAGTGTCATAGTTCCCTTGCGATACCGATTTTTTTGCACAAATCCAAGAGAGCAGCTGAGGGGAGGA
Source organism: Erpetoichthys calabaricus (assembly GCF_900747795.2). Taxonomy (NCBI): domain Eukaryota; kingdom Metazoa; phylum Chordata; class Cladistia; order Polypteriformes; family Polypteridae; genus Erpetoichthys; species Erpetoichthys calabaricus. The sequence continues at coordinate 66,241,420 of NC_041407.2, forward strand.
AGGTGGGGCCTTCCACACTAACGTGCCAGCCTCTGTTTTAATCGGCCTACCCCTTTCCATGTCCAGGAGCATACTTTGCCTTCACTTAGGTAGCGATACCTGTTTGTTTATTGATTTTTAAAGTTTGTCCTGTTTCACTACTATGCAGGTGGAGCTGTGGGGGACAGCTAGTATTTTATATAAGTTTTAGGTTTTGTGTATGTGTTCAAAGTTTAATGTTTTAATTTGATGTTTTCACTGCTTTAACCAGTTTATGCTTTTGTCTTAAGAAGTTTACCAATGACAGATGTTGCAAAATAAGCGGCATAATATTTAGTGTGACTTCCTCAGAATTGTAGATTTGAATCTTGTTGCTATTTCTTTGTGTCACTCTGGTTTTTTCTCCATTTTTTTTAGATACGTGCATTAAGTTAAGTGTTTTCTTAGCTTGGTATGTTTATGGGAGTGCACCATGACAGAATGAACTCCCATTCAAAGTTACTTCTTACTGATGCTGCCTTGATAGACAATAAATTGACCCTGTTATTTTCAATCTTAAAGTTTTTGTTAATTCCTGTTATTTGTCATTGAATGCATTTAGGTTTTCAAACTGTTGTGTTATTGTTATGTAAATTAATTCTAATAGTTCTGCTTGTCATTTTTATTATAAGTCGAAGGGGGTGGTGCCCCCCTTAAGCTGCAGTTGTTTGGACCACGACTAGCTTTAGATGCTTAAGTATTGTTCAGCTTCCTTTCCCTTTTTGAATATTTGTGAGTTCTGTTTCTCATTCCTTTTTTTTCTTCAGCATACCTTGAGTTTTTAAAATTTTTTCTGAACTACCTGGTCAACTGACCTTATCATTGGCTGTCATTTCGTGACTTAAAAAAAAAAATTCTATATTTAAGAATGCAATTTCTCTTAATTATATATCTGTCTTATGTAATTGTGCATGATTTTTATATACTATTTATGTTTTATTTTGCTTATCTAATTTTATTTTTTTTCTTTGCATGTAATTATATCTTCTAAAGCTCTTTGAGCTACATTGTTTGTATGAAAATTGTTCTACAAAAATAAATGTTGTTGCTGTTGTAAATGTTTGTGGTATTTTGGATATTTTTGCTCCTTCCTTCGTTTATGATTTGTGGTCTTTAGGCTTCAGATTTTGTTCAGTTTTCAGTGGCCTCTTGTGGGAAATGTTTTGTAAACTCCTTAACAGGCTACCTCCATCATCGTAATGCACCATGTCACAAACCAAAAGTCATATGAAACCAGTTTCATGAACATGAGAGTGAATCAAGTGTTCTTCAGTGGCCTTCCTTTTCACCAAATCTGAATCCAATAGAACGCCTTTGGGATGTGTTAGAACGGGAGATTTGCAGCATGAATATGTGTCTAAAAATATGCAGAAATTGCATGAAGCAATCATTTCAACATGGACTAGAATCTCAAAAGGATGTTTCCAACATTTTGTGAAGTCTATGCCACAAATAATTGAGGCTGTTTTGGAGCAAAAGGAGGCTGTACTCAGTGTTAGTATAGAGTTCTTATTAATTTGCTCAGTGAGTGTATGAGAAACTCTGTTGCTTTCATTGGGCTAGGGGTTTAGACAATTCCCCTATCCAATTTTGGGATGTATAGACCTGAGTCTTTTGTGTGAACAAGCTCCTGGCCTAATTTTGAATTTTAGGCCCAGGCCAGCTTTGAGTTTTCAGCCATGTTTTGGAGTTTTATGTTTTTTATTTCAAATTTCACAGCAACACATTTTTGTAATTTAAACACTTCTTTAAGGTTATTTTGTGGGGGCAGTATTAGGGGTTGAAGTGACAGCCTTATGGTTTAGAGTGCAAATTCTTTGCCAGTTTTTGTTTTCTATAGTGCTGTTCACAGTATTTTACAAAACATGTTGTATTATTATACCATACATATAACTGAGCACTGTTTCCTCTCCATTTTTATCCAATCAATATTTAAAACAAAAGAGAATGTTGATTGGCACAAAGCTTTTTTTTAAAACAATGGAAGAATCACCCGATCTTTCTTGGGAACTTATTTTCAGAAAAGACTAAAGTAAAAAAATTAAGCAGTCCATTATTTAGATCTGAGTAAACGTGGCCACCTGCTGACAAAACACCTGAAAACGGACCAATGCATGATGTTTTTATTGCAGGCAATGACTCTTCATTAGAATAGCAAAGGGTTAAAAAACTCCCGCCTATAGCTGTGTTTTAAGGAAATGTTCACTGAAAAGGAGCCATACAGACTCACTTCACTGCCGACTCAAGTGGTTGGATACCTAAGAACAACACTTTCCAAAAGCCAAATTAATTTCCTATACCGAACAATATTGTCTAGAGCCAATAATGGGAGCCCTCAGTTTGGTAAGAACACTTAATCTTTTCCATGGACTCGCGCTGATGGAGGCACAGCTCTTGTACCACCGAGGTCAAGTTGGTATGAAAGGCTCTCGGAAAGCCATTTTTGTCTTCTAATCAAATGTGGTGTATCATTTTCTTTATTGTCTCATAATCTTTTATTTCTTTGTAAATGCTTACATTATAAAAGACTCGGCTTTACTAGCAAAGAAGCAAACAAAAATTATTGTGAAAATCTTATTTACAGTAACTCACAATGGCAATTTTACTTTCTACGTTTTCATTTGATGCTATTATTGAGGCATGATTAAAGATATTTTGAAATTATGTACTTTACGATGTTTATTTTTAATGTCAAAAAACTATTGTGGACAGGCTAAAATTAGTTAATTATTTGAAAGGATATATTGTATATTTAAATCTGTGAGTATATTTACAATGCAGTACCCCATGTGACTTTAAAGTTTTAATAGAGGATCTAGAGAAGTTATCATTCAAGTTCATAATAAAGCTTTAACAACTACATAAATTAATTTTTATTTACTTGATTTCAATGTACTGGTGTCATTAAAGGGGAATGATAATTACCTCTCCTTAGAGTTTATTTACTTCAGATTACATAAGACAACAAGACACATATTTTAGCATAGCATACTCTTGATTGAGCTGCTGGTGATCCCTTCATATTCTTTTGTAGAATTTTGCCAGACTTTGTGATTGCCTGTTACTGAATCTTTCCCCTTCTTGATTCGTACTTGGTCCCTTTATACATGGGCATCAGTGCTTTTCAGTTTATTCCTCTTTACATTGGTTCAGGACTTTGCTCAATGTATGTATGTCATTTCTAATTATAAATCCAGTACTAGACCTTTTATCAGTTGTCTGTTCTGTTGTACATTGTGGAGTGCCTCATGGAGAACCTTAGATTGGATATGTCATTATCAGTTACAGACCACATGTTACATCCATCCATTTTCCAACCCGCTGAATCCGAACACAGGGTCACGGGTGTCTGCTGGAGCCAATCCCAGGGCACAAGGCAGGAACCAACCCACCGCAGGACACACACAAACACACCAAGGCCAATTTAGAATCGCCAATCCACCTAACCTGCATGTCTTTGGACTGTGGGAGAAAACCGGAGTGCCCGGAGGAAACCCACGCAGACACGGGGAGAACATGCAAACTCCACGTAGGGAGGACCCGGGAAGCGAACCCAGGTCCCCAGGTCTCCCAACTGCGAGGCAGCAGCGCTACCCACTGCGCCACCGTGCCGCCCCCACATGTTACAACTGCATCATATTTAACCACTGTTATGGATGTTTATCTACATCCTGGTCCATTGTTGAAATACTCAGGGAGGAGCCTGATGACTAGCTAGATGGTGCTGATGGAGTCTGTATGGAATGATGTTTAGTTTTCCATTTCTTCATTCCCATATGGTATTGGCTTTAATCTAGCATAATGTCAAATAGAATTTTTCACTCATATTCATAATCACTGAGAAAAGTATTAGGAACACTATGCTAATACTGGGTAGTGCCTCCTTACTCTCAAAACAGTCTCAACTGTTCATGACATGGATTCAACAAGATGCTGGAATTAGCATTCCTTTTAGATTCTGGTCCATTGACATTATTACATCAAATAATTTCTGCAGATTTGTCAATTGCACATTCATGCAAATCTCTACCACATTTACATTTATGTATTTGGCTGACATCTTTATTCATGGTGACTTACAACATTCATGATACAATTGGTTAACTTTCTTTTGGTTTTCCCGTTGGAGCACAGGCAAGTCAAGTGAATTGCTCATGGCCACATAGTGTCAGTAGTGGGATTTGAACCCACAACCTAAGAATCCCAAAGCCTTAACCACTACTTAACTTACCCATATTGCCAAAGCCCAACTGGAAATCAAAATATATAGTTGAGAAAACTAAAATCTGTATTACAGTAAGTCAAAAACGAGTTAAAAAGCAAAGTACTCTACATGTAAAGGATCTTTATTGAAACATCTCAGGACCCAGGCATGCACAGCGATGACCATTTATACTGTCCCACTGTTGACGATGGAGCATTCCCAGGAGCCCACCGACTGGAAGTGATATCATTTGCCCTTAAGATGCTGGTTTCCAGATCTGTAGAAGGAAGGAGAGGAGAAGTGTTATAAACCTATTTAACCCAACACTAGCTCTTGCAGAGGGGTGAAATAACAAGTCGTCAAGCCCGGAAAGTTTCTCCCAGGCATGCGTGTGTGACGCTTATCAGCTTGGTCAAAAAAAGTTACAGAAGTTTGAAGGTGAAGCTCCAACGCTCTAAGAAACTCTACCTTAAATTAAAATGAACAACAGTTTTGGTATTCTCAGTAGATTAAATACTTCCAAATTCATCACATACTGTAGAATGTATCTTCAGTCAGCAACATAAAAATGTTTTTATTCTTCAGTTAAAATTAGAAAGAAAAAAAATGTCACAACATAACATTTTTCAAACTTGATTTTTCCAATTCAGGGTTGGAAGGGGCCGTTTCCTATCTCATTGGCCACTGAGAGTCCATTTCAAACATACGCTGCTCCCATTTGGCCACTGAGCTCAAACCCACAACAGAAAATGACAGAATTCAGACCAAGGACGCTGGATCCATGAGGCATCAGCATCAACCTCTGGGTAAACATCCTGCCAAGAATAGAATAAAAACTCTTGTTTAGCAAACTCTCCAATAATCAGTATTTTCAGGAACTCATTTTGAGATGCAGCACATTTGACGTTTTTTTCTGTTGCTTTTTAGGTAGATGTTTACAGACACATTCAAAATTTCAGTGTCCAGCTGCATAGTTGGCCAAACTGTTGTACTCCATGTGCTAGGTTGGACCAAGCAGAATTTTTAAGTGAAGAAGCCGAAGTGAAAAAATTGTCCAATATGTGCACGGTCATGAAATAATGTCTTTTTTTTTCTTCAGATTTGACTTAATGTGGGTCACATATGTTAAACTGTTATAGCAGATGGGTCACATCAAGCACTGCAAAAATAACAGAAGTTTTCTTTTTTTCTTTTTTTTTTAGAAGTATGTTGTTTTTCAATGTAGGTCAGACAACTAGGACCTTGTAAATGAAGAATGTTCATTCACTTATACTAGTGGTACTGTGAGCAACGGATATACTGATCCAGAAAATAGCCAGTAGTCACCAAATTATATGATATAACTTTGGAATTACCAATCAGAAACCTTAAATGGGCAGGGGTCAAAATGACTGAAGAGACTGTCATGTACAAGACAACTAAGAGCTCAAAATCAAGAATGAGCAAAGCTCTAATGTGGAGTTCTTTACTTGAATGAAATATTCCTACGAGGAAATATGCAGTACACAGTCTTTCCATTTTTGTTGATAAAGATCAGATGAATGCAAATGGTGGCCAATTTTCTTACTAAACCTAGTAAATGTAAAAAAAAAAATATCAAAACAAACACAGTCAATTCAGAAGGTATCCAGATCCCTTCACTTTCTGTGCACTGTATTGTGTTGTAGATTTAATTTTAAATGCGTAAATTTGGCATTTTTGCCCATCAATCTTCACTCAATAACCCATAATGACAAAGTCAGTCAGTCAGTCACTCAGAACCCATCCCGCTATATCCTAACACAGGGTCACGGGGGTCTGCTGGAGCCAATACCAGCCAGCACAGGGCACAAGGCAGGAACAAATCCCCGGGCAGGGCGCCATCCCACCAAAGGGCACACACATACACACACACACACCAAACACACACTAGGGACAATTTAGGATCGCCAATACACCTAACCTGCAAGTCTTTGGACTGTGGGAGGAAACCAGAGCACCCAGAGGAAACCCACGCAGACACACGGAAAACATGCAAACTCCACGTAGGGAGGACCCGGGAAATGAACTAATGACAAAGTGAAAACACTCTTTCAGAAAGATCTGCAAATTTATTTAAAATTCAAAAAACTGACATCTCTTATTCATATACAGTAAGTATTCAAATTTCCAAATTGTGCTGTGGTGCATCTGGTTTGCTTCAGTTATCCTTGAGATGTGTGTAGAACTTGATTTAAGTCCCGACTGAACTGATCATTGTTTAGAAAGACACACACCTGTTTATATGAAGTCCCACAATTCACAATGCATGTCAGGACAGAAACCAAGCTGTGAAAATGAGCCTTGGTCACAGAAGCTTCAGAAATGCTCTAGTGAGATGAGAGAACCTATACGAAGGAAGCCCATCTCAGCAGCACTCTATCAATCTTGTGTTTATGGGAGAGTGGCTAGACAGAGATCACTCTTGAGGAACTGGACTTTACCAACCAGCATTTGAAGGATTGAAGGAGCACATGAGGAAAACAATTCTCTGGTCTAATGAGACCACAATTTACCTGTTTGGGCAGAACTCCAAGCACCATGTCTGGTGAAGACCAGGTACTGCTCATCCCCTGTCTTATACCACCCCTACAGTGAAGCATGGTGGTGGCAGCATCATTCTGTGGGGTGCTTGTCAACAACAGTGACAGGGAGATTGGTCACAACTGATGACGGGATGAATGCAGCCAAATACAGAGAGGTCCTTAAAGAAAATCTGCTCCAGAGTGTACACGTCCTTAGACTAGGGTGATGGTCCCCTCTTTATCACAACAATGAGGCATACACCCAAGACAATACTGGATTGAGTTCAGGATAAGTCTCTGACTATGTTTGAATGTCCCAGCATAAGCCTAGATTTAAACCTCATAGAACTTCAAGAATGGGATAAACTGCCCAAATCCAAGTGTCCAAAGCTTGCAGAGACTCAAAGCTGTAATTGCTGCTGAAGGGGTTCTACAAAGTACTGTATTAAGGGTCTGAATACTTACATGAATAAGAGAATTCAGTGTTTGAATTTTAATAAATGTGTAAATCTTTCTGAAATCTTGCTTTCACTTTGTCATTATGGGTTATTAAGTGGAGACTGATGGGCAAAAACAGCAAATCTATCCTTTAAAAAAAAAAAAATGAAACACAATAAAGTTTGCGGAAACTGAAGGGGTCTAAATGCTTTCTGTAAAGTTAAATAACTGTAGATCCCGACAGATACACCTTCCTTCAACAAAATATGATACAGATTTCAAATCATCAGAAACACTACCGGGAGATGCAGTCGTTAACACTGCTGCTTCACAGCTCTGGGAGGCTCTACTTGAATCCTTCTCTGCTTTCACACTCTCCACAAAGGTTTTCTCCCACATCCCAAAGATATGCTGGTCTGGTCGACTAGTGACTGTACATTAGCTAAGTGTAGTTAATGAGAAACTCCTGTGGAGACAGGATAGGGTTCAGCTGCCCTCAGTCCTCTACTAGAAGAGGAGGACTTGTAAAATGAATGAAAAGATGAGTTATTGGGTGGGTAGAGAAAAAAAAGCACATCTACTATAAAGTAAAGATTTGCAGACTCGATCCTAGAGGAAGCATTACGGCTTCTGACTTTAATTGGGATCAATTTGTTAATCATGGGCAGATGACTTCCTGTAATTGGACTCTTATCTTAATTGAACATGTTAATGATTCAACATTAAATGTGTCAATCTACAAATGTCGAATCAAAGTGTGTTTAATTCCTTAGGAATGGAGCAACAATTTGTTTATTTTGCTAACAGGAAACATTCTCTTTATTGAGGTTATGACTTGCTATTTTCTTTCTGAACATCTGTAATGAATGCAGTTACTTGTGGCTCACCATGTACAAATGAAAATATAAGTTTAGGGCAAACTGTCATTTGTACTGGTGTCTGATAAGGAATGCTTGTCATTTATTATTAATAGATGTTTTTAAGAATTAATGAGTTATGCTTAACTTACATCACTCCAAATCTCTGTGACATCCAGCTGTGCTCAAGTAAAGGGGCTTCAAATACCACAAGGCATGTTCCCCCCTTTTTCATGGGTGAGAACCTGAGGTTTGCCAAACTTTGACCCAAACCCCCACAGGAGGGTCAAGGTATCACCTGCAGCAAGATCCACCCTATGAGGTCTCTGGGAAAAACAACTTTGTCTTCCTGTCACATGATCCAGGATGATAGAATAAAAGGGCAAACCTAAAGAGGATGAGTCAGTTCTTGTCTGGCTGTAGACTAGGAAGGATGTCTGCTCTCTGATATGCCAGGATTGGGACTAAGCCCAATATTGGAATCAAAGGAGAAGAAAGAAAGCCATAAAGGAATACTCTACCCAAAAATTATATTTTTATTTGATACTTACCCCATGCAGTTTGTAGTGGTGGCTCTATGTTTTCATGGGGAAAAGATATACCAAAGATTCAAATTGGATGGGACCAAGTAGTGTTTAACACTGGACAATGGCAAACGATGTGAGAAACATCCTTTGAAAAAAGAAAAAAAATTCTCACTTACCTTTAGTTGCATAATCCACATATCTGTTATCCATTTGTATTCTCAGAACATGCAAAATATCTGCATTTTTTGCTAAAATACTACCAATACATCCTTTTGGAAAACACAGTGTAAATGATGAAAAGGAAAGGTGCATTCCATCAATACTGTGCATTTGAATTGAAGACAGGATTCTTGACAAATGAATGAGGGGGAGAGGTAGGTGTTCAATTTGAACATTTTTTTTATCCCGTGATGGCAGTAATTACCGTAGATTTTACTGGATTCTGACCTTTCTTGTTTTGTTTACTTTTCTTGAGTTTGTTTTAACAAACTTTCTTAGTCTGAAATATTTACTTGACTCCCTGTTATTAACTCCGGCATGATTTTTTTTTTCATTTCTTTTTCTTTTTTTTTTTTTATTTTATGCTGACATCAGATTCTGCAGCATGCTGGAAAGGGTATAATACATTTTACCCTGGATTTGTCCAATGGGTCTGGTATTGGACAGGCCAAGATGTGCATTGGCACTATGATGAGGACCATGAGAGCCTGTGGTATGACCAGATAGATAGACTTAGTGATTAAGAGTGGATAACAATTCCCCTTTACTACTTTAAGGAGATCTCTAGTCAACAACATAATTAATGAAGGACTGCATTATCCTGACAGATTTCCAAGTTGTTTTTCACAGAGTGAATTAAATTCTGTCTAATCTGAATTTTTAAATTTTCTCTAATTTTTAAGACATCATTTGTCCATTGTAATATACCATACAAAGATGTGTTAATGAAGCAGTGACTGCTGACAGTGAGTTCAATAACTCAATGAAAAAATTGTTGTCCATAGGAAGAGCCAGAAGGTATAGCTGATAGTGGTGGCTGCCTGAAGTGGTCACTCACAGAAAGTGTAAAGCTGGAATTCTATGAGGAGGCAACAAAAAGATATGATCAAAGTGGAACATATGATATTATTTATCTTGACTTTCAGAAAGCATTTGATGAGGTGCCACATGAAAGGTTGGGCATCAAACTAAAAGAGTTCAGGGTGATGTTTTCAGATGGGTGCGGAATTGGCTCAGATACAGGAAGCAGAGGGTGATGGTGCGAGGAACCTCATCAGAATTGGCTGATGTTAAGAGTGGTTTTCCACAGGGGTCAGTGCTAGGGCTGCTGCTATTTTAAATATATATAAATGATTTAGAATATAAGTAACAAGCCGGTTAAGCCTGCAGATGATACCAAGATATGTGGATTAGTAGATAATTTGGAATCCGTTATATCATTACAGAAGGACTTGGACAGCATACCGGCTTGGGCAGATTTGTGGCAGATGAAATTTAATGTCAGTAAATGTAAAGTATTACAAATAGGAAGTAAAAATGTTAGGTTTGACTACACAATGGGCGGTCGGAAAATCGAGAGTACACCTTATGAGAAGGATTTAGGATTTGTAGTGGACTCTAAGCTATCGACTTCCCATCAGTGTTCAGAAGCCATTAAAATGGCAAACAGAATGTCAGGTTATATAACACGATGTGTGGAGTACAAGTCCAAGGAGGTTATGCTCAGGCTTTATAATGCACTGGTGAGGCCTCATCTGGAGTAATGTGAGCAGTTTTGGTCTCCAGGCTACAAAAAGGGCATAGCAGCACTAGAAAAGGTTAACAAATGAGTTCATCAAGAACACAGGGACACAGTTGGAAACTTGTTAAGGGTAAATTTTGCACAAACATTAGGAAGTTTTTCTTTACACAAAGAATGATAGACACTTGGAATAAGCTACCAAGTAGTGTGGTAGACAGTAAAACTTTAGAGTCATTCAAAACTCAGCTTGATGTTTTTTTGGAAGAAATAAGTTTATAGGACTGGCAAGCTTTGTTGGGCTGAATGGCCTGTTCTTGTCTAGATTGTTCTAATGTACTAAAAAAAGGAAAACTCTAATTATTTGTTTTACAGAAATATTAAAGACTGCAATGAATTCAACTATAAAAATGCCTGAATTAGGGTACGCACATAATAAACAGGATAGTTCAATCAAATATTTTAAATATTAGACAGTGTTTAAAGTTTAGAGTCTAATATTCTCAATTGTAATAGGAATTTGTCATTTTTGCCCTCTGATGGAGGTCCATAGAGGTCTAGATCTTTAGTAAAGGAACACAAATCAAGATAACATCATATTCATAATCACTGACCTTGAAATAGTGTAAAACAATACCCCACATACTTATGTTTAAAATTTGTCATTGTTAACTTTCTCAGAGTGACTCTTAGAGAGCTATGACCAACACAGAAAAATCAAATATCAAAAATATCATATTCATGATCAGCAGTGTTGACATAGAATTAAATAACTCTGCATGCCTATACTATTACAAAGTCCCTCTGATCATTTTTGCTGAAGACACTTTTTGGTTTAGTCTTAATCATGAGAGTGTAATTTCCTGCACAGAATGTGGTCCAAAATGGCCCTAAAATGAGGGTTAAAAATAAGGGTAACCCCAAATATCTTGATGTCTTACATAGCTAGACATCAGTATGAGTCGAATGGCATATCATATGGGGGGATTTTCCAGTACTAATGAGTCAGGAGTAGCCGGACTAAAAATAAGAATTCATTTCAAAACATTTATAAGTAATTGTTATGAACACAATAACAAAATGTTGGATAAGAAAACCACAAGCCACATTGGTAAATCCAGCTTTGACACAACACTGCTTGACAGGTTTCTTAGCCATATCTTGTGAAGTAAATATTCTGGTGCAATGTGATGCAACTCTCACTAGGAAACATTGCTGGAGCAAGTAGCTTGGTTCTCAGAAGCAAACTAGTAAGTGTCATCCAGCTTCTATTAAAAATCTGATATAAAGAATGGAATGGACGATTCTCAGAGTTGTTGCCTCTCTTTTGACTGGCAAAAGCTGCAAGGCAGATGCTTTGTGCAGTTTGAATTAAGTTCCTTCAATCAATGCATATTTCATGAGAATCATTTCTTTTGGTTGTTTTCCATCCAAGGGTGGCTGCTGATATAATAAGATATTTTATAAAATGAATGAATGATTGAATAACTGTGATGGAATGGTGCCTTGTCCGGGTGTTATTACTAACTTGTGCTTGTTGATAGACTCAAGCTGTCTCATGACCCTGCCCTAGATTAGCAGGTGTGGACCACCGGGGCACGTACAGCCACCCTAACCTGATACAGACAGGCAGGACACAAGTTTCTCCACACAGCACACCTTTATTTACAGGTGGGATAGAACTTCCTCCACTCCCCACAAGAGCACAATGTTCATAACACTAAAGCACTGTCTTTCTCAGTTCCGGTCCTTTTCACCACCACTCCTTCTCACAGGCTTTATCCTTCTTCCTCCCGACTCTGGCCCTTTAGTAGTGGCGATTAGCCCCTTTTATAGGGCTCCAGGATGGACTTCAGGTGCCCAATGACCTTCTTCCTGTAACACTTCCTGGTGTGGCGGAAGTGCTGACAAACAGGGCCCTGTAAATGTCCAGTCGCCCCCTGGCGGAGGCCACTGGCCCCATCAGGGCAGAGCTTCCATTCTCCAAACCAGTGGCCCTGCTGTAAGCCAAGGTGGCTGCCCTCTATCAGTCCAGGGGAGAAACTGTCCTGAAAATACTCTCTTGCCCGATCCTTCCATTGTCGGAGGATCCTAGCTGGGTGAGGGCCGGCTGTCTGCCACACAGGTTAAGATGGAAGGATGAATTAATGTTTTATTATTAGGGATTCCTCTATAAAATTATGCCCAAAGTTGTCATTCTGTTGTCTAGATTCTGTCCTCAGGTTGATATGGTTGCGTGCCTTTTTTTTATCATCACAGCATCACCATATAAGTGATAGAGACATTTACAAATATTACAAACGGTTTTGTTCAAAGAACAAAAAATGTCAAGTGGAATTGAATGAGTGGAGAGAATGAGTCTCTTCTACAGTCTGATGTAGAAATATTCTCCAATTGTTCACATGAGTTGCCCTTTCTTTAGCTCCAGCTCTGGTTGAAAGAAATGATGCCAGCTTGATGGGTGTTGTTACTTTGGCATGGTGTGAGTGGCTGCGGTTGTGTGTCAGTGGTAGATATTTTCAAAAGCAAGAGCAGAAAAGCCTTTCAAAACAGTGGCTGCACACACAAGTGCATAGCACTCCAGGTTTTGTCTTCATCTAAGCTTTTGCAGATAAAGATTTCAAACATCTCTCGTTTAATCATGCCTAATTTTACATTAACATGCCAATCATTGATGTTCACTGCATGACAAGAAGGGTGAATGTGATGCCAGATTTTCCCCGAGAGATCCACAATGTGAGATGAAACTGTTTTGATAAGGCAGCTTTTACAGACACACGTCTAAACTCAGTCTGTGTTGGGTCAACTGCGTACAGACTTCCTGTCATTTCTGAGTACTCAGAATAAGCAAAACTTTTAAAAGAGAGTGTAATGATAGTTGATGTTGATCTGTGAAACTCGAGAGCTGCTGTAACTGTAATATCTGAATTTGTTAATATGCAGCAAGTGGTAGAAGGAATCAGGTGTTTGCAGAAGTTGTTCTACATGGTGTGGCTACAATGGTTCAAGAAAAGAGTTACTCTTTTCGAAACAATGTGTCACTTTGTTATTTGAACCCATGACAAAAACAATAGAGAGCATAGCTGCTATGTTCCTGAATGCCGTCCTCAGGTTTGTCTTTTGCATGACCCTGTGAGCTGTGCCAGTGGCTTGCTCCTGAAGATTCTCGATCTTTCTGTGGATGAAAGAGCTATTATTGAATTCTGTTGAAACTTCTCAGCCTAAACGTTGTGAGCTGCTGCTGCTGTGTGTGACAACGTTGAATATTTCCCTGCTGTTTACCTTAAACTGTGCCAGTACAGTTAGTGATTCCAAACAAGGAAGACTTTCAAGGTGACAAATGTTAATTTCCATAGGATTGTCTCCTGTCATATGACTTGATATGTATCTCTTTGGGCCTGAATTAATACTTTGTCTTTTTTATTTTGGCTTGATGCAGTTGTTTACCAGTGTAGTCACTTTAAGTGTATTACTGAGTCTGAATTTAAGTTACTTTCTGAAACACATGAGTCCGGTAGAGTAGCATGGGGTCTTGGAGCCTGCTCTGGGATGTTAAATTGTAAATAAGGAGGTCTCTTGCACAGCTTATGGAATATTTCTGGTCCATCAATTACTGTACCTACCAGATCTCCATTTCTTCATACAGTCCATATAACCAAGTTATTCCAATCTCCTCATTTTTTCACACAAATTCAAGAAGGATGCCCAGCAGTACTTTAAAATACAAATATCTGGATAAAACCATGCTTCTTAGACTCAACACAATTATCTTTACTAGAATTTAGCATCAACTGTCTAATAAAAATATTTGAGCAAACTTCTTACCCTGTTCATATTTGTGGAGAGCTGCTTCCTATCCGAGCATCTTTACATGCAAGCATGAGACACCAGTTCATCACAGGGCAAGTTCAACTTTCAGAGCTGCCATTTAAACTAACACTTGATGTGCTGACCTGTCTTAAGGTGGGCATTTGTATTTCAGTGGGAGGGCAGAAGCCAAGCTGGAGTTTAACCAAAGAACAACACAAAAATACAACAAGACAATAAGCTTTCTGAACACCACAGGGGTTGCTGCAGTCATAAAGTGTAAATTAATCAAAGATATTAATTGAATGCTGTGCCCTAAAATAACTGATCACTCAACACCAAAAGAGATCATCAGCAAGGTAGTGTGAGCAGGGGCAGGATGCACAAACATACAGCAATGCAGTGAGAGATGAAATAATAACTCACCATGTGTGGGCTCCCTCAGTATTTGTTCAGTATAACTTCTTTAGGAGTACCTGTGCTCACATCATCCACAGTGAACAAACCTGGCTCTCGCTCTGACTGAACTTAACACCACTTTTGTGGCTAATACTAGCATAATCCCTACTCCTACCACTTCTTAGCTGCATTCGGCCAGAGTGAGAGGCAGAGTTCTTTCCAATCTTGCTTCTAATAATTGCAGGAGTGATTTTATGCACTTTCTAATATTGTCACACACATGTAATTAGGGGGTAGCCAACACAAAAAGATGCGGGATGGGAGTATGGAACAATGTATTAATGCCTTTCTCTCTTCCTTATGAGAAAATCTGAAGGTCCCACATCTGACTTGACGTGAGTTCATTTTTACGAAGATGATCAATCAGACATCAAGAAATAACTCCACTTCCGCCTTCTGTTCATCTCAACTTACTGTCCTTTCACGATGATTTAATTTTCGGTCCCTTGCCGATGTCCTCCCCTCCAGACCCAATGATGACGTCACCTCCCACCCACTCTGCTTACATCATCCTCATTTCCTTTGTCTCTGTAAACCTTCCGGTTCCGACTCCATAAAAGCTCCCTCTGTCAACTATTTAATGTCATGTGCAATCTTTATGCAATTAACCAATGGTTCAGTGCTATATTGCCTGAGCAACCTACATTATACAGGGATGGATCCCCAACCCTTAATCTGCTCTCTTGTGCTTTTGTTCCCTCCACAATATCCATACTGTCGTCTTTGAAAAATGATTCTTTCTATTGTGTAATTATCACTGTAAGCACAAGCTCCCACTTAATGTAAGCAAGCATTAAAAAACAAATCTGGGTATGAAACATAATCATGGTTGCTAGAAGGTAAGCTTCTGATGCTCCCTGAGATCCACCCAGAATGACAAGTTTGCTTATGTGTTCCGGATGTGGAAAGAAAACCACAGAACCCGGAGAAAAACCTTGCTGGATATAAAGAGAACATTCAAATTCCACACCAACAATAATCAGGCTGAGAGTCAAACTAAGGATTTTGGAGCAGTTAGACAGCTGCAGTGCTCCACCCAGTACTTTACCTAAAATTATATTGTGCCACTAAAATGTTTACTTCCTAGTCATTATGGTCACATAGTTTGAAATACAGTGTTTTTAGCAGTCTGTAATTGTTTATCATTGGTATATGGAGCACCATATGATGCTCCCATATGAGATGATATTGTATTTACCGAATATAAATCAGACTTTTCCAAAACTAAAAATATGTACTTCTTTATTTTCAGCGTTGTGCATGTTGAAAACGTGTGAGCACCACCAGAATGCTTATGATTATTCTTGTTTTGCCAGTATTTTTATTTTATTCCACTCCTAATTTTGCTATACAATCATTTTACTCTACTAGCATTCATTTTATTTTATTTTATTTCAGACTGCTTTGCATTTTTCACACAACACCTTACAAAGCATTTTACAGATATTGTGTTCACGGGTTATAGGACCTATTCCAGAAGCAAGAGCCAACTGTGGATGAGACCTCCGTAAATTGTTGGGCACACTCACGCACACACCTTCCTAATTTAGAGTCACTTATGGTGAGCCAATTCCAAGCTGTCAGTTTGATTAACGTGCATGCAATTAGGGTGTGGGACTTAACAGGAGTAGCCACAGTACCTTAAAAGGAGTAAAACAGGTACATTTTGATAAACCATAACATAAAAATCACTGGCAGGCCAATGCTAGAATTATAGGTAGAGACACACGTTTTGACCCATCTGTTTTTCATATTGTTACAGGTGGCAGGGTGGACATGCATGCTTTCTCATTTAGGATATGAGGTTAGGGTCATTCTCCCCATCACAATGTAGCAGTAAAGATGTTGAGATTCGTATTGTGTTTAAGCAGTGATTAGTTTATTTTATTTAGAGACGCCAGGGTATGTGCCCAGCCTTGACCTGGCTCGCACACACTCACATACAGAGACATGAAAAGAGTGTGTCAAAATGAGCAAATGATAAAAAAGATACTAAACAAGTAAAGAAAGGAAAAAGTAATTATTGAACAACAAAATATGCAAAAGCCCACCCAAATTTCCCTGACGGCAATAAAAATTAATTAACACAGAACAAAAAATGCTAAGTGCAAAAAGTTGAACGATTAACACCATAATACCAAGTCCAAACACAGTCCAGATCCAGATGCAGGTGATAAATGAATGGAAGTATCAAGCGTACAGCTTTCAGCATAATATGTAAAGTTTTGTCCTACCGTGATAGGATGATGTTGAAGAATTGCATGCATTGGGAGAGCTCCACAGACACCTGTGATCAGATCACATCAACATCAAGCACAGAACATGAACACAAATCCAGAAACTGAAATCCTCGGGAAACTGTGGCAATCCTTTATTGGGTTAAACTGTTGAGACAAATGATTGAACTTTTATGCCTACTTCCTTTTCCACTCCTTAAAAATCTGCACCATGCCTTATTTTCTCCAGTGGAAAAACCCACAGCTGACCAATGACAAAGTACTACCTGGGGTGCTGGGATCTGTATTTAATTTAAGTAGCATTGCTACAACATGGTTGCGATAAGACGTTGTTGCCATAAACAAGATGACTGCAGCTGTTGTGATATCTGTGTGGAGACACCATAAGAAATTCAAGTGCAGTTAGAAGATGACATGTTGATAAAAAGCCAAGCCTAACGCTATAATCAGGAGTCTGTCCTATCTTTCTTACCAACTGAAAATTAGAACCAAAAACTTTAGTCAAAAGAATCAGAACCAGGGGATAATACACACAACAACCACAAAAATGTATGTGTATGTATAACCTCAAATGATCCAGAAATCGAATGGCCTGACTGTTGTGATTATTTCCAGTATTTTTTAGGTTGAATCCAATTCTGGTGTTAGTTTTCCAATTCACTTTCATTGTAACATTGTTAAAGTTTATTCACAACTTTTTCTGACTCCATGTTATTTTTTGATGGTTGCCATCATTTTGTGATGACTGTTGTTACAATGTCACTATGGCAATCTGGTTGGAAGTCAAGGCACTTGATATCAGCAGGGTGACAGTATAAAGGTCGTGCCGTTCACTTCCATTTTATCTGAGTCTGATGGATAATCCCTGTGACACTTAGCATTCAGTTAAAACACTGTTGTGAAATAATGTAGAAAAATAATGATTCTGGGGTTTTTTTGCTTTAACAAAAGATATGCTTGATTTCCTGGTTTAAGGACATAGCATGCTTTATGACTTATATTTCATCTTCTGGTCTTTGATTAAAATTATTTCTGATGATTTAAGCAGAACACTGACCTTTGTATGTTCACATCTGCAATGTCACATGCCACAAACATCTAGAGTTGGTTAATAAAACAAACCATAAACAAAATGGCTGCACTAAATATGAAAATAGAATAGAATTAGATAGATGCAAAAAATATATGTTCCAGATAGAAGTTAAGAAAAATTACATATTTTATTGGCTAATTACAAAGATTACAATATACAAGCTTTCAAGGTGTAGCCCAGGCCCCTTCTTCAAGCAAGATGTCATTATTACATTGGCCTCGAAAGCCTTCCATATTGTAATCTTTCTAGTTAGCCAATAAAAGGTGTCCTTTTGCTTAACTTTTCACTACATCCTTAATGACTAACACGGTACAACACCAGTTCCAGAGATAAATACTAAACAAACTAGGAACAATAGAAGGGAAAGAAGAAATGTTCTACAAAATCAAAATTGAAATACCCCAAAACAGATTACAACAAGCAGGGTTTTTTTTTTTTGTAAAAAGCAAATTATAACAGAAAAATAAAAAAAATGACGCCTGTCTGTGAATGATTTCCAAAAACAGAACTGCAGTGATATGATATCACAAACATACAGTAAAAATAAACTATTAAAACCATTAACATACTACAACAACAACATTTATTTATATAGCACATTTTAATATAAATAATGTAGCTCAAAGTGCTTTACATGATGAAGAAAGAGAAAAAAAAGACAAAATAAGAATTAACATAAGAGAACACTAATTAACATAGAATAAAAGTAAGGTCCGATGGCCAGGGAAGACAGAAAAAACAAAAAATACTCCAGACAGCTGGAGAAAAAATAAAATCTGCAGGGGTTCCAGGCCATGAGACCGCCCAGCCCCCTCTAGGCATTCTATGTCAGTATGCTGTGCTTTCTCTGTCATCGCTTGCTCTGTTAGTCTCACCTTGCTCTGCTCCACATTGGAACGAAGCTGCTATCTTTCCTTTAAATTTCCTCCCAAGGAATGCAATGATTAGTACTTTTAAAATTCAAATATTCAGGTAAAATAATTTATTTTGCAATTTGTCCCTTTTCCCCAAGCAGGACACTGGACAAATCTTCTCCGTGCAAACCTCACCTCAACGTCATCTTCACATTCTGCCACCTCCATCAGTACCAGAAGAACGCTTCTGTGAAGACCTTAACTTCACATTCTTTCATCTCTTCTGGTACGCGCAGAACCCTTCTATGAAGACCACAGCAATTTCTGTGCAGCTAGGGCACCTTTGTCACTTCACCACTCCTCGACAAAAACTTCCGCAGTTGGTTCCCACAACTACGTTGCCTCAACACCCCAGATCTGTTCCATCTCAAGCTCCTCCTTCTGTCCAATGACTCTTCACCATTCACCTCTGCTCACTATAGTTATTCAGCAGATTCAAATTGCGCCATGTTACTGAACTCGCCACAAGCCATTAAACCTACTACCTGAACAAATGTTCAGCCGAGCTAGTGCCACTCATCCTACTTTTCCACACCCTGTGAAGAGTCGCGTTACTCCTTCATTTGTTCTTCTCTTCATATATATTTTTTCTTCTTCTACTTTTCTCTACTTTTTTCTGTCTTCTAGCAATTCCTTGCTGACGTTTTAACCTGTGGCAACACCAGCTGATGGTTATTAATTACTGTACCTTTCCTCCCGTAATTAACTACACTCAAGCAGCAATCTCATGCACTCATGTACAAGCTGTTTCTCAGTAGATAAACCACCAGGAAGTGCTCTTAAAACCTTTAAGAGCTCTAAAATTATTAATAAATCAATCCATTAAAACACTCCATTATTTGACATACCACAAAAACACAGCATTCTTAAATGACTTTAATTCAGTTCAGGGTAAATGGAGGTGAAGAGCCTTAGTAGCATTGAGTATATGACAACTCATCACAGTCCATCAAACGAATTCACCAATTAACCTAACCTACATGGTTATAGGGAAAATGGAAAGAAAACTGAGGTACCTGTAGAATATCCCACAATGATATTGGAAGAGAGGTGAGTGTGGGATCTCTGAGTCAGGACATTAAACCTGTGAGGCTGCTGTGTTTACTGCTATGCCATTATGTTGGCTCCATCTACAATACCGTGAAATTTGCAATACAAATCCAAACCTAAAGCAATTTCTTCATTATTAAACAATTTCAAATAAAGTATAAGTATGCCATTTTTAAAAACATTGATATCATTCCATTCAATTTTTGAATGAGTGAGTGTGAGTGTTTGCCCAAAGGAGGAATGGTACCTCATCCGGGGTCGGTTCTTGCCTTGAACCTTGAATTCAGTCAAATAGCTTCCATTATGGATGGAAGGATATTTGTTATTAACTATTAACCTGCACGCCATAATTCCAGAATATTTGCTATTCAGGCAGTAGGAAGGATAATAAGAACAAAATCCTCATCTTTTTTTTTTTCTTTTTCACTCGCTACACAAATTTAAAACAAAGAGGCAGCACATTGGTACATTTGACTGAGAAATGGATATGCTGGTGTCCCTTCAATAATCCCACAAAAGGAGGTAATGAACAAAAAATAGGACCCAGGCTGGCAGATCCAACCTCACAAAGCATTTGAACTTGATAGCCTCGCTACAGAACTTTTCACAAGCAGCCTCGAATTGTACCATGGATGCATGTTTGCAAAATTCCCGGCGTGGCCCAACAAAAGAACATGCACCTGTTTACACTTCTAATTTTCAAATTCTTTCACAAGCTAGCCTTTTTGGAGAACTTGTATTTTAGAGCACTGACTGCCTTTAATTCTATTAAAAAAATAGAATGAAGAAGATGGGGAACAAAAAAAAAGGAAGAGAAAAAAAGCAAGCTCGCCTAAAACGGTGAATCATTCTGAAAACATTCTACAATAACAAGCACTTAATGAGGGTCACCCTTATCGTTATGGGAGAGGAGAGAGAAAAGGGACATGTTTTTCTTTTTTTTGTTGTAAAACTAACTAAGACGTGCAATAGAGGAGGAAAGGGGCATACACCGGGCCTTTGTGTGCAAATTTCCCACCAGATCTCAGCAACTCCTTACCAGTTAATTAAGGGGGTTTTGGAGCAAAGAGCGGGGCTTAACAAGCTATCCCACATGAATGGAGGATTTGTCCCTGGCTGAGAGGCGAGGGTCCAAACAATGTCAACAGCAATTAGTGACTACTGCAGCAGTTTGGGCAGCACAGGCGAACAAGAGGGATGTTGGGTAGGCTATGCTGTTCACAGCACACTGAAAGTTGAGGTGCAACTGATTGACGGAAGGAGCAGACCTTTTGTTTGAGAGAGGTGACCGCCAAGCTAACACTAACTGTGCTGCATTACCCACCAGAATTCTTCTAACATTTGCCCAGTCGCTTCCTCCTAAACATGTATTATTCCATCTTTTTCTTTTTTTTTGTATATTTCTTACTTATTTTGTATTCCCTGGGTTTGTCTTAGCTGCAACAGACTAAAGGTCAGTCAAAAAGTGGTCACAATGCTGACTTCCACAGGAAGCCACAAAAACAACCTGTAACAAAGACCACCCACACAATCACACAATTCCATTCATTCAGGCTCCCCCTAAATAAATGTGCTTTTGGACGAACAACCCAGGGGGCAGAAAACGCACTCAGGCCACCCTTAATACAAAAGGTGCCCCCCCCCCACCACCACCACCGCACACATTCACACTTTCTAAAAGGCTCGATTAAAACAACATGGACAGCTTTGAAGCTAGGTCGATTGTTTGTGACCTGCAGCTTTCACATTGATGCCAGAGTGCCTCTCGCCACACTAAAACTGCTGGAAGAGCTGAAAGCTCCTTCTGGTTTGATTTGCTTTAAGATATGATATTCACGCTTGATACAAATCATTTGCAGCATTTACTGTTTTGTTTAGAAAATGTATTACGGCAAGGTAAAACTACCCTGAATCAAACCTGTTGAAGGGTCATGAAGTCTGGAGCCTATCCTGGCAGCACTGTGCACATGGTGGGCTTCAATCCTGAATGCTTCTCGTCATATCAAAACTCAAGACACCATGCAATGAAACACATAAACACAATTTAATAAAACAATAAGATATGACAAGTAAACCTATACAGTGTATGGTACATGAGTTGCTATAGATGAAGTTCATAATGTTCCTCATAGTAATGAAAGTAATTAGTAGCGTTCAAACATAAAGTGAAAAGTGGAAATATAAACAAAATAATTTCTTCACAAAATATGCAAATTATAAGTTGACTAGGTAGTCGTGCCCGTCAATGACGGGCTGCAGGCGACTTTTATCAGTGTTGCAGGGTAAAAGTCATTAAGTGCAAAATTATTTGTACCATGACTAAATTTAGTAATAAAATGTTTTTTGTTATTTGTGCCACACGACGAATCGGGATTCGAACCGAGGCGGACAGTAGGTGGTGTTAGGTCCTAACTTTGTTCCAGCATCCGCGTTCTTGTTCTCTTCTCTCAACAATTTCAACTTGAGTTGCGTTTGACCGACTTTCTTGTTGTCGTTGCCGTTCATGTTCGCGTGTTTCAGCAACTTCAATTTCAGTGGCAGTAGAACGTTTTTGTTGTAATCGCAGACGCTCAATTTCGTGAACCAATTGTGTTTGTTCTTCCGTGCGGTTGCTTCTGTAAGCTGCAACTGGTTGGCGTTCATTTTGTCTCTGCTGCGAGATTTGAACACTCTTTGCTGCTTGTCGTACTGCACGTCGCTGTTTATTCCACAGTTTTTGTTCTTCAGTAAAAATTCTTTTTGGTTTCTTCGTTTTTGGCAATTCTTGAGGTGTAGTTTGAGAACTTGAAATATGCAAAATGTTATTTCTTTTTGCATTTTCGTCTTCTTCAGTCGAGTGACTTCCTTCAGCTTTTCTTTTAATCCGATTGGTCACTCGCTTCCCAGTGCTTCGTTCAGCCAATCAAAACACTGATGTAAACGTACCAACCAACCAACCAACAGACAGACATGCTGAAATATATATATAGATAAGTTGATAACTACACTGGTTAGTCCTGCTGCCTCACAGCCATGGAGTAATTAATTGGTTCAAATCCTGGTCTGGTTGCTTTAGACATGAACTTCACAGATTCTGCCTATGCGCTCTACTGTGCTATAAGGAAAGATGGAAGATGTGTGATGTCTTTAAAGTGAAAAGGAGAACAGTTCTTTGCACAGTTTTGCTGTGTTCCTCATGTTTTTGGAGGATTTCTTTAGTTGATGTTGTTTAAGTGGCCAATCTAATCTGGTCCACTATCAGTAAATATTACTCCAATAGGAAAATGTCAATGCTCAAAGGTTCATCTTTGATGGCTCATGCGATTTTAAAGAGATTCTCATTTATGTTTCATTTAACAATCAACTTTGTCATAGATGTTTCCCCTGAAATTCTTTAGGACAAACAGCTTTAGACAAAAAGGAGACATGAGATACAACTGAGGCAAAAGGAGTTCAAATTGAGAATTTGGTTTGAAAAGAATGTGATATTTTGTGAGATCTCTTACTAGTCTTAATCATTAGTATATCACTTTCAAGAATTCATGTTTTTACTTATTGGAGATGATGCCCTTATCCAAGGTGATTTACAACATTAGATATATGATAAGTTATATTTCTTTTTGTTTTCCAGATGCAGCACAGGCAAATGAAATGACTTTCTTATGACCACTCAGTGTCAGTAGCAGGACGTGAACCCACAGCCTCAGGGTTTGCACTCCAAAGTCTTAACCACTATGCCAAACAGCCTGCCTTTTCTTCTAGAATAAGTATGATCTAATTGGAGGACAGCAATATACATTAGAGCAAAAATATTATTCATAAGCAAGGACTGCCATTTTGTAAGCAAGGTGAAGTGTTTTATTACCACAAACAACTGTCCACATATTTCAAATACTTTCAAATTGCAAAAAAAAAAAAAAACTCTAGACAAGACACTAATTGAAAAATCTGAGCCCATTGTGTGACTTTGCTGAGATCTTTGCTGAGATCTTTGCTGAAACTCCAGAGGAGACACGTGTGAGACACGTCAGGAGCAAAATCTGAGAAGTAGGAGACATAAGCAAATGTTTTATTTTGTTGTTGTGTAGGAGAAACCAAAAATAGGTTAAGGAGATCTCTTTTTTATTTTTATTTTTATACTTATGGGATTGCATCATTTCATTTATCCTTGTTCCCAATTCGGCCCACATAGATGGTGAATTTATGTAAGGCCATAACAGAAAACACGATGAACTGATTAAGGGTGATCAATATGGGTTTACAGCTTCAACCTAAAAAATACTGTTTTGTTCCTGCCATGCTCTACCCCACATAGTTGTATTGAATGTACAGCATGCCATCCTGAAGTCACCTTCCATTCAGTAGAAAAGTGGCTCCCTGTCCACAAGGAATGCATTTCCAGGCACAAGTGACAATGACATCAAGTGAGCTGTTTGGGTGACAGCGTAACTGTGAACCCTGATAACGACTAAAGCCAAAGATAAGTGCAAACTAAATAAACACACTAATATCCAACAGACTGAGGCTGGCTTAAAAACAAGGGAAATTAAAAACCAAGTAGGAAGAATGATTTCAGATGTAAACAAAATTTGAAGATTAATAACTCTAGTAACTCTAGTAAAAGTTTTCAAACATTTAATTAGCAGTGTTACTGCACAGATCCAGCATCTTGGGTTCAAATTCCACATCAAGACATTATTCACATGATGACATCATTCTCATTTCTTTGTAGGTTTTAGATAGATAGATAGATAGATAGATAGATAGATAGATAGATAGATAGATAGATAGATAGATAGATAGATAGATAGATAGATAGATAGATAGATAGATAGATAGATAGATAGATAGATAGATAGATAGATAGATAGATAGATAGATAGTCCTTTATTTGTCCCCAGGGGAAATTTAGCTTTTGCAGAAGTTCAACAAATATAAATAAATATTATTGCATTATAACAAACAGTAGCCCCCCTCTCAAATATACAGCAGAATAACTTGGGTGACTTAGCTAAAGATAAAAAGAGTTGTCCCAGTGACGCATTATGCAGACATATTGCTGTTTGGCATAAAGGAGCCCCAGTAGTGTTTCTTGATACACTTCCACTTCCTTAATAGTGACCAGGCATAGAGGCTCTTTGGTGTGGCAAAAGTCAATAACCAGTCCTTTGGTTTTACTGATACTAAGTTGCAGAAAATTTTTTTTGCACCAAGATACAAAGTTCTCCACTGGAGTCAAATAAATTGTCTCATCCTGCTTATCAATTCCCCAATTAATGCAGAATCATTACAGAATTTTTGCTAGTGACCTGGGGTCTCATGTATAAACGGTGCGTATGCACAAAAATGTTGCGTACGAACGTTTCCACAATCAAATCGCAATGTGTAAAACCTAAACTTGGCGTAAAGCCATGCACATTTTCACAGTAGCTCATACCCTGGCGTACGCAAGTTGTCCGCTCGGTTTTGCAAAATGGCGACACCCAGCATCAAAGCAGTGCTACTGTTCCTGTGCGGTTACCCTTTATTTTTTAGATCCACATCCCTGACACAGCTTTATCATATACACTGAAACTATCTGCATATTGTTTATTAGTTTAAGGCATCTGATTGTAATTAACCTGTAATAGATAGATAGATAGATAGATAGATAGATAGATAGATAGATAGATAGATAGATAGATAGATAGATAGATAGATAGATAGATAGATAGATAGATAGATAGATAGATAGATAGATACTTTATTAATCCCAAGGGGATAAAAATATAATGGCCCAGAGAATAGCCAAAGTATTCTAAATACCATAGCTGCTTTAGTGTTGTTACTCTCACTGCACCTTCTTTTTCTTCTTTCAGCAGCTCCCATTAGGGGTTGCCACAGCGGATCATCTTTTTCCATATTACTCTCACTGCACCACTCAGAGTATTTATATCACTGTATCTGAGTGGGGAATCACAGATCTACAGCAGCTGATCGGAAAGAGAATTATCAGTATACAACAACAAGCACACGCTGCCTCAGCCATGCTGTCTATTGAACTGCTCTCATACGACAAACGCTTCAGAGCCTTTCCTGTACGGACCTCGCGGTTCAGAAACAGTTTCATCCCAAGAACTATAAACTCACTCAATCAGTCCATCAAGCGTTCCTTGTAGAATTGTTTGTACTTATTAGTACAATCACCTCACTGTAAACTTGCACTACAGTTATAATATTGCACAACCTGAGCCGCTTTATAAAGCGCATATTTACATATGATGACAAAATACTTTTTTAAATAAAATGCAGCAAAATATGTTTATTATATTATAAAGATAAAACTTTAACTTCATTTAAATAATCTATATTGTTAATAATTAAACATGTGAGGACACTGTGTCACTGCGCTAGCAAGGATCCATTCACGGATTGTTCCTGCCTCATGGTGTATTCTTGTTGGGGTTGGCACGACACTAGAAGGACAGATGGATAGAATAATTGAACATGTACTACAAAGATATTTCAATGTTCCTGAAAAGTTTTGAAGAATCGGCTTTCTACGCTTACAGATGGCTTAACATCTATTACAGAGTTGATTGTGTGGCGATTGGATATTTGGAGAAAGAAAAGTAAGGACAGGAATTGGGGGTTAGTATGTTTGAAAGTACTGCTATAATAAAGTATTTTATCGAAGGTCGCGCATAGTGCAGCAAGCATCTTGCGTAAGACATGAACAATCACTGCACCACCGTGCTCCCATGTTTAATAACATGCTTTAACCCCTATCATCATGAAAATGATATTACGTATAAATCTCAGTATTTTAATTATTCAGAGAGCTGTAATGTTATGAATGTAATGGATTCTATGTCCTATCAGAGTAAGAGAAAGCCCGGAAGCATGTAGTGATTCACACACATAAAGCACATAAAAGATCGAATACAAAACAAAGCATTTAACGTGCTACTTTAGTTACGATGGGATTTGAGAAACTAGTAAATTAAATGATTTTAAGATGAAGTTTATAATGTTCTACTTTAATGACAAAATAAACTACGTGATTAAAGTGGAAATTTCGAGATTAAAGTTGACATTTCGTGCTTTTTTCTCACTGTGTTCCTATTTTTTTTTTCTCTGTACCCTAATAAGCTTTCATATGACACTCAGATGGTAGGCTACGACTCGCCTTTTCACGGCGACTTTGATATGTGACAACTTCTTTTTTATCTTGGGCACTGTGCGACTTTGTGAACTTGAGCTTTCGAGTTTCTCTGACACTCTATATTACTTGATCAACTTCCTTTTGTTGTTTATATCACTGTTTAAACCAGGGGTCCCCAACCCCCGGTCCGCGGCCCACTACCTGGCCGCAGCCGTCTGACAGCCGGGCTGCAAGAGAACTGCCGGCAACGGAGACTCACTCAGACTTTTCAGAACGCTTGGCGTGCGGGGCTTTGCAGCGGCACAGAGAGGGGAGAGAGACCGAGGTGAAAGAGTATTACAACAAAGTATTTTTATGGTCCCGACAGATTCCCCATATGACACGAGTCTATAGAAATCGCGTTACTACGAAGTATATTCAGCAGATGCTTTCATTACAACGAAGTGACCTTGAAATGCTTGAACGAATCATCCACAGAGCAGTTAGATCTGTGGTCGCAGCTCGGTTGTGCACATTTGCACAACGATCCCCAAACAGAAACATTGTAAAAAAAAAATCTCTTTCTTCGAACTTTCCTCGTACTGTCTTTTTTGCTGTTTTTGTTTTCTGTGGCTTTCAGTGATACCTTTTGCTTTTTGCTTGTCAACATTTGAAAAACATCCATTGGAATTTAACTCATTGTCACCCTCCTATAGAAATGGCAGACATGAAAAAAAGATAGCAGTGTTAATGTTTGTGATGTGCAATCTGTTGGAATGGCAAATGCAAAGCATTTGTCTTTGTTATATGCAAAAAAAGAAGAAAAATATCGGGTTGCAAACGTATGCAAACTGCTTAATAACTTAATAATAATAGAAATGTTATGTAAATTGTGTATAAAATGCCCCCTCAAACCGGTCCATGGAAAAATTTGCGTCAAATAAAATGGTCTTTGCTGTCAAAAAGGTTGGGAACAACTGGTTTAAACCAACAAATAGTACGTTTTTCCTTGCCTCCACTTGATATTCGCTGAAATTCTTCTATTTTCCCTCGTGCTTTTGCCATTGTCTTTTCACAGAAGGCTGAGCTTAAGGGCTATTTATATTGATTTGCATATTCAAAGAGGCAAAATTCTGGGAGGAGTTGGGGCAGGGCAGCTGGTGCATGCACGTGCGTTACTTTTCACACTGACCGGAATTTATGTAGAGGAAGAACATGGAAGTTGGCAAACGCACAGATTTATGCATCTGTATTTTTTTGTGTGTACGAACATTTCCGCTTTTGTCCGTACGCCATGTTATAGTGTGAGTTCTACGGACGGCATTATACATGAGGCCCCAGGTGTGTACATTATGATTATTATTATTATTATTATTATTATTAGTAGTAGTAGTAGTAGTAGTAGTAGTAGTAGTAGTAGTATGTTCTTTAGGTTAATAGAAAATTGTAAGTGTTTACTTGAGTAGTACATGTTGTTGTTGTTGGGCTGCAGGGGCTGCGCCTGCTAGGCTTGTCCATTAATAATTTATGACAAAAGTTGTGTTTTATATTAAAAAAATGTTAAAAATATTTATATTTGTATACTAGTGAATTAAGAATTAAACAGACAGTTTTTGGATTGAAATGCATTCTTCTGGTACCCATGATTACATTTCACTCCCAGACTGATTGATAGATAGTAACTCAGTTTTACGTTACTTGAAAACCTTTGTGTTTGTGCAAATTCATTAATGTAGACCATCATTTAGAGCATAATTGATAATTGCACTGCAGAGGGCATCATTTTTCAAAAATGACAGTATGGATATTAGAAAGTGTATAAAATAACTCTCACAACTTTTATTACAGACAAGATTGGAAAGGCATCTGCGTCTCAATCTGATATCATTGCGTAAAACCACACATTAAAGATGACAAAATGCAGCTATCAAGTTGTACCACGCCTGGGACAGCAGGATTATAATGTGAGCCAATCCCTAGAGTGGCAGCAAAAATAAATAAATAAATGATCCAGAGCGTGAGTGACCAACAGTGCTTCCCTACTAACCACACAAGTACAAAGCTCACCAACAGAAGCAGAATGAAAATTGAAATAAAATTATTATAGTAAATAAATAAATTGATTATTTGATTATTTACACAAATCCCACACCCCCACACTGATGGATTGCAATAGAAGACACTCCTCTAATAAAAGATGAATACACAAATAACAGTTATCCTAAGGGATTAACTGAGTGAAAAAAAAAAATCTCTTCGATTTTTAGAAATACTGTTTTGTTTTTTGTAATGTTTGGTATTGCAAGGGTTACACCAAGCTGTACCTCAGTACTGTGAAACATCTATCCCACACCACCTCTTCACACATGCATGTGAGGCCCATTCCCATGTTCTGCATAAATAGGTAAAATGATGCTCTATGTTGTCAAGATGTCTTGCCTTCCATGAATAAACCTCACTTGACTCCTCCCGTAGGCCATGTAGCTTTCCTTGTAATCTTCACAACTTTATCTCTGGTGCTGTTCCTTGCCTTTCTTCTCCCATCTCTCTTGCTACTGTAGGGTCAGCCTCTCACCTTTTAGATTTTACTGGCCCTTCGAGTCTGGTGCTCCTTTCCAGGTAATTCATAGATTTCTAATACCTTCTCACATTTTTCACTGTAATGATGAAAAAGTACAACCAGACAAAGGCCCCAGCTACACATGACACTTGTTACAGAGTGGTAGGAACATTAGTATTAGCCACAAAGACACAGCACAGTCAGACTAAGTCACATGTGCCAGGTTTGTTCACTGTGGATGCTGTGGGCACAGACAATCCTAAATAAGTTAAACTGAACTTGTACTGAGGGAGATCCACACTCTGTCAGTTATCATTTTTGTCACTCTTTGCTTTGCTGCATGTGGGCGAAATCTGAACTGCCATGCTGTGTGTACTGCTCATACTGCTTAGCGCTGCTCTATTCTGGTGTTGAGTGTGTAAATATTGTACAGTATAGCATTCAATTAATATAATATTTGATAAATATATATTTTATATTATGACTATAATATTTGATGTGGTGTTCAAAATGTTAATGCATTTATTACATGGTTGTATTTTTGTTCTGTTCTCTGGTTAACTCCAGTTTGGCTTTTCAATAATAATTTTACATTGAAAGTTCATACTGACAAGTGCTGCCCACAGAAATAAAAATGTCCACTGTTTGGTTTTGGCGATGGGTGTAGACCTCTGCAACTTGCTTTCTTTCTTGAACCCTATGCTGTTGGACTAGACTCTGGCCCCCGGCAACAATGAAGTGAATTAAGTGGCTTTAAGTATGAGATGAGATTTTAAACGCTAATGAGGGAATTAATTTTAATTTAATAACAGGCTTTTCAGGTTCAGGGCTACTTTTAACTTTGGCTCCTGTATAATATACTATGCATATTATATACTGTAGATAGATAAATAAGGTACCATATGAGAGATAAATACCCAAATTCTAAACTCTAACAAACTAGAGCTGGACTTATCAGGTTTGAAAATATCGTGGTGTGTATATAAAGCCAGAACAGTAGGATCTGAGCATAATCATAATAATAACTTAAGAACCTTATCTGGGTGTCACAGCAGCAAAATCACAATGACTGTGCACTATCAGTAGGGAGAGCTCCCCTTTATTGCCACAACTGCTAACATCGAAAGACTACTGTGTTTAGTAATGCAACAGGATGGACGAGGCCAGAATAATGTAGCGGTAGTGATAGAACCAATACTTCTTGATAGTTGCTGCTATTGTAAAGTCTGTTGATGTTCAAATTGAAATATGATGCACTAGACCACCTTTTGTAAGTATTAGGTTGTGTTTTCCCATGGCATTACCCTAAACGGGGTTCCACAAACGTGACAAAGAAAATGCCCGTTTGTGTGTGTTTACTCATAGTAGGCAATCTAGATGGACGTCACCTATTAGTGGTCTTGTAAACCATCTTCAGGGCTGGAGTGCAAACTATGAAGATATTCGTGAGAAACAGATGTAAACAGTGGTTAGTGGACTCTTGAAATAAGAATAAAAAATTTAGTGTGGCATTGCAGAACAGAATATTTCAATTTCAGTTTATTCTTATTACACCTATTGTGGAAAACATTTTTTTTTTCGCAAAAATAATTCACATATGTAGAACCACAATCATCTAAATATCTCCCAATGATTAGCGTCTCCCTACTACAAAGTTCAAATGGGAACTGCAACATCGAATCACAATGAACTGTGCAAGATCTAACTTGCAAGACACATCGCTGACATGCACAAGAAATTTCTGCTACATGCGCCAACGAAGAGGTAACGCAAATTTTTTTGCAGAAAATTAATTTTTCTTGTCTGTTTTGCTCATAACAAGTTGTATTTATTTAAAATATTAAAATAACAATCAGATATTCCATTGGGGGTGGCGCAGTGGTAGTGCTGCTGCCTCGCAGTTAGGAGACCCGGGTTCACTTCCCGGGTCCTCCCTGCGTGGAGTTTGCATGTTTTCCCCATGTCTGCATGGGTTTCCTCCCACAGTCCAAAGACATGCCGGTTAGGTGGATTGGCGATTCTAAATTGGCCCTAGTGTATGCTTGGTGTGTGGGTGTGTTTGTGTGTGTCCTGCGGTGGGTTGGCACCCTGCCCGGGATTGGTTCCTGTGTTGGCTGGG
Organism: Erpetoichthys calabaricus; assembly: GCF_900747795.2. Lineage (NCBI taxonomy): Eukaryota > Metazoa > Chordata > Cladistia > Polypteriformes > Polypteridae > Erpetoichthys > Erpetoichthys calabaricus. The sequence continues at coordinate 66,273,086 of NC_041407.2, forward strand.
ATTGGCTTCCGCAGACCTCCATGACCCTGTGTTTGGATTCAGCTTGTTGGAAAATGGATGGATGGATGGATATTCCGTTGGTGTCTAACAAATTTATTTGTTTTCACTGTGACAGTCAACTTGTTAAGAACATTCTGGGACATCTTATATTAAGCCTTATATAAATAATACATATTGCATAATGTAGCTCTAAAGTAAAAAGGACACATGTTGATTATGTAAACACACGGTGTTGCCACAAGACTATTCCCCCATAACCTGTCTTTCTAGAAAATGGGTAAGCACGCATTAGGTACATGGGAGTGCACAAAACAGCAAGAAAGAGTTGTCTTTACTTCAATTCTTGTTTCACTCAGACAATTATTTGATTCAAGCCAACCTACTATGACTCTGGTCAAAGTTGCAATGACAAAGTGTAAGAAAAAGAGTCAAGTGATGAGGCGGGGAGAGACGGATCGTCTAATGAAGAAAGCATCTGCGCAAATGACACAGAAAAGATTGTATCAGATGCAGATGAAAACTATAACAACAAGAGAGATATGAACATTGAGCAGGTAATGAAAATCACTGTGTCAGTGGCCCATCACATTTTGTCAGTGATGACAATGCTCACTCATCACCCCCTTTCAGGCTTAACACTCAAGAAAGCTACTCCACAGTTTCATACCGGTTCTAAAATCAGCCTTTCACTCGTGATGTCATAACAGCTTGTATTGATCGTATGCTAAATACCTGGAATTTTTGTGCATTTTCTTCCCAGTTCGAAAGCCTTTGTCCACCACTGTCCTGACTACATGTTAAGTTAGAAGGTAAGGAAACACCAAAAAAGGAGTTGGCATGTAGGGATGATTATTCTTTTAAGAAAGACAGTATTAACTCTTTGGCTCTAAGTATGAAGACAAGTCTATCCACTGCACCCATTGCTGTTTCCTTAGTATCTGCTGTCCTCAATTCTGAAGTGGAAAAGATAGAAAATGAATAATTAATACTTTAGTGATGATGGGCTCATCTAAAACTGACTCATATTTAAGAAGCATTTCACTAAGATTTTCACCCTCATGATACAGTGTACATGGAGGTTATTATAATGAGATTGAGAATTAACACCAGTACAATGGTGCAACATTTAACACTGCGACCTTACAACTTCAAAGCATTTGGTCGCTGTCAGTGTACAGTTTCCATGCTCACCTTGTGTCTATATGATTTTTTCCATGTATAAGCTTCCCCAGGATTATACATGGAAAGTCTTTTAATAGCCTTTTCCATTTTTTAGACCATAATGAAGATGAATATTTCTGGCTACAAAGGCCAAGTCTGGGGCAATTTTCAAACATGAGCTACTACATGTGCTAACCTCTGATCATCTTTGCAGTCATTTCAAGTACGCTTCACTGTGGAACAGAACATATCTGGATAACTGGGGATGAGTTGGACATATTCCTTTGAACGTGAAACTTGAGTTGATAAAGCATAGGTAAACAGACTTATTAAGTGGTATTTAATGTAGGGAAAGGTCTTATTTGGTGTTTTTGATAACTAATGCTACTATTAAACTAATTTTTCATGTATTTTGGTGTTATTTGCACAAAATGGAGGTCATTTTTTTCACTTGGACAAATGTTTTTCCTTTTAAGTTAATGGTAATTAGTAGTGTTGATTGAGGAAATTCACCATAGTGTTTTCCACAGAGAACTTATTCAGCTGAATTGTTCCTGTCCAGCTTAGATAAAGTTTTTCTCCCACAGCTCCTGATATTTTATGGGGCTAGTGTGACATCGCAGAGTTGTAGTAGTCATGTCAGACAGGGATTCCACTACCTGATCTGCACTACCTGCCCAATTTCTGTTGTGCATCAACAGCCCTTTCATGTGTGTGCACTGTAAAAGTACTCCACCTCATGCCCCATCTGCTCCATGCATGCGCAAATAATTTACAGTGTATGCAGAAATATGTGATGTTGCTACACAATAGATATTGCAGCCAAATTTGCACCTGACATCCATGTAAAATATATGTTAAAAATGATAAAAATTCACAATATTTCCATCTGATGGGCACATTAGCTGACCTTAATGGAAATATAATCAAAAAACTTTGTTTATCTGCATAAATTCTATTTACGTTTTGTCTTCACAGCTGCATTAAGCATGTTATGCTCCTCACTACGTATTGCAGATTGGGTAGTGACCGGGATAGATCCCCAAGGATATAACGCTGATCCCTTGCATCACAGACTTTGTGGGTGTTAGTCATACTGATAAGAGTTCTGGAGACTCAGAAAGAGATAAAGGACTCAAAGAATTGTGGAGTCAGATATAATTGTATCTCAAGGAGGCACAATGGTTAGCATTGCGGCCCCACAGTTCAGTTCATCATAAAAGGCAGATGCTTCCCTTAGCACTTAGGGTAACTCAAAAGACCATTGCACTGTTATAATGCATTCAAAGCTATGTTGTTTCTTTTTCCTCATTGAGCTGAATGCATTTTGTGAAGTTTTCCATTTCCCAGACATTTCCACATTTTTGTCGAACTTGAGGTTAATGGAATTCAGCAGGGTTCACTGATCACTAGTAAATAAGTATTTATGTTACAAAAATTAACCTTAGAAAATTTTATCAGGAGAAGATGGGTTTGGAAAGTGGGGGAAGCCACACATCAAAGTCATACGGATTAGGTTTATTGGTTTTTAAAATTGTGCCCAAATAAGTCAGGGTGTGGATGTATATGTTAAAAAGTGGGGAGGCTATCCATCCGGGTTCAGTTTTCTGTTTTGCAACCATTTTTGCCAGGTTCTAATAACATAACTTCACTAAAACTAGGTTCATAAAATGAATTAATAATTTGTTTGGGATGTCTAAAGTGCTCATGAAGCTGCAGGCACTGAACTTTGCTGTGGTGTCTAAGGTTGGCAGACCCCAGTCACTAAGACTACTTTTGATGCAAACAGCCATCTGAGATGAAGTAGAAATCTAACTTTGCATTACAAAGCTTGAACCATGAAGAACTCTGACCACTTGAAAGAATCTTTAATTCACACCAAGCCTTTTCTTTTTCTTCTTCTTTTTCCAGTGATGGGCAGTTTCCTGTCTTGTAGGTAAAGGGAGAATGAGGTTTCGCAGAAGTAAACGTTTCCCTAGAACTTCCGACAAATATTGGATCATACATTTTGCATTTCAATCAAACTATTTGTGGTTTATGAACTGTTGCAGTGTGGTGGGTGAGCAACATCAATGTACCTTTGTCTTTGTGTCTGGAGCTTGCATTTTGAATAAATCTGTCAATCATGGGTGCCATTGTTCCGAGGAATAAAGATTTTGCACAGGGCTGTAACACCTCAGAATGGCACAACACAGAAAAAGTTAAGAAGCTCAGTTGTGCGATTAGCAAGTAAAATAACAAGAGGTCGACAGCGCTGACAGCAAATGGGATTGTTGATGATATGCTATCTTAATCATAAAATAAATGATAACCATACCAATAATAATGCTGGGAAAAATGGATAACTTTAAAGTAACACTTTTTACACTTAACTTATTTAGATACAAGTGGAAAAAGATTATAAAAGAGTAATAATCTTGCTTTCAATAGCAGATTATATTACAAATGCATCTATATATCCAATCCATTTCAGTTATAAAATTATGCTAACCCTGGATATGCCAGAAACTAATCCAGTAGGAAGGCCAGGCAACCTACAGTAAATCTATATAACTGGGAACTATTGAAGGTTCATGTTATATTGTACCTAAGGTGGAGTATAGAGCAATGGCGTCAATGCAAAACTGTTCATTACAGAACATAAAGAAAACAGTTTTTTTTTTTTGTGACACCTGTAGAAGCTGTTAGAAATAATGTCTGACACCCAAAAGACAGCAGCAGCCACTGTATGTCAATGTGATGAACTCCTGGAGCTCTGCCAGCCCATGCAGCAACACTGCAAAAGGGCAGGGAGGAGAAGTTAGAGAAAATGTCTAAGTAGCCCAATCATGCATTTTTTTCTGCAGGTCGGTTCCATCTGCCTCAGTCAAGCCCTTTTCCAGACTTCCTGAATTCCAAACTAAGGCACCACAGTACAGCGTGGGTCTCCCTGTTTATCAGAATTGATTTATTCATTCACAAGAACTGATTTTCATTTTCTTTCATTATTATACACTAATTAGCAGCTGGTACTGAAATAATGATGCCTAAGCAAATATTTTTCAAATGATTTAATCAGAGGAAATGCTATTGCAATAATGTGAGTTAATGTGATATAAATGACTAATGTGACATACCCAATGATTGACTTTAATAGTCAGCAAGTAGCTTCAATTTTATCTTTAGTCTTAGGGGCCAGCTTGTGTGCATGACAGCTGACAACCAATGATTTTGGGTCCTGAAACTCGGCCTGGGAGGTCACGCCTGATTCCCCTCTTGAACTACAGTACCAGTTTAGTCTTTTAAAAGGGAGCATGGATTGGAAACTTCCTTAAATTAGCTAAAACTGCAGTTGTCATAACAGATGATCAAAGGACCCCACATCTCATACCACAGGGGCTACATTTTGTGCTTAATAACAATCTGCTATACCGAGTAGCGGAGCATGAGGGTGACACTCAGATGTTGCTGCAAGTACTGAAAGTCTACCAATGGCAGGTTTGTGAACTACCACACTCCTACCACCTTGGAGTCCATTTGGGTTTCGATTGGACATTAAAAAGGATCAAGCTTCGATTCTATTGAACAGGAGGTCTGCTGTGTTTGTAGTTCCTGTTCTGAGTGTCAACAATGGCAGGTTCCTCAGAGGGAACACTATCCTCTAGTTCCCTGCCTTTAATTTATTTTCCCTTTGAGCAGATTGAGGTTGATATAGTAAGACTGCTCGAACCTTCAGCCCAGAGATATGAATATATTTTGGTTCTTGTAGATTATGCTACATGGTGTCCAGAGGCTATTCCCTTGTGACCAACTAACTCAAAAATATTGTACAGGATCTCATGGGGGTCTTTAAGCAAGTTTGTATCCCTAAAGAAGTCTTTATGAAGCACAGAATGCCTTTTATTTTGGATACATTCAAGAAGGTTGCCAAGTTACTCAGAATTAAGCATTTAAAAATCTCACCATATGAACCTTGAGAGGTTTAATAAAACGCTCAAACAAATGCTGCATAGTCAGCGAGGACAGCAAGATCATTTACTCCCCCTTATTCTCTTTGCATATCGGAAAGATGCACAAGCCTCCACAGGATTCTTGTCTTTTGAACTGTCGTATGAAAGATACACCTACGGTACTTTGGACATTGTAAAAAGAGGGTTGGGAAAGTGGGTCACTCCCTTCCACCAATATACTGCATTAAATTGTGCAATTGCACGATAGATTTGATACAATTAAACCTCTTTAAAAAAAAAAACAAAACACACATGGAGCTTGAATAAAAAATGCAAGCCCATCTGTATAACTGTGGATCAACCCTCTAAGGCCGGGTTTATACTTCATGCAACACAACGCAGGCGTTGTACTGTTTATACTTGCATGCCTACTTTACGTAAATCTGGAACATTCCACCAGGTGGCAGTGCGAGATATCATCATGGTGAGAAAACGTTCGGCTTTGCTGCGTTGTGAATTGCCTCAAACATCCATTAAATTCCGAGGACACCTTGCCACAATATCTCTGAAAAGGATGGATGTTTAATGATTAAATCCATCATTCCAGGGATGCGCCCATTCCAGCTAGCATTGGGCACGAGGCAGAAACAATCCCTGGATGGGGCATCAAGCAGAATACAGGCACACACACACTAGCATCATTTTAACATCAGTAAATCCCCAAACCTGCATATCTTGGGAGAAAACCGGAGCAGACTGCGGAAACCCACCAGAAAAACATGCAAACGTGACTCCCTGTGAGGCAGCAGTGCTACCACTCCACCACCATGCTACCCCCACATTTGTAATTATTAACAGTATTCATTATTTAAATGAAGTTAATGATTTATCTGTAAAATGTAATATACATAGTTTAATGCATTTCATCATTAAAGTGATATCAAGTATAAATCTAAGGATTCTAAATGTACAGAGAGCTGGAATATCATAAATTTAACGTGTTCTGTGTGGCGATTGCTGCTTGCTGCTGCTATTAATGCAAGGGGAAGCCCCAAAATCACGTAGCGATTAACAACTGGGTTGGTTTTAAGGTGATGTTTACGACGGTCTACTTCCATGATAAAATAAACTACGGGATTAAAGTAGATATTTCGAGATTTAAGAAGAAATTTCCACTTTAATCATAAAATACACCTTTTTACTGTGTCCCTGACTTTTTTTCTCTGTGGGTTAAATACACCGCCATACATTCTGATGCTGTTGTGAAGGTGCAAAAAAAAAAAGAAAGACCGCACAGAAAACGGTATGTAAGACCTTTAAAATGTGTCATGTCATTACAATGGAGAACTCTTGAATATAAAAGCACCACGAATGCATTTGTATGTTGGAATTTTGCTTCACCACATCATCAAACATCAAAGCATGCATATAAACCCCCAATTTTGTGCAGGTACTGCAACTCATACACACATTGCATTCATTTCTAAGGACGTGCTCAGAGAACATGTCAAATGAACGCTCGGAATATGTGGCGGCCATGATGCGTGTGCATACGCGTTCTGAGCATGAAGTATAAACCGGCCCTAAGAGTTCTGTCCCTGAGATGGCTTCATAATTTTGGTTCTTGTATCTCATTCAAAACTTTTAGCCCATTGGCATGGGCCGTATGAAATCAAGGAAAGAAGACGTCTTCTAGATTATTTGGTGAAACAGCCAAAGTGACAGCCAGCCAAAAGGATCTGTCATGTGAACTGTTGAAGGAAAGGGACCCTAGCCTGACTCTCGCAGATCCTGTTCCTTATTTGCCAATAGTTTAAACTTCAGTATTGGAGTTAATTTGACCAAAGGTGCAACTACCGCTGCTCAAAGCAGCCCATCCTGTGTATCAAAACATTGTCACAACATTGTCACTGAACCAGGGTAACTGACAAAATTGACTCCTGGAGGCAAAGTATGAAGAAGTGGAAATTGACATTAGATGAACACAGACCTATGTTTTAAGTGGAGAAAGATATAGTCCCTGGTCTAGTTAATTGTACTCGTACCAAAGCCAGTGGTTGGTGCTTTTGCAACTACTTCCATCAGCTTAACCAAATCTCCTGCTTTAATGCCTTCCCGATGCCACAAGTAGAAGGGCTCCATGAGAAACTCAAAAAGGTACACATCTTGACTATTCTTGACATGACAAAAATTTTACTGGAAAATTCCCTTAACGGCAGCCATGAGAGAAAAGGCCACACTTAGTACGCTCAGTGGACCTTGGCAGTATCATGTCCTTCCATTTTATTTGCACAGGGTGCTGGCCACCTTCCAACATCTGGTGGATAAAGTCGTTCATCCCCACGGTTCCTGTAGTGCCAGCAATGTGAATGACATAGTCATCTATTCCAGCACCTGGGAGGAACACATACTGCACATTCTGTTCTTCATTCACTACATGGCAAAATCGTTAAAAGTGCTTTTTTGGACTGAAAATGGCCAAGAATTTAGGCTGCGTAGCCGGTGGAGGAACAGTCTGAGCACAATCCTTTAAAGTGAATGCCATTTTAAACTGACTACCTTTTTGGGGCAACCATTCTACCAGTTACATGGGCTTCACCGTCCAGTGCCTCACCAGTTGTTCTTTGTGTTTCTTACAATATATACATAGTGTGTGTTTTTGTGTGTGTTTGAGTGTGCACAGTAGTATATATATATTTTATATATATATATATATATATATATATATATATATATATATATATATTTATATAAATAAACTGTCTATGTATGTGTATATTTATATATATATTAACTATTATACCTATATATATCAATAAATATATATAAATAAATAAAGGCTATTCAATATAGATATCAGTTTACAATAGAAAATTACACAAACAGTATTATGTTAGACTGGACACACATGGCAATTCATTATTACTAACCTCCTAAACAACTTCCGAGTACAGTACAGTAGCTGGGGTGTTCTGTCTCCATGGCACTGTGCCCAGAGAAGGGGAAAGTGAGAGTCTTGACACACTGCAAGCATCACTGTCTGAATCTGATCAGACAGGCCTGCCACCGCTAGCAAGCTGTCTCTCATGTTTGGTGTGTGTGCCCAATTCTCCTGCATTTGATTAAACGAAGAAAGGCAACACAACACACTGAATGCAGAGGAATACCTGCACAGCTTAAAAAGAATGACAATGAGGGCAGTGAATTCTGGAGCTTCGAGCCAACTGGGTTTGACCAGATCAAAGAGAAATATGCATACACATCCGCTCTGCTGAAACAGCAAGTCTTCGTGTATTACCTTAAACTTAATGAGATTAGAAATAATAATAAATGATGGAGGGGGCAAAAGGAGTCTGATTAGAAACTGCATCTACACCATTGATACATGATAAAGGTGTGCAATGATGCAGTGATTTGTTTTGTACTAATGCTACAGTATACATGGTGGAGAATATCAATATTTGAATTGTGCATTGGCCGGGAAGGTGACTAGTATTCATGTGTACAGCTGGATGAGCTGAAACAAAACTAACCAGAGATTGGTGAGCATGTGCCTGGAATTTAGATCACTTTGGAACTGTTCTTTAAATACATGACACTATATAATAGGATGACCGATTGAAAGTTCCAGATACATTGATTAATGTGATTCCAGGTTAAAAGTCAAATTACTTTTAATCCATATGTCTGTTCTGTTCAATGTCAGTAAAGCCAGCACCGCTAATAATCAGACTGATATCAGTATGTTAAAAATAACTTTATAAATAGTTTTTCATCAAAACAAAATCTTGTTTCACAGCTTCAGGAAACTGGTTTCACACTGGTCTCAGATTGGTCATTGTTGGTATTATGCATATGTCTGTGTGTGTATTTTTCTCTACTAAGGTATAAGTACTAAAGTTCTCAATGTTCATACTAAAAATGTGTATATTAGGTTAATAAATAATAAATATAAATACACCATACATGCTATTCCATCGGGTAGGAAGACAACATCTACTCTAAATGCTAAAGCTTAGCCTCACAATTTAACTTGTAGTGCAGTCACCATTCATTGGGAGGAAGTGGAAGTGGTGCAGAGCTACAAGGATCTGGGGGATAACATAAACACCATGCTGGACTGGTCTGACAACACAGTGGCGCTGTACAAGAAGGGCCACAACAGACTGTACATGCTAAGGAGGCTCAGATCTTTGATGTGTGCAGCAAGCTGCAGAAAATATTCAACCAGGCCATGGTTTTCAGTGTGCTGTTCTATGCCACAGTCTCCTGGAGAAGCAACTTGATCTCAAAAGATGCACAGTGCATGAACAAAATTGTCAGGAAAGCCTGCTCCATCACAGGGCAAACCCTGGACACATTGGAAGCTGTTAATGGCAAAATTGGATGCCATCATGAAAAATTCCCTCCATCATCCTCAGAAGGTGCTTCCTTGGAGCACTTTTAGCCACAGGTTCATTCCACATCGGTGTACTAGGAAGCACTTCTGGGGATCCTTTCTGCCCACTGCTAACAGCTAATTCAATGTTTCCTCCCGACGTACTCTTTATGTTCATTTTGATGTATTCTATCTGCACAATATACAGTATTTATTTACTCATTAGTTGATTGATTGGCTGTATTATTTGTCCTGTTAGTCTGTTTTTTTTATGTTTCTGCTGCTTTATGCATTGGAATTTTCTCATGGGATTAATAAAGTTTATCTAATCTAATCTTATCATGTCACAAGTTTTAAAAGCCTGCAACTAATACGACAGAAAATTACCTATTAAAAAAATCAAAAGTAAATTCAGTATAAATGCTGCAATCAACTGTGAACAGCTAACAAATCAAATTTCCTTCAGAAACACAGACATTATTAGTGGCACAATAACAATCCTGCACTTTATAATCTTTATTAATTGCACTAGTCAACTCTGTACTGTTATTGAACTACTGTACATCAAGGCATTCAGAGAAGAATAGTTGTTCCCAGTTGTGTGAGGCCCCTTTTCAATACTAGGGGAATCATAACATTGTAATCATAATAGGCTTCTCACTAAGTTTTAAGAATTTTAAAAAGTAATAGTGCAGGTACTTGACTTGGTCCTGATAGGCTTAGATCCCCGTGACCCTGATTTGTATTAAGCAGATTTGAAAAGGGATGGTTAGCGAAAGTACCCCTGAGATGTGCTTTGAAATAAATTCAATGCAAAATACTTCAAATTAATTGTTGTATAGCTGTTTTCAAATTAGTACTTACTCATAATATTAAAGAGTTAAGGTGAATACATTTGACAGGGGGCCTAGAGTTTCTCTCAGTATTTCCCTGCTTGTGCCCCAGACAATTGGGTGAATATAAGCAGCTCAACACCATTTGGAATTATGGGAGTCAGCAAGACATTAAAGGCAACAATTCACAATGGCTGTGTACTCTGATTCAAGCAATTCAGTGCCTGATAACTCTAAGAGATGTCTCACCTTGGACAGATCCATCAAGTCTTTTCTCTTGACCTTTGGGATAAAAGCTGCCAAAGAGCCCTTAAGATGGCTACTGTGCTATCCAAAATGTTTTTCTATCTCTCCTTGTAGTGCATCAGTGATATATTAAAATAGTGCTGTCCTCTGTGTCACTGCCTGCCACTGTTTTTTCCATAAACGTCTCTTGCTTTGAAATGACTTGAGCCTGGCATTTCCAGCAGAGGAATGTATGGGCCTGGAGATGTTACATAGAACCATGAACTCATTCTCTGTGCAGCATTTTTGAAACACTCAGAGGCATTGTTCACAAGAGTCACTGCAGTAAATTGTGAATGTCTTTGGCTTTGGTGGCTCTGGGAGTAGCAAGAGCTTCTTAGCAAGGTGCACAATGAAGGTAAAACTTCACTGAGATACGGCATGGGTGACTCCCCACAGTTTTAGTGCAGAGTTCAGTTCCAAAGACTCATGAGTTTTCAGCTTCTGACTAAACAGCTGTAATATCCATGAGAGTCTTCTGGTAACTTTCACTGTAGTCAAATGGTTAGCTCCTTAGTCAAAAAGGCATTTCAGTGTGTCACCGTTTTAGTGGATGATTTCTCTGGGCTTCCTAAGGTGTTTGTACTGCATACATTGCAAAAAATCCTCAACAGCTTCTTCTACAGACTTAGCATAAATTACAAATACAGAGGAACCTCGGGTCACGACTGTATTTCGTTCCAAAACTTTGGTCACAACCTGATTTGGTCGTGACCCGAAGTAATTTCCCCCATAGGATTGTATGTAAATACAATTAATCCGTTCCAGACCGTACAAACTGTATGTAAATATATTTTTTTAAAGATTTTTAAGCACAAAAATAGTTAAATTTACCATAGAATGCACAGTGTAATATTAATGTAAATGTAAAAACATTGAATAATACTGAGAAATCCTTGAACAGAGAAAACTAACATTGCAAGAGTTCACGCTACAGCCTTATGCACCGCTCACTGTAAACACTTTTTTTAAATGAGGTTTAAGCACAGGGAAAAAAATGAACATTTGAAAAATCCTTAATTTATACAAAAACTAACCATAAACAACCAAGAAAACTAACATTGCAAGAGTTCACGGTACAGCCTTACGAACCGCTGTGAAAAACCTTGAAAAGAAAACACTAACATTGCAAGAGTTCACGCTACAGTCTTACGAACCGCTCGCTGTAAACACTTTTTTTATTGAGTTTTAAGCACAGGGAAAAAAATGAACTTTTGAAAAATCCTTAATTTATACAAAAACTAATCATAAACAACCAAGAAAACTAACTTTGCATGAGTCGAGTTCTGGCATGAAGGAAGTGAGCAGGAAGCTGGGTGGAGAGGAAATTACAGTTTTGAGGTAAAGTCCCTCTGCGCAATGCACGTCTGACCAAGAACAATGTACTGTACAGGGAGAGACTGAAGATGTACGTAAATCAACAGTGCGTACTAACCGGAAGGGAAACGAAATAGAGCACAAAGAGTTCACAGTGAATGCACAGGGAGAGACTGAACACGTACAGAAATCATCGGCGCGTACGAACCAGAAGGGAAACTGGCTTGTTCATCACCCGAGGGTGTGGTCGTGAACAGATGCAGAAGTTTGGCGAACTTTTTGGTCGTAACCTGATTTGTACGTGACGTTCATGACCCGAGGTTACACTGTAATTGAACCAATGAACATATGGTATATGTCTTCTCAGTCTCTCCAGTAACAAGTCTCTCTTTGAAGCCATCTGCTTGACATAATCTTGACTTGTGATTTTTGTCAGGGCTGATTTCAGTTTTCTTTGTCTCACCTTTGATAACATCTCTCAACGTCTCAGCACTGCCTTTTTCTTATATTGATAGTCAAGAGAAGCCCTGACACCTCTCAATTCTTGGCTTCACAGCTCACAGCTATAAACATTTTCTGCTGCCCTTTAGGGTCAACCTTTGTTGTTTAACTCTGAATTCCTATGTTTTTGGCTGCTTCCTCATTGACCATATTGCCTATCATCTCAATTAACTCTTTCTATATTTAATGCATTGTTTTGGTGATCTTGGAAAGTTATGTATTTGTACATACAGCAAATGAAAGGAAAAGTCCACCTGGACTATCACCGGTAATATTGGCAAATCTACAAATATATTCTCTTAAAGAGAATGTAGCAGGGCTACATAGTTTATAGTGTTGTCAAATGTTAGTACTGAGTGCGTCTTGTTTCCATTGTCCCGTTTGCTGTTTATGTGTGTATCAGTGAATGCCGTCCCCATAAAGGGGGACGGATGATGGAAGGAGACCGCAACCTCAAACCTGGAAAGCACCTGTTCACTATTAATCAATTACATCCGTCACAGGACTGTTTAAGTAATCAGGAGGAATAGCCAAAGGAGAGAGGAGAGGAGAGAGGAAGGAGAGAGGAGAGGAAAAAGGAAGGAAGAAGGAGAGAAGCTTGTTTTTCATTTTGCCGGACTGTCTTCCATCCCTCATCTGCAGAGACCCCGGGGTAGGATCTTCATCCACCACATGCTGAGGAATCACGGTGAGGTTGCTCCAATTGCCGGGAAAATCAAACGACTCATTTATCGCCAACTGTCAACCGTATTCAGGACAGTTTTTATAACCGGACTCAAGTTCACGATCATTCCGTATATCATTCATTGTTGTTGTTCGTTGTGTGTTATATGTTACAGGGGCAAGGGAGGCTTTTGTTGTATTTATATATGGTGGTGTCTTGTTGTTGCTGTTGTGGAGGGATATTTATATTTATATATGTTTATCTTTCTATTTTTGCATTTGTCTTGTTGTTTCATTTAACACTTTTAATCAGTTTAATTTTACATAGCTGCTTTTGTGTGTTTATATTTACACTGTCGATTGTGGGGAAAAGTTTAATTTGTTAGAGGTACGGCTTGATAGTTAGATTCATACTCAGTAAAATATCCAGGCCACAGGTCTTGGAGGTGTAGCTGCCGGCTGGGTAAGGGGTCGGCCGTTACAAGATCTAATACTCCAGCACATCAATGGTAGTACAGTATGTGCTAATTTATTTGAGTCACCCAGCATAGAAATCTCCATTCCAGGCTCTTTATGATTCTCTTGTTCTTTCTGCCTGACCTCATTGGTAGTATGGTGTTCCTTTGAAGATGGATATTTATTCAGTCTCTTGTTAATCTTCAGTGCTTGCTTCCAGCTGAAATATCCTTTCACTCTAAATGTTGCACCTGGTAATGACGTGCTGAAAATAACTTTATAAGGACAGCAAAATACTGATTCTGTACCTGGTCCTGGAAAACATCTTTTTTATTGACATGCATTTTCATTGGATATTTGTTGCATGCAATTTATTTTGACTGTTTGTGTCCAAGTTATCCAACAGTGAACAAACTTTTGACTCAGCCTGACTGTACTTGGTGTCTTCTTCATGGCTAATGTTAGCATAAGCTTTGATGCTATCACTTGCTGGCTGCTTTCTGTCACTATTAGTGTATGTTTGTTCAGTATCAAATTGAAAGGGAGAGTCCTTTCTGATTTTTGTTAATGTAAAGTAGTGGTAATTTGAGTCATTTTCTAACATCCATACTATGATTTTTCTAAAATGATGTGGTCTGCATTGCAATTAGCAACAGTCTATATTAACAACTTTAGACATGCTGTACGCACAAGCTGACACCTAAGGTATTGCTGAGTTATCGCCAGTGCTGACTAACCAGTTCAGGTAAGAAACATACCCATACTCTGTAGAAGAACATCTATCAATCAAAAGTTGCCTTTTTAATTCTTTGTGAGTTTACAAGTAAAAGTTGGAGAGCAAGATACCTTTATTGACACTGTACAGTACAATAAAATGTCATTAGGAGCAAGCCTATAGATGCCTTACTCTATATAAAAGTATATACGAGTAGACAATAAACCAAGTAAACACTAAACTATGAAAAGTTACTATTAAAAATTCCAAATATACACAGAGTAAAAGTACATTTAAATATGGAGTAAAATTAAAGGTAAACATGTAATCATAGATAGAGGAATAATAAATCAAGTCACAAGTAAATGAAGTTGCAGTGAAGATTACAGTCAATGCAATGGTCGTGAGCTCCACATGGGTCATGGTATAAGTGTGTGACTATGTGTGGTTCATGTAGAAGTTCAGGTCAATCAATGGTGCTTCTGTATAGGAAAGGGCGGTGATTACTGTGCATTTAATAGGCTGATTGCTTTGGGGTAAAAGCAATTCTTCAGAAAAAGAAAAAGCTTTCTTATCTTTATATATAATACGCTACCGTGGCTGTCCGTTTGTTTGTTTAGGATTTTAAATCATCTGTAGCTTGCAAACTGTTTCGCCTATTGACCTGAAATTTGGTACACATATACTACATTACGTCTACTGTTCACATTCAGGGTGATGACTAACCTCCAGGGTTATTCCTCTTTTTATTTTTATTTTATTTTATTGTAGAATCAACTCTTGGCAGCGGCCAGCAGGGTGACCATGCAGCGCATGCATACAGGTGCCGTTCTCATCCCTACCACCTTCGCCATCAGTTCCCCTACCCCTTCATATCTTAAATCATTCTTGAGGCAGCTTGAAGACTTAAATGCCAGCTTCAGTGAAAAATTAAAGAAAACATACTAAGTACTAAGTAATTGCAACACAAGCACTGACTTAATCCGAGCACATTTCTCCAGTTTTGATGTCACTACATTGGTTACCTGTGTCATTTAGAATTGACTTAAAAATCCTGCTTATGGTCTACAAAGCCTTAAATAATCTCGCTCCATCTTATATTTCGAAATGTCTTATGTCACTCCAAATCGTTACCTTACATCCTCAAATGAGTGTCTGCTTAGAATTCCAAGAGCTAAACTTAAAAGAAGAGGTGAGGCGGCCTTCTGCTGTTATACACCTAAAATCTGGAATAGCTTGCCAATTGGAATTTGCCAGGCTAATACAGTGGAGCACATTACTTTAACATGGCTTTCTCATAGCTTCATTTTAGTTTAATCCTGATGTTCTGTATATTCAATTAATTATCATTATTATTTATGACGGCTTCAAAATCCGTACTAACCCCTACTTTCTCTCTTCTGTTCTTTTTCTGGTTTTCTGTGGTGGCAATCTGCACCACCACCACCTAATCAAAGCAGTGTGATGTCCCTACACTGATGGATTACACGGCCAGAAGTCCACATGACCATCATCATCTAGTTCTTCCATGAGAACACTGAATATAATGAGGACTCATTGAGGTCATTTATGTTAGGTAGAATTCCTAGAGGGGACTGGGTGGTCTTATGGCCTCGGAACTCCTGCAGATTTTATTTTTTTTCTCCAGCTGTCTGGAGTTTTTTTGTTTTTTCTGTCCTCCCTGGCCATCTGACCTTACTTTTATTGTATGTTAATTAGTGTTCCCTTATTTTAATTCTTATTTATTTTGTCTTTTTTCTCTTTCTTCATCATGTAAAGCATATTGAGCTACATTGTTTGTATGAAAATGTGGTATACAAATAAATGTTGTTGTTGTTAATCAGTTTTAACTCAAAAAGATGTCGACAAAAGAAGAGAAGAAGTGGGCCACTAGGGTGGAGAAAAGAAGAGCTGCTCAGGAAGCAGCAAATGCATCAACCTCTGAGCAAACAAATGCTAAACATACAGAGAGAGTCTGAAAACTATGAAAGCTCAAATCAAGTGTATTCATTGCATGTTATTGTGCAGTGTGCTGTGACTGGTATTATACTAAAAATGATTTTTACTCATCCATCCATCCTCTTCCACTTATCTGAGATCGGGTCTTGGGGGCAGCAGCTTGAGCAGTGATACCCAGACTTCCCTCTCCCGGACACTTCTTCTAGCTCTTCCGGGGGAATCCCGAGGCATTCCCAGGCCAGCCAAGAGACATAGTCCCTCCAGCGTGTACTGGTTCTTCCCCGGGGACTCCTCCCGGTCAGACGTGCCTGGAACACCTCACCAGGGAGGTGTCCAGGAGGCATCCTGATCAGATGCCCGAGCCACCTCATCTAACTCCTCTCGATGCGGAGGAGAAGCTGCTCTACTCTGAGCTCCTCCTGGATGACTGAGCTTCTTACCCTATCCTTAATGGAAAGCCCAGACACCCTGCGGAGAAAACTCATTTCAGCCACTTGTATTCACGATCTCGTTCTTTCGGTCACTACCCTCAGCTCATGACCATAGGTGAGGGGAGGAACGCAGATCGACTGGTAAATTGAGAGCTTTGCCTTATGGCTCAGCTCCTTTTTCACCACGACAGACCGATGCAGAGTCCGCATCACTGTGGATGCCGCACCGATCCGCCTGGCAATCTCCCACTCCATTCTTCCCTTACTCGTGAACAAGACCCCAGGATACTTGAACTCCTCCACTTAGGGCAGAATCTCGCTCCCAACCCTGATAGGGCACTCCACCCTTTTCCGGCTGAGGACCATGGTCTTGGATTTGGAGGTGCTGATTCCCATCCCAGCCGCTTCACACTCAGCTGTGAACCGATCCAGTGAGAGCTGAACATCACGGCCTAATGAAGCAAACAGGACAACATCATCAGCAAAATGCAGTGACCCAATCCTTAGCCCACCAAACCAGACCCCCTCAATGCACTGGCTGCGCCTAGAAATTCTGTCCATAAAAGTTTTGAACAGAATCGGTGACAAAGGGCAGCCCTGGCGGAGTCCAGCTCTCACCAGAAACGGGTTCGACTTACTGCCGGCAATGAGGACCAAGCTCTGACACCGGTTGTAAAGGGACCGAATAGCCCTTATCAGGGGGTCCGGTACCCCATACTCTTGGAGCACTCCCCACAGGATTCCCCGAGGGACACGGTCCAACGCCTTTTCCAAGTTCACAAAACACATGTATACTGGTTGGGCAAACTCCCATGCACCCTCCAAGACCCTGCCAAGGGTGTAGAGCTGGTTCACTGTTCCGCAATCAGGACGAAAACCACACTGTTCCTCCTGAATCCGAGGTTCAACTGTTCGATGGACCCTCCTCTCCAGGACCCCTGAATAGACTTTTCCAGGGAGGCTGAGGAGTGTGATCCCTCTGTAGTTGGAACACACCCTTCGGTCCCCTTTCTTAAAGAGGAGGACCACCACCCCGGTCTGCCAATCCAGAGGCACTGTCCCTGATGTCCATGCGATGTTGCAGAGGTGTGTCAATCAAGACAGTCCTACAACATCCATAAATCCGGACGTATCTCATCTACCCTTGGGGCCCTGCCATCAAGGACTTTTTTGACCACCTCGATGACTTCAGTCCCAGAGATTGGAGAGCCCACCTCCGAGTCCCCAGGCTCTGCTTACTCATTGGAAAGCATGTTAGTGGGACTGTGGAGGTCTTCAAAGTACTCCCCCCACCAACCCACAACATCCCAAGTTGAGGTCAGCAGCGCACCATTCCCACCATATACAGTGTTGACACTGCACTGCTTCCCCCTCCTGAGACGCCGGATGGTGGACCAGAATCTCCTCAAAGCCGTCCGGAAGTTGTTCTCCATGGCCTCCCCAAACTCCTCCCATGCCCGAGTTTTTGCCTCAGCAACCACTGAAGCCACAGTCCACTTGGCCTGCCAGTACCTATTAGCTGCCTCCAGAGTCCCACAGGACAAAAGGGTCCTGTGGGACTCCTTCTTCATCTTGACGGAATCCCTCACTGCCAGTGTCCACCAACGGGTTCGGGGATTGCCGCTACGACAGGCACCAACCACCTTACGGCCACAGATCCGGTCAGCCGCCTCAATAATAGAGGAACGGAACATGGCCCATTCAGACTCAATGTCCCCCACCTCCCTCGGGATGTATGGTATGCCGTCTACCACCCCCTCCAGGGACTCCAAAAAAGGTGGGTACTCCAGACTGCTGTTCGGCGCATACGCACAAACAACAGTTAGGACCCGTCCCCCCACCTGAAGGCGGAGGGAGTCTACCCTCTCGTCTACTGGGGTAACCCCAATGAACAGGTTCCAAGTCGGGGGGCAATAAGTATGCCCACACCCACTCGGCACCTCTCACCAGGGGCAACTCCAGAGTGGTAGAGAGTCCAGCCCCTCTCAAAGAGATTGGTTCTAGAGTCAGGCTCCTTCCCCATCAGAGAGGTGACATTCCATGTCCCAAGAGCCAGCTTCTGTAGCCGAGGATCAGACCGCCAAGGTCCCCACCTTTGGCCACCACCCAACTCACACTGCACCCAACCTCCTTGGCCCCTCCTACAGGTGGTGAGCCCATGGGAAAGGGGACCCATGTTGCCTCTTCGGGCTGAGCCCGGCCAAGCCCCATGGGTGCAGGCCTGGCTCCAAGGGGGGGGTGGGGGGGTGGGGGTTGACGGTGGTGGTGACCCGTGTCCGGGAGAGGGAAAACGCTGTCCAATGTTTTTATTCTTCATGATAGGTTTGCTGAATCGCTCTTTTTCTCATCTCTCACCTAGGACCAGTTTGCCTTGGATGACCCTACCAGGGGTATGAAGCCCCGGACAACAGAGCTCCTAGGATCATTGGGTCATGCAAACCCCTCCACCACGATAAGGTGGCGGTTCGAGGAGGGGGATTTTTACTCATTAAATCATTAATGGATGCCTCCACAGGTTCACCCACAATGATAAGTGTGAGTGTTGCAAAATACAAAATGGACATAGGACTTTAAAAACAAACCTTATCTTTTCTTATTTCACAGTGACTTGAATTGATTTTCGTTCAATTTTTTTCTTAAGTTTTGATCTTTGTCCTTCTGATGTTCTGAATAGATTTCAGTTTTTCTATTTATTTTTATTTTTGTTTTTGCTTTAACACAGGTAAAAAAAATTGCATGTCCCTGCAATGCCTTTTTGTTTTGTACGGTCAGTGCCATTTTGGGTAGCAGATGCTAAACCATGGAAGTCTGTGTCCCAGTTCAAACATATCCTGTGTGCAGTTTCCTGCTTGGTTGTAGTTTGCAGTTTCCGGTTATCTGATTTGAAATTTTGGTTAACACTTTGGTTATGTGCTTCTTATACTTTGATCTCAAAAAGTTTTGACTTTGGCTCAGCCCTTTGACTAACTTTTAACTTCTTCTCCCTAAGTTTATTGCCCTTGTGGCTTGCCTTTTCTTCCTTGACTTGGCAATACACACAACAGAGACACAATAATTTGAAAAAATTATTATGGAAGGGGCACTTATTTCTTTATGTTTACTTTACTCAGGGGGACGGAATTTTGTCGGGACTCTCCAGGATTGGGATCGAACCATGCTGGAAGCAGTCAGGAGTCGGACTCTATACTGTGCAGACCTCTACATTAATTCACTTACAGTTTAAGAGTTTAGGAGAAACTTTCGCTGTAGCACCAAGTGCTGAAAAAAAGATATAATGCTATTCATTTAAATCTACTATTAAAATGTTGTTTTTTTATTTCAATTAAAGATTTGCTTTTTTCCTATCAGTTTGACTACTTTAACATTATAGTCGTACTTTAATGGTGAGCTATCACAGGTCTAGTGTGATGGGTTCAATCCCACATCCAGTTGTTGTTTGTGTGGTGTATGCACATTCTTCCCATGTCGGTGTGAATTTTTTCTTTGAGCTCTACCTTATCTATCTATCTATCTATCTATCTATCTATCTATCTATCTATCTATCTATCTATCTATCTATCTATCTATCTATCTATCTATCTATCTATCTATCTATCTATCTATCTATCTATCTATCTATCTATCCCTAAAGCTGCGGTGATTCCAAATTGATCCTGTGATGGTGTGACTGGACATGTGTATGAATAAGCCCTGAAATGGACTGGTAAGGGCTATTTCCTGCCTTGTCCCCAGTGCTAGTGGGTTAAACTCCAGAGCCCAACCCTAAACTGGATTAACCACTTTTGAGAATGTTGATATGTTGCATTATAATAACATTAAAACTTATGCTGATACCAAACCGTCTAGGACAAATTACTGTACATCTGCTCACTTGAAAACCTTTTGTCCACATAGGTGCTGTGTATTGTATCACATAAAATGTTAGTATTATAAAATGGTATTTTACCATAACATACTCAGTTATGGGTTATCTTGAGGGTGGTTAATGTAAATCTTGTTGGGTGTCTTTAAGGTGCCATTTAACACTGTACAACACACTGGTGAAACCCAGGACACCCCCATTGTCTAAAATGGGCTGGAGAAGCTCCTTTGAAGCGAGGCCTCCAAAATCTGATAAATAATATCTGTTACGTGTTGATGATTGCCTGTGGTTTGACTAATCTAATTTAAGCACTCGGTAAGGACTAAATAAGTGTTAGTTATGATCTGCTATTTAAGGACATATAATTCAAACAAAATGTACTTACTATATTTCATGAATATATATGGTGATGGTGATATTTTGCTTTCACCACATTCAGGAAGTGTGCAGGAGTTTTTATTTTACAATGTGAGGACAAAAAAAATAACAGAAACAGCGATACCAAGATGGGAACACACCGGGGTTATTGAGTTTAGTACTAATATGTTATTGCAAACAGCTATTAAAGCATCCATGGGCTTCTTTTCCCTTGATAAAAATTTTGGCTTGCAGTTAAAGCAGCATTTGGGGCTGCATTATAAAGTGGAAATTTTTTAGTTTTTTTTTTTTACTTTTTACTTAGCTTCTTTTTGCTATGAAATCAACACAAGTTGCATGAAATTTGGTTAGGCAAAAACTCTTTTAAATAAAGGTAATACAAAGTCACAGCATATGTACAGCACATTCAACAATAGATTCAAGCACAGAGATAACAGACAGCAAGTGTAAAATGCAATGTCCGATCCTGAAGCACTTGAACATGAGATTTCAGCCTTTGTGATCAAATAAATATAATCACATCAATTGAAGATAAAATCAATAGCAACTGTAAAACACAGAAATACGAGCAATTTAATGTAATTTTGACATTCAGCTCTGTGAAAAGATTTCCCGTTCTTGGATGCTGAAATGAAGATTTATTTACCCAAATGTGAGCACAAACAAAAATAAATGAGAGATGGAAATGTATTCTGTCTAGAGGTAAAAATTAAGGTCAGCAGATATCAAAATAGCACAACTAAAGTTCTGATAACAGGTCTTACTGGGGAAAAGGACAGAGACCAGTTTTATATGGACACCATATACCAGTTATTCATTTTAATAGTCGCTACAGCAGCAGCCATACATGCCAACTTAGAGGGACAACTTAAAGTACTTACATCTTTAACTTGTTATAGGGAGGCGGAAATCCTTACAGATACGAGGAGAATATTAAAACTGCAAAAATGCAAGCGAAACAAGGCATCAAGAGGAGCCTCGTTAAAAAACTTTACATAAATTCTAGCATGAACGTATGTGAACACCAAAAAAACAGGAAAATGTGAATGCCAAAAAAAAAAAAACTGATTTATAAAACTTGGCATACACATTTCTACACAATGCCCTTTATAAATCATAATTACTTTACAAATGTGCATAGGTGAAGGTGTTCCTCAAATGCTGCACTGATACAACCATATATGAAGTATGCAATATCAATTATATCATATAGAAATTATCTGCCCCACAATGCTTATTCTCACGTGGACAAAAGTGGCAGCACTATGAGGATTATGTTATTTGAATTCTCCAGTGCCTTAAATACCATCCAGCCATCGCTGTTAAGGGGTAAATTCTGAGATATGCAGCTGGATGAGTCTATGGTGTTCTGGATAATGGATTATCTGTCAGGCAGACTGCAGTTTGTGAGACTCAAGGGCTGTGTTTCTGATGTGGATGTGAGCAACACTGGAACGCCACAAGGAACAGCCTACTCTCCTTTTCTCTTGACTCTGTACACCTCAGACTACAAATATAACACCAGGTCATGTCACTTGCAAAAATTCTCACGTGATTCTGCACTTATAACGTGTGGATAAGACAGAATATAGCAGTCATGTGGAGAACTTTTTTCATGATGCAAATAGAATTGTGAACAACTCATAATCTACAAAACCAAGGAACTGGTTCTTGACTTTCACCACAGCAAAGAGCTTCTATGCCCGGTCATTACACAGGGAGTGGATGTAAAGGTGGTCCACTCCTACAAATACTTGGGGGTCTACATTAATGACTGTTTGGACTGGTCTTGGAACACAGAGGAACTATATATCTTTTTCCTGAGGAGACTGTGTTTCTTTAACGTGGGAAGTGACATCCTTCACATCTTCTATAACTCTGGGACAGCCAGTGCAATTTTCTACAGTGTGGTGTGCTACACTGGTAACATTACTTTAAGAGAGGCCCACCAAATCAACAAGCTAATTAAAAGGTCAAACTCAGCTATAGCATTCACTCTGGAGCCCCTGGAGATAGTCGCAAATGAGAGAGTTAAAACAAAACTCAGTGCCATTATGAACAATTCTGCACATCCTCTCTCTGACACACCAAAACTGAGGACTTTAAGCCAATGAATTACACAGCAGAAGTGTGTCAAGAAACAATATGGGGGCTTCTTTACACCAACAGGAATATATCTGCATAATGCATGTGAGTGTGACTGCCAAGTCAGAAGTATTCTTTTTTTATGTTTCTTACTTTTTAGTCATTCTGGTGTGTGGTGTATATTTATTTATTTACGTATTTACTTATATACATATTTATGTTATTGCCCTGCGGTGGGCTGGTGCCCTGCCCGGGGTTTGTTTCCTGCCTTCCGCCCTGTGTTGGCTAGGATTGGCTCCAGCAGACCCCCGTGACCCTGTATAGCGGGTTGGATAATGGATGGATGGATATTTATGTTATTATTTATTTAAAGAGCTTCTGTAAAAAGGCAAATGAGAAATAAAATTTTATCTATCTATCTAGCCTCATTTGCTGGTTAAGTAGCCTGACACAACATGAACCCATCACCTGCATTCAAGAGTATCTGGCTATGCTCTGCAACTGAGAGTGCAACATCATGCGTGGCAGTACAGTGCCTCTCTTCTGCATTCTGTGGGTCAGGGAAAGGTGTAAGGCACCAGCATCTGAGCAGGTAGCCACTATTACCTGACACATTTTATGAAATGATTGTTGTTACTAGGAATAGTTCAGGCCTTTTGAAAAACTGACACTTCAGGTAGTTACCTTACCAATAAGCCAGCCACCAAGAACAATAAAATTAGGTCTGACAAAGCTACTTTCCCTCAAAATAAATGAATTATAATTTGACCCAGGCACATGAGCCGCAACATTTGTCATTTTCACAGATGACCCTATGCGTTAATGAAATGTCACTGGTAATGGTTAACAAAAGCAGATTCATTCCTGCTAGATGCCCTTATTGCAATATGAGTGCAGTAAACTACTTGGATTAAATTAAGAGGGACAGACACTGAGGCAAATTGCCTTTTTATTTTAGCAAAAACATGTTATGTTTAATGTCTGTGCACTCACACTATATGAAAATTAGATGTAGTGCCTCGCTGGTTGGTTAATGGCTTCCAGCAGAGTGGGCATGATGTAGTGAAGCTTGGCAGAGATATTTGCGACTTGTTGACCAATTCCCTGAGAAATGACAACAGGTAGCTGGTATAAACTGACATAAAGCCAAAAATATTTTTCACTGCAAATACGCAGCATTGGCTAATTAAAAGGGAACTAAAATACAGTCTGTTCATACATCATATTCATCATTTTTGAAGTATAATATATTTGTCACATCAGTGCACATTCTAATAACAGCTTGGTGATATATATTATGCATGTGAGTTGTTATTTATTTGGTTTGACTACACTTTCCTGCTTGATCAAGAGTGTCATCGTTTCTCTATTTCACCAAAATGTTGTCTATAGAATTGTTCAGAGTTGCCATAAATATACACACGATCCTCCATCAAGTTTTCTTTTATAAATTCCGCTTTTTTGTGTGGGAAGTTGTGTATGCACATTTTGAGTCTCTTTTTGTGATTACACAAATTTTATGAATGAGGCATGCGGAACTGAACTGATGAGTTGGCAACACCATGTACCATGCCACAATCCAACTCCACATATCCTGCTCCAGATAGAAGATAAGTAAATAGGGATATTTGTACCTCTCCATCTTTCAATAGCATTTACTATCTTTTTTCTTTTTTTTTAAATTTCATATAGTCTTTATAAAAGTTCATCGTTCATTTGCAAATTGCATACAACAATAATCTGTAAATCAATGAATACATGAAGCATGAAAGCTTTAGAAAATGAAACATCAGCCCAAAGTCTTTGACTCATGGACTTCTTGTTTCCTTCCTGCATTAATTTAATTGAAAATTTTATTTTTACTTATTTGTCCTACTATTTTCTCATAAAATTTTAAAGTGTAAGTGTAAAAACCATACACTTATCAAGCTTAAAAGTACTGTAATTGGGACCTGGAGTGATATTAAATGCAAGTAAACAATCTTTTTATGTATTAGTCAAAGTAAGCAAGTAAAGCCTGGACTTGGAATGATGGGCAGCAGGTTCAACATCCCTCCCGGAACTAAGCTAAATTTTACACCTCCTTTTGCCATGTTAATACCTTGCATTTCTTTAACTTTACATTTTCAGTTTGATATCTACCTTTGTATTTCACTTTTAATTTATTCATGATGCTGCTCCAATTATATGGACACTCTTGTAAGATCCTATGATCCTTCTCAACCACTCAGGTCTGCTACGGTTGAATGACATCTGGTGATGCCACCACTGCGTGGTATTCAGTCTCAGTCCAGACTCGCTTCATGTGTAGCTCCTATTTTGCGAAATGAGCTGCTAATCACCATTTGCAATGCTGACTCTCTCAATGTGTTTAAAAAAAGTTTGAAGACTCATTCTTGGTGAGTTTCTGTCTAACGGAGCTCTTAGGTTTTGTAACTTTGGAATTGTAACTTGCTTGTATTTTATTTTGAGCTCCTCAGCTGTGATGATTATTTTTGAACCTTGTTCTGTAACACTTGTTCCCAAACAAGTATACTCGATTATGTTGACCTCCTTTTGTAAGTTGCTTTGGATAAAAGCGTCTGCTAAGCAAATACATGTAAACATGAACACCATTAGGAGCAAGCCGGATATCGTTTTTTTTAATCAATATTAATTCTATTTGCTCCTAAATGTCATTGTTGTTGTGGCTTTATATGGGCTGCACCCTGACTTTCATAATAACCATAGTCATTGATGGTTGCGTGCTTAGGCTCCTCTTGGGGAATGACATAATTTTATCAATGTTTTAAAAGAAGACTACATATTTTAAGACTAGTTATAGTGCCAACTTATTATACATTTAGTGTTCAGGCAGTAAAATAGAAATACCAAATCGTCTTGAGTATTCTTTTTGTTTTTGAATTTCCTGCCTTGTTTTGAGTTTCAATTCTTGGTAGCTTTTCAATTTTATCAAAGGGTCTTACTATCCACCCATTAACAAAACATTTCCTTATCTCTACTACACTCTAATAAAATACTGTTTAAGAAATTCACACTATGCTGAAAATAATAAAATAATTTTATGAGTAATTTCCTTTCACATACCCAGAGACGTGTACTGTAGGTGTGGATACCCTGAAATGCTTCGGAGACCTGCCCAGGATGTTTCCAGCCTTGCATCCCATGCTGCTGAGATAGGCTCTGACGTCTTGTGACGCTAAACTGGAATTAAATAACTGGGACAGTTTATTTAATGTATGAATGTTTTGAGGACCAGCTGACCTTGACTGGAATATTTCAATGCACTTCTTTATATGATAATACACTTTTTTTCTTTATAATGATACCAAAATGGGCAGCAAATCAGTGACTTTTCAGGCCTCAGTCAAAGCATTACCTACAGTATTATACATATCTCACAGGGGATTGGCATAAATCAAACCGTAAATAGGGTAAATGGTTTTAATTGAGGATTGTGACCATTTTCTAGCCACTTAAATGTCCAAATCACTGCGCTGCTGTCTCTTGAATCATCAGTGTTAATTCTGAGATTAAAGGCACTGTCATGCAATGATGAAGAACACCCTAGAGGTTTATTCCAAAAATGCACAATCAGCTAATGAAGAAAAAAAGTAAAAACAGCGTGAGGCTCAGAACAAGTTATAAAATTTACAGTAAAGGTGGATCACTTTAAAGCGACCTAGCACATCCATTTTTAGATATCAACAATTTTTAAATGAATATGACACCATGTTAGATGTAGACACTTATGTTTTAAATTTATGATTATTCATGAGAGACATTCTTTTGGTCTGGTTGCAGGCTTTTTGTTTAAATGGTATAATCATTTTAAACTTGTATCAGCTGATTGATGGAATATGAGTTTTATATATTTGTGATTTTGAATTGTTTTTTGTTGTATCTTGTGATCCTTTGTTTTACCCTGACAATACACATGCATGGAAAACTACAGAAATAAGAAGAATATGCTTACTTTTATCGTTGTGAGGAAGCTTATGCTGAGCTTCAGTACACTTAGAAAATTGGTCTGGAATGTAGGAGATGAAAGCCAACAGGAAGATTTAAAATAGAGTGAGAACAACAGAAGTCTGGAAACAAACCAGGCAAGTAATCAAAAATTGAAAGATGATCCAGAAATTCGAAAATTAAAATGAGTGTTGTTTTTCTATTAATCGGGAATGTAAATTTTGAACTAGAAAACAGTGAAAGAAAACTCCATGACATAACAGCACATGAGTTAGAAATGTCAGCTGGAAGTTGTGATGAAAAGCAACCAGAAGATGTGGCAAAAACATTTTCAAGGATGTGGTCAATGTTGTGGCCAAGAGCGTGTCCTAGTAGATGGCATAATATGACTACAACTGATTGCTTTTTAAAAAAATCCAACACTGTGTGTGTTCATTTATGGACTGAACAGCTTTTTCTTAGTGGTTAGTGAAAATGATTCACATGAAAATGAATTTGTTGTGAAACTCAGCATTCTTAAATTAAACTTGGGCAATGAGTCAAGAAGAAAGGCATTTAGTCTGTCTCTGGAAGTATTAACAGGAATTAATTTCGCAAATGCCTCTCATTTAATAAATTAAGTAACTAAAGAAAAAACTGTCACGTTATGATAATTATAGTAATCTCGGTCATAAAGATGCATCGGAGTCAGAAAAGAAATTCAAAGCTCTGTGGCATAAGGAGCAATAGTCAACCTCGGGAATCAAGACACAGTAAAGGGCAGTTGCTACATAATGGCCTGCGTGTGGGGCAGTGGCTTTCTTTGAGTTTGCTGTGGTGAGTGGTCGTAGTTGCCCTTTGCAGAAACCAGTAGTAGTCACCCATCATGTTGTGGTTAAAGTGGCCCTTGTTTCCATAACAGAAATATCCTTCCATCCATCCATTTTCCAACCTGCTGAATCCGAACACAGGGTCACGGGGGTCTGCTGGAGCCAATCCCAGCCAACATAGGGCACAAGGCAGGAACCAATCCCGGGCAGGGTGCCAACCCACCGCAGGACACACACAAACACACCCACACACCAAGCTCACACTAGGGCCAATTTAGAAACACCAATCCACCTAACCGAACCCAGGTCCCCAGGTCCCCAGGTCTCCCAACTGCGAGGCAGCAGAGCTACCCACTGCGCCACCGTGCCGCCCTAACAGAAATATAAGGGTGGGATTTCTTTCCATATTTATCACTTACGTCATCCAAATTTGGTGGAAAAAAATCCAGATGCAATTTTAATCATACACAAATAACAGTCTGAGTGATGATTTGTTTGTTTTTGTCATTCAAAAGCTGTGTATGCCCAGAAGCAGATATAAGGTGCCCAACTTCATCCTGTCCTCCAATTTGACATTCAAAATAATACTTGAAAGCAATTGTTACCCCTTATCAGATTCTTGTGCTGATCAAGCAGAGTATATAGTCAGGTCCATAATTATTTGGACAGTGACAAGATTTTCATAATTTTGGCTCTGTACACCACCACAATGGATTTGAAATAAAGCAATCATTAAGTGACCAAAGTGTAGACTTTTAGTTTTAATTTATACAAAAAATATTGTATGATCCATTTAGGAATGACAGACAATTTTATATATGGCTCCCCTATTTTAAGGGGCTTAAAAGTATTTGAACAAACTAACATAATAATAAATATAATGATCATTTTCAATATTTGGTTGAAAATCCTTTACAGTCAATGCATGAAGTCTAGAACCCATGGCCATCTCCAATTGCTGGGTTTCCACCCCAGTGATACTTTGCCAGGCCTTAACTGCAGCTGTCTTCATGTACTGCTTGTTTGCTGGACTTTCTGTCATCAGTTTTGTCTTCAGTAAATGAAATGCATGTCCAATTGGGTTGACGTCAGTTGATTGACTTGGCCTTTGAAGAATCTTCCACTACTTTGCATTGAAAGGCACTTGGTTTGCTTTCACAATAGGTGTTGACTCATTGTCCATCTGTACTGTGAAGCATCATCCTATCAGTTTTGCAGCATTTGGCTGAGTCTGAGCAGATAGTATAGCCTTATACACTTCAGAATTCATCCTGCTACTTCTGCCAGCAGTCATATCATCAATAAACACCAGTGACTGACTTCGGTTGGCAGTCAGGTATGCCCGTGCCATAAAACTGCCTCCTCCATGTTTCACGGATAATGTGGTGTTCATCAAATTATGAGCCATTTCTTCTATTCTCCATACTCTTCTCTTTCCAACATTCTGGTATATATTGACCTTAGCTTCTTTTGATCAAAGAAAATTGTTCCAGAACTAATCTGCTCTTCTTATGCTTGAGGTTTGCCAGTGGAATGCACCTTGTGGTGAACCCTCTGTCTTTACTTTCAAACTTCATGAAGTTTTCTCTTGATTGTAGATTTTGACAGTGACAGCTCTACCGCCCAGAGAGTGTTCATGGTTTGGCCAAGTATTGTGAAAGGGGTTATACTTCACCAAGGAAAGAATTCTACAACCACCCAGCACAATTGTCTTCCATGATTGTCCAGGCCTTCTGGAGTTGCTGAGCTCACCAGTGTGTTCCTTCTTTTTAAGAATGTTCAAAATGGTTTATTTGTCCACTCCTCATGTTTCTACTATCTCTCTAAAGGGTTTGTTTTGTTTTCTCTGCCTAATGATGGACTGTTTTTTCTTGCATGGACAGCACTTTGGATCTCATATTGAGAGTTCACAGTGACAGCTTCCAAATGCAAATTCCACACTTGGAATCAATTCCAGACCTTTTACCTGCTTAATAGTTAATGAAATAATGAGGGAACTGCTCACACCGGACTATGGAATAGCTTGTCAGTCAAATGTTCAAATATTTGTGAGCCCTAAAAATATGGGGACCATGTATAAAAATGGCTGTCATTCTTAAATGGATATCTTAAACGATATTTTTGGTAATCCCCTTAAGATAAAGTTAAAAGTCTACACTTTAGTCACATAATGATTGCTTTATTTCAATACCATTGTGGTGGCATACAGAGCCAAAATTATGAAAATTGTCACTATCCAAATATTTTTGAACCTTAAGATGTGGATGTTCTAGGCAAATCCTGTGTTAAGATTTGGAATCAGCAAACTCAATTTATTATATAGTACGTGTTTTACCACCAGTAGCAAAGTTTTTGTTAACCGGGGTTATTGCAGTAAGGTTGGGAGCATGCGCTGATAGTAAGTTTACTACTTATTTAATTTTTATACAATAGCACCATCTGCTGGGAAGTAGAGGGATAGTGCCCCACTTTCCCTAAATGCAGAGACACCATTGGCAGGGACTTCACTCCTGTGAAGATTGTGAACATGTGGATCAAACATCCAGTATTAAGCTCTCCTTTCCTTGCATCCCCTTAAAAGACTGAGCCTGAAACCAGACCCCCAGAGTATTAAAGATATCTAAAAGGTTTGGGTGAAATTATGACATTCAGTGAAGCAGCAATTAAGTAGAAAAATCAAGCTTTTGCCCCTGATGTTGTTGTGCAAAATCCTAAATGGCTGCTCCAAAGCCTGGATTCTCTGTAAATGCTTTGGTTCATATAAATTTCATTTAAATTATATTGTAACTATTAGACAGACCACATGCTCCAAATGTTGAATGAACGACATACTGTATATAAAGTGTACACAGTCATACAGTGAACATGACACTGTTGTTCTAATTCTCTGAGACTAAATAAATGGCCTCCAGTCATCAGCAGCCTGAGGACTCCTATAGCAAGCAGAACTGAACTATTGCAAATGTTCAATAATGACAATAAAAATGCAGGTGATACTAAGAATATTGCCTATTTATTTTTGCAAGGAAATTGTTAATTACTCTTCATGCCAAAATATTACAATTACTCTGGTCTGACTTGAAATGGTAGGATGCAGATTTTTGTATAAACTGCATATAATGAACGCGCAGTACACATGCAGAGCGTTGTTACTCACTGAATATAAAGTAATTGCGGTGTTGTCAATGCACCCTTATTTTTGAGCTGTACCAGAAAGATTGATGGCTTGCTTGCTTTTCTTGAATATTCCAGCCCAGCATTCAATGTCCTGCTGGTCCAACTATGATTCTTGATAGAGAGCCTTCACTGGAAAAGGTGTGCATTTTTATTTTCTGGGAGTGAAATGACAAAGTAGTGCCCTTATTCAGACAGGCAGCCAATGTGAACTACAAGCACTTTAAATGTTGATTAAAATTACATGACTTTGGATTTAGCATTAAATTATAAGACCCCAATCAAAGGTACAGTGTCCCAAAATCACACAAGCGAGTGATAGCCAACCTGCAAGCCAGTACCAGTAAGTGAATTGCAAGCAGGAAGAAGGAAAAAAAATCCATTAATTCAAACCAGTAGGCTGATGCTTGAATATAAATTCAACTGTGGATGGTAGTTATTTCCAAGCACGCTATAATCTTTGTGGGAAAAAAAAAAGCATTGAGGCACACTTTATCGTAAAAAGTAGAACAGAAGTATATTTACAATGAACTTATAATAAATATCCTCTTCTCAGATTTTTTTTTTTTTTTTTTTTTGAGGAGCAGGAACTGCACCCAGTCAGTCACTACAGAGAGCCACCGATAGCATGACAGAAATTGAGGGGGACGGCGAGGCAGATGTGGGCTGCTCGGAGCACTGTCAGAGAGGAATGATTAATGAATGGAGGCCCCAACTGAGGCTAACCTTTGGAGAGCTGAGCAGGACATCTGCAGAACTGTCAGCGCTCTGACAAGGACAGAGCTGAACAACCAATTATTTCGCCATCACTAAGGTGGGCTGTCAGCTTAATCCCAGCCATTCACTTAGGCAAGGACAGGCAAATTTCTCCTTTACATAGCTGCACAGCCAAAATAGCTTTAACTCTTCAAGTGCCACTTTTGTCACCACATGTATGTGGACAAAGCAGATAAAAAAACAAATTAAAAACCAAAATTACACATGTATTGTGCCAGTAAAGTTTATAAAATTCAAATAGTCACCAAGAAGCCATACTATGGGCCAGACCTTAAATGATCAGTAAATAAATAAATATAACACCAATTAAATACAATGACGTTACAGCTTATCATTCAAAGGAAATTTGCCTACAGATTTACTGTGGGGCACCAGTCACTTGGCTTCAGATGTACTGCATTCAGGACACAACTCACACGCCCTCAGATTTTCATTTGGTGCCATCTGTAGAATTCATGAAAATAGATAATAAAAATTCTGTAGACATGATGAGAAACAGCCAAAACCGTTAATAAGATTTTCATTTACTCTGGTCAACGAAAACATATTAACCACTTACGTAGTGTAATGTAAACATCCTAGCAATGTAGCTATCCATTTTTACATAATTTAAAATTAAACAATTAAAGTATTTAATATTTTCAAAGAAAGAAAAGAGAGTTAAATGTATTGTGCATTTGTTGGCAAAAACAACTAAAACAATAAGATAGATAGATAGATAGATAGATAGATAGATAGATAGATAGATAGATAGATAGATAGATAGATAGATAGATAGATAGATAGATAGATAGATCTTCCATGTCCTTGGCCTCTTTTGACTTTGTTGTAAAGATCTTATTTATTTTTTGCACTGAATCCAAGTCATTGTTACAGGGATTTCTATTTTAAAACATAGTCTACATTATTAATACACATTTTACAAGAATTGATGTAAATAGTCAGTATACTACTACTAGGCAGGGTCTGCCGCTAGAGGAAAACGTTGGTGTCACTTTGTTAGCAGCTGCTTGATGGCAATGACACCACAGATAAGCAATTGATTGTCTTCCCAGATGACACTGTTACTATACTGTATATTATTTCATATTTAAGGCTACATTATGAACTTGGTGTAATTAATTTCAGGTAGGTTCACCAATCTAACCCTGGCTAGTGCTTTAGTGCAGTACCTACATGGCATAACCGCTCATTGCATACATTCAGCATTCTCTGAAGATTAGTGTAGTACTATTACTGACGATATTTTTACTATATAATAATTGACATCAACATAAGTGAAGCATTTTCAGTCTTTCATGCAAGAAAGAACTGAAGTATGCCATGCACTTCAACCATTTATATATAGAAGCTCTACAATATTTAAGTATAGGGAACAAAAAGGTTAAATTCATTTCCTTGAGTTTGACAGTGAATCCATGTCTATCCTGGGTGTTCAAATTGCTGCAGACAGAGTCGTGTATTTCATGGAGTACAATGATACTGTATGGGTTTCAAAAAGTGGCTCGGCTTGCATTTGAATGGAGAGCTTCCAGGTTCAATTTCACTTTCAATTATGCTATTTTGTCTAGGTGGTGTCAGCAACCCTCAGTTAGACAACTGCAATAGAAAATGGGTGGAAGGATAAGTGAATAGCATCAAGACATAACTGTTATGTTTGTCAATAGCTTTGAAAAGAGGTAGCTTTCAAACAAATAATATTAGGTTTGTAATAAATAGCATAACATAAGATTTGCATAACCACTTAATCTAATTTAGGGTCATACATGCTAAGATTTTTTTAATTATTTGCATTTATCAAATGAATCTATGTATAATTATTATTACATTTTCATGATATGTATAAGAATATTATACCGTCATGCCTAATAATCCAAAGATAACTAGGATATCTTTGAATAAATATCATTTTCTTGGAACAGCATGAGGCCACAAGATAGATGTATGTTTTATAAAAAACATTCTTCCTTAGGACTGCATTTTTACTTTACACCATTTTGCATTGCAGTGGCCAAAGTGTAGTTCTGAATCAAAACAGACAAGACCTCTCCTGACGTCATAACAGAATGGTGAATTGAATTCAGTTTGATATTTACCTATATTCTGTACCTATACATCTGTCTTAAGGTGCCAAAAACAATACACACACACACACACACACACACACACACACACACACACACACATATATATATATATATATATATATATATATATATATATATATATATATATATATATATATATATATATATATGTATGTATATATATATGTATATACAGTGCATCCGGAAAATATTCACAGCGCATCACTTTTTCCACATTTTTTTATGTTACAGCCTTATTCCAAAATGGATTAAATTCATTTTTTTCCTCAGAATTCTGCACACAACACCCCATAATGACAACGTGAAAAAAGTTTACTTGAGGTTTTTGCAAATTTATTAAAAATAAAAAAACTGAGAAATCACACGTACATAAGTATTCACAGCCTTTGCTCAATACTTTGTCGATGCACCTTTGGCAGCAATTACAGCCTTAAGTCTTGTTGAATATGATGCCACAAGCTTGGCACACCTATCCTTGGCCAGTTTCGCCCATTCATCCTTGCAGCACTTCTCAAGCTCCATCAGGTTGGATGGGAAGCGTCGGTGCACAGCCATTTTAAGATCTCTCCAGAGATGTTCAATTGGATTCAAGTCTGGGCTCTGGCTGGGCCACTCAAGGACATTCACAGAGTTGTCCTGAAGCCACTCCTTTGATATCTTGGCTGTGTGCTTAGGGTCATGGTCCTGCTGAAAGATGAACCGTCGCCCCAGTCTGAGGTCAAGAGTGCTCTGGAGCAGGTTTTCATCCAGGATGTCTCTGTACATTGCTGCAGTCATCTTTCCCTTTATCCTGACTAGTCTCCCAGTTCCTGCCGCTGAAAAACATCCCCACAGCATGACGTTGCTACCACCATGCTTCACTGTAGGGATGGTGCCAGGTTTCCTCCAAACGTGACGCCTGGCATTCACATCAAAGAGTTCATTTTGGAATAAGGCTGTAACATAACAAAATGTGGAAAAAGTGATGCGCTGTGAATACTTTCCGGATGCACTGTATATATGTATGTGTATACGTGTATATGTGTGTATGTGTATATGTGTATATATACTGTATGTATATATATATATATATGTATGTATGTACAGTATATGTATTACAAACCAAACTCCATTATATATGTTCATATGCTTCTGTCAATAAGGTTAATTCCAACAGCGCTGAACATGAGACAGGAACTAAAGCCTGAATGGATTTCCTGGTTGCAACAATTTTGTTTCTGTTTTTATGTTTTGAAGTTGGTAACACTCTAGTTTAGATACTGTAAAAATGCATACTATTACTCTTTTACTCTCAAGCAACAAGGCCTTAAAAATGCATTCTTTTGGTTCTAATTATGCTTATAAAGCATCAGTAATTTGGGTATTTGTCTTGGGGTGGTGTGCGTCATTTTATATATTAGAAACATTATTTAAGAATATGAAGGATTCTCACGTCTTAAACTGAAGTAATGTAATATCACGAGAAATATATCTCACTTAAACCACTTCTGACCATCCCAAAGTGAAGTACTTAGCTGTGCATTACTGCATTTCTGGTAGTCATTTATACAGAAATATAAGTAATACAGTATTTTTAAACCATTACTAACTGTCATCTGTTCTGTTTCTTTTTTCGGTATCTAGATGTGGGACTTGGTGCTACTGTTCTACTGCCTCATCTTAGATAAAGTGGTGTTGAATTCATTGACTGGAAAGTGGAAGTGGACGACCAGTACAGACTCTGCTATAGAAAACCCAAGAAAGGGTAGGCAGCCAGTTGGCTGAGGTCTCCAGGACTGTGACCACATAAGAATTTGCATTTGACTTTCAGTTTTCCAATTTAATCTCAGCCTTTGTCAACTGGCCATGGCTCATTAATCAATTAATGGATAGTATCATGCATGTGCTCCAGAGAGTTCCTCAACCAGTTCATCTGAAGTAAGCAGTTCTACTTTTGGCTGAGAGGGGGTGCTGCACTAATGGTCTCCTCTCCCTTTTCCACAGCCTAGAAAACACACCCTGTTAGGGCAACCAAGCCCAGCAGTATAGTCCTTCTGGTCCCTTGGACTTAAAAAGCAGAACCCCAGGAAGGTGGTATTGACTTGAGAAGAGCTCAGACAAGTGATTACTTGAATTGACTTTGAGTACATTTAATCTGATAACATTTCAGTTCTTTCGAGCCTGAGCTGTTTTACTGTCAGGATTATTTCTGTTGTCATTTTCCCTTTTTTTTCAGTTCTGATATAAACAGGGTTACCGAGGTGGTTCCCCAAATTTTTGCATTGTTTAACCTGCTTCCTCACCACTAGTCACAACAGTTATTGTTGGTTTCCATTTATGTTTGATCAGTTTCTAACTTGTTCCCTCTGTGTTTCAACAAATCTGTATGTATATGGGTACCAGTTCTGTAATTTGTAATTACTATAATCTATACTTGTATTTTAACTGAAAATTATTCATAGCACTCTGCATCTGCACTCAGTGAAAAGTGCTTTACAAAAAATAAGCTGTAATTTTAATTGTAGGTTGAGAAGAATAACCACTTTACTGATGCTTTGTAAGTTTGATTACACCAAAAGAACACTTTGTTAAAGGAAAACTCCACCCAAAAATAATATTTTTTATATGTTATTTATCCTATGTAGTTTGAAGTGATTGCTGAGAAAAATATCTCGTACTTTCATGGAGAACGTACATAACAAATTTATGACCAAAAGTGACATCTCATGTTACTCATGTCACATAATCCACCCACGTCATCCCCTCATTCATTGGTCAGGAGTCCTGTCTTCAATTCAAAAGTCTGATCCCATATGAAGGAACTTCCTATTTGTAGACTGCTTTCATTTTCCAGAGTTGCTCATTGTGAGCATTCAATTGAATGACTTGATGTGTCGACTACACAACACAGGTAACATGGTATTTCTTTCAAGGATGTTTTTGATACAGTTTGCAATTGACTCTTTTCTATTTGATTATTTGATTTTGATGATGTCTTACACCTCTGATATTTTCGGCCTTATTATGTTGCCTCATGTTGCAAAATTTCTTCCTTTGTTTAATGTTTTGTAAACCTTTACCTGTCTTTCTCTTTTGACTTCTACATGTACTCGCGATTATTCTTTCTGAATCATCGACTTTATGACTTTATTATCATTCTTCACTTAAAGTCAGAGCTTCCAGAAGCAGCCTGTCATACTTAACACGGCATCATACCACATCATAGTCTACAACTCAAGTATTCCTCTTTAAGATCGTGTGCTGAAAGCATGAGTGTGAAGGGCTGGTACATGACCGACAGAATGCTAGAATATAAGCCATCATTCAAGCTCATCCTTCTACTTCTATTGCACCTCTCATTATATGACTGAATATTACAACATTAGAAAAATGTAGACAAAAAAAGGCCATTCCGCCCAATAAAGCTTTCCAGTCTTATCCACTTAATTCCTCCAAAATAACATCAGGTCAGATTCTAAAGGTCTCTAAAGTACTACTGCCTACCACACTACTTGGTAACTTATTCCATGTGTCTGTGGTTCTATGTGTATGTAATCAATATTGCATAGCATCAGGTACAGACATAATGAGTCCTGAGCAAACATCAGGAAAAAAGAACCAGGGGCCTCATGCATAACGGCGTGCATAGAATTCGCACTATAACATGATCTAAGCACAAAAGCGGAAATGTGCTTACGTACAAAAAAATCCAGATGCATAAATCTGTGCAAATGCCAGCTTCCACGTTCTTCCGCTACATAAATCCCGGTCAGCATGAAAAGTAACGCATATGCACACGCCTGCTGGTCCCGCCCCGACTCCTCCCAGAATTATGCCTCTTTGAATATGCAAATCAATATAAATAGCCCTTAAGCTCAGTGATCTGTTTAAAGACAATGGCATAAGCACGAGGGAAAATAGAATTTCAGCGAATACCAAGGAAAAACGTACTATTTGTTGGTTTAAACAGTGGTATAAACAAAAAAAGGAAGTTGATTGAATGACATAGCGTGTTGGAGAAACTCGAAAGCTCAAGTTCACAAAGTCGCACAGTGCCCGAAATAAAAAGAAGTTGTCAGATATCAAATTCGCCGTGAAAAGGTGAGTCGTAGTCCACCGTCTGAGTGTCATATGAAAGCTTATTAGGGTACAGAAAAAAAAAGGCACACAGTGGGAAAAAAGCACGAAATGTCAACTTTAATCTCAAAATTTCCACTTTAATCACGTAGATTATTTTGTCAATAAAGTAGAACATCATAAACTTCATCTTAAAATTGTTTAATTTACTAGTTTCTCAAATCCCATCGTAACTAAAGTAGTACGTTAAATTCTTTGTTTTGTGTTTGATCTTCTATGTGCTCTATGTGTGTGAATCACTACGTGCTTTCTCTTCCTCCGACAGGACACAGAATCCATTACATTCATGATATTACAGCTCTCTGAATAATTAAAATACTGAGATGTATACGTGATATCATTTCCTTGATGATAGGAGTTAAAGCATGTTATTAAACATGAGAACACGGTGGCCCAGTGATTGTTCATGTCTCATGTAAGATGCTTGCTGCGCCATGCGCGACCTTCAATGAAATACTTTATTGTAGCAGTACTGTCTCTTTCAAACGTACTAACCTCCAATTCCTGTCCTTACTTTTCTTTCTCCAAATACCCAATCGCCATACAATCAGCTCTGTAATAGACGTTAAGCAATCTGTATGCATAGAACGCCGATTCTCCAAAACTTTTAAGGGACATTAAAATATCTTTGTAGTACATGTTTAATTATTCTATCCATCTATCCATCCAGTGTCACGTCAGCACTAGCAAGAATACAGCACGAGGCAGGAACAATCCGTGAACGGAGCACCAGCGGCTCGCTAGCGCTGCGCCACTGTGTCCTCACATGTTTAATTATTAACAATATACATTATTTAAATGAAGTTAAAGTTTTATCTGTATAATATAATAAACATATTTTGCTGCATTTCATCTTAAAAATGATATTGTCATCATATTGTAAATACGCGCTTTATAAAGTGGCTCAGGTTGTATAATATTATAACTGTAGTGCAAGTTTACAGTGAGGTGATTGTACTTATAAGTACAAACAGTTCTACAAAGAGCACTTGATGGACTGATTGACTGCGTTTAGAGTTCTTGGGATGAAACTGTTTCTGAACCACGAGGAAAGGCTCTGAAGCGTTTTTCGTATGAGAGCAGTTCTATAGACAGCATGGCTGAGGCAGCATGTGCTTGATGCTGTATACCATAATTCTCTTTCCGATCAGCTGCTGTACAGCTGTGATTCACACTCAGATACAGTGATATAAATCCTCTGAGTGGTGCAGTGAGGGTAATATGGAAAAAGATGATCCGATATGGCAACCCCTAACGGGAGCAGCTGAAAGAAGAAGAAGGTGCAGTGAGAGTAACAACGCTAAAGCAGTTATGGTATTTGGAATAGTTTGACCATTCTGTGGACCATTACATTGTTACAGGTTAATTACAATCAGATGCCATAAACTAATAAACAATATGTGGTTTATTTCAATGTATTTATAAAGCCGTGTCAGGGATGTGGATCTAAAAAAGAAAGGGTAACCACACAGGAACAGTAGCACTGCTTTGATGCTGGGTGCCACCAGTCTGCAAAACAGAGCACAGAACTTGCATACGACAGGGTATGAGCTACCGTGGAAATGTGTGTAGCTTTACGGCAAGTTTATGTTTTATACATCACAATTTGAACATGGAAACATTCATACACAACATGTTTGTGCATACGCACCATTTATACATGAGGCCCCAGGTCATTGCAATTATCGTACAACTCTGTTTTACTTTAATATAATTCTATTGTTCCTATTTTAAGTACAAGAACACTTTTTAGTTATCCTTACTTTTTCCGTATTTTAAGTAACAGAAAACATTTTTATTTATACATTATTTCACCTGTGTGAAACAATTCTTAATGTAATCATTGGAGAATGATCACTTTTTGTAAGTGTTAAAAATGACAGAGCATCATCAGCACAAAAATGAAAATTAAATCGCATCACCAATGTTACTTCTAAGGACTGGGTCAGCATAAGCAAAATTTTTCTTTGTGAGGAGAACTTTTCAGTAACATAACCTAGGAAGCATTCATTAATATTATGCAATATAACTCCCTAATAACATGTAATAATTTGTATTAATTATAAACACACTTGAAATGTATTTAGGCTTAGGGTTAGGGTTTGGCATGTTTATTTAAAGTTTCCAAGTGTATAAAATGATTTAATTATCAATTCATGATGGTGAGGAGATATGTTGTATGTTGCTAATGATTTTTGAGTAACTTGAGCGCTTTTAAATAGTGTATTACTGTATATATAACTAGATTATGAAAAAATCATTCAAAATTTCAGTACAATTGATACAAATCACAACTATTCTAATAGCAGAGTTGCCTGCCTCATCACATTCTGGACTTGCAAAAATGACTACTGGCCAGAAATGTATTTAATGTTTTATTTTTAGCAAAATGTTTCTATTCATAGACTTCTATTCATTCATTATTGAATCAGCCTAATCCACAATAGCCTACATGGCTATCGTGGATTAACCCAACTGAATCCGATGCAAAACAAAAAACAAATCCAAACACAAAAAACTTTGTTCTCAAGAAAGATAATAATAAATACAAGAAAGTGAGAAAAAAAGGAGCATACTGTTCCACAAATAAAAAGCACTTTGTTTACCAGATGTAGGTTTATTTGTTTCTTTTTTTTTTAATACCTGTAAAAAAGATGATAAATTGATTCATAGCTATGTTTAACATATTTAAATAATCGCCCACAATTTTCTCTGGGTTTTTCATATGAATTACTGGGCGGCAGTCTGAACTGTACCCCATTTAACTTTCTTTTTGATCATGCCACTTTCCACGCTCAGAGCATCCTATTTCTCATGAAGGGCTGTGTTTTCAAGAGTCGTATTCATTTGAAGTTTACAGCTGAGTTTTCACCTGCTTCTTTTATGTTCATAAGTCATATGCACTTTATGCTTTATAGATTTACCATGAGCAAAATGTAAAAATATTAACAAAAATAACAAAAAATATTGAAAAATTAAAACATATGGAGCAAACATACAGTATGTAGCACCCAAAATACTGCATGTAATCTATGTTTGAAAATATTCAAATGTATACTTTTTTCAATTTGAATATTTTTTTACTAATATAACTGCCTTGCATCTAAGTGAATAATGTTTATGTGCCATCCACCCCTTGTAAGCTTTCACTATGTGGTAGGTGGGGTGGATTTCTTGACTCATTATCCCATTATATAAAAGTGACCAGGCAGATCCAAGCAACTATAGGCCAGTAAGCTTAATGTGCATCACAGGAAAATTAAAGGAAGGAATTATTAAGGATAAGATTGAGGAGCACATGGCAAGTACTAGAGTTTTTCTATATAGTCAGCATTAATTCAGAAGAGGGAGGTCACGTTTGACTAACATACTAGAATTCTATGAGGAAGCCACAAAAGGATACAATCAAAGTGGAGCATATGATATTATTTATCTGGACTTATGGAAAGCATTTCAGAAGGTGCCAGGTTGAGGATGAAATTAAAAGAAGTGGGAGTTCAGGGTGATGTTTTTAGAGGGGTGCAGAATTGGCTCAGACACAGGAAGCAGAGGGTGATGGTGCGAGGAACCTAATCAGAACTGGCCAATGTTAAGAGTGGTGTTCCACAGGGGTCAGTGCGAGGGTCGCTGCTATTTTTATTATATATAAATGACTTGGATAGGGAGATAAGTAATAAGCTGGTTAAGGTTGCAGATGATACCAAGATAGGTGGATTAACAGATAATCTGGAATCTGTTATATCATTACAGAAGGACTTGGATAGCATACAGGCTTGGATTTGTGGCAGATAAAATTTAATGTCAATAAATGCAAAGTATTACACATAGGAAGTAAAAATGTCAGATTTGAATACACAATAGGTGGTCTGAAAATTGAGAGTACACCTTATGAGAAAAATTTAGTAGTCATAGTGGACTCTACACTATCAACTTCCAGATGGTGTTCAGAAGCCATTAAGAAGGCTATCATAATGTTAGGTTGTACAGCACAATGTGATGAGTACAAGTCCAAGGAGGTTATGCTCAATCTTTATAATTCACTGGTGAGGAAGGCTTCATCTGGAGTGCTGTGTGCAGTTTTGGTCTCCAGGCTACAAAAAGAACATAGCAGCACTAGAAAAGGTCCAGAGAAGAGCGACTAGGCTCATTCACAGGGCTACAGAAGATGAATTATGAAGAAAGATTAAAAGTGCTGAGCTTTTTCAGTTTAAGCAAAAGAAGATTAAGGGGTGACATGATTGAAGGATTTTAAATTATGAAGGAGTTAGTCCAGTGAATCGAGACTGTTACTTTAAAATGAGTTCATCAAGAACAAGGGGACACCGTTGGAAATTTATTAATGGTAAATTTCATAAAAAACATTAGGAAGTTTTTCTTTACACAGAAGACCATAGACACTTGGAATAAGCTACAAAGTAGTGTAGTAAACAGTAAGACTTTAG
The DNA here is from genome assembly GCF_900747795.2 of Erpetoichthys calabaricus. Lineage (NCBI taxonomy): Eukaryota > Metazoa > Chordata > Cladistia > Polypteriformes > Polypteridae > Erpetoichthys > Erpetoichthys calabaricus. The sequence goes on from NC_041407.2 coordinate 66,315,434, forward strand.
AGACTTTCAAAACTCGACTTGATGTTTTTTTAGAAGAATTAAGTGGCTAGGACTGGCGAGCTTTGTTGAGCTGAATGGCCTGGTCTCGTCTGGATTGTTCTAATGTTCTAATATTCTAATAAAATCACTTTTTGTAATTAATTTTTTTTCTGGGTGACATATAATCATACTCGCACAGTGTTACTTCAATGGATTTTTACTACTTGGATCTTTTCTAAATATTCACTGATGAGTTTGTTCTTTTCACTCCAAGTGGCACTGTACAATTAATACAATCATACAACAATAACTAGCTATTTCTGTAAATAAAATATATGTAGTACAGGTATATGTTTACACACACATATACATTATATTGTAGCATCCCAGGTTGAAGCCCCGGGGGTTAGTGACTGTTGGGTCGATCGAGGGAGGGCGAAGAACAGTGCAGAGGGCTGACATCAAGGGTATGAGTGATGGTAAAGGGAGGAGAAGGGGTGGAACCCTGAATGGAGGGGCAGGGGACGGAGGCAGGGAGTATTTTCTGGATGGTTCAAGAGAGATGGCTGGGTGGCATGAAGGTGGTGATGCATGCGAGTCAGCGGTTTTGTTGGTTTTTTTTTTTTTTTTTTTGGTTCATTAACAGCATCTCTGAGGGCCATAACAATGAGAGATTCACAGACAACTATAAATAGTTCAAGTTCAAAGTCGTTTGTTTTTGCTTTTACAATTGTGTATTTATCTTTTTTTTTTTTTTAACTGTTCCAGTAAAGTGTTCCGTGATCTCTTCTTTGTCCTTCTTTGTTTCTGTCTTTTCAAACCTGACGTGTTGAGGTCGCTACAATATGTACTTGTCTGCTTACATTTACAGGAACCCTGATGCTTCTTCATTTTAAAATAATTTTCCTCTTTTATACTTGTGACGTATACCACAGATTGAAAAACAACTTTTGGAACCAGCATAGACAGCCTGCTAAATTAGTCCACTAGATAACAGTTAATTAGTACAAGGTGGGAAAGGAGACCTAAAAGGAAGGGCATCTTAGCACTCTAAAAGGAGATCATTTTATCTTGTCCTAACTTCAAAATGCAAGGGCAAATGGGAATTTTTAACAACTTCTTTAACTTATTAAAACCTTGATACCTTAACCCTAAAACTTGACGACGTGATAATTATTAACTTTTGAACAATTATTAAACAAAGTGCAATTTAAATAATTAACAATCTAAAGAAATGTATTTTTTTCAATGTAAAATTTAGTTTTATGAAAATACTATCCAAAGTACTCCACATTGCCCAAGTCTTTTTGTATAACATGATAAGGTAAGAAAATACATATTGATGTGTGTTTTTTAAATGTTGACCCTTTTGTCATTGCTGAAATACAAGTGTTCCATACATCGTCTTCAGTGTCTCTCAATTTTTTTTGCCCTCATAGTCGAAATTTTGTTATTTTGAGTTTGATTGAATTCCATATTCGCTGTAACACCTTGCTGAGTTGTAACTTTAAGTGCTACTTTTCTTTATTTCCTGGTTTACTACTAGTTCATGAATAGCACTTTAATCCCACATTAATAAACTGGATGGCTTGATGAATGTTTGAATCCACGGACAACAGCTCTGCAGGTGTCTGTATTATTACAGGACACAGCACCAGTGACATTTTTTCAATAATTTTGTAAAGATAATTCAAAGTTGATTCATTCAATGATTTAAAACTGCTACAACTCATGACCCTGTATTGGCATCAAAGCTACCTTATCATAAAATGGACTTGAATAAACGTCTACCGCTAAGAAACATGTTTTACTGCCATCGTCAGTCGTTCTCTTCCTATTATATTTTGAACAGGAATTCGGCATTGCTAAAAAATGGTGCTTCATTCTGTTTAATCGTGCCTCATCTGTGTCACACAGATGTATAATAGCATTGGTCATCAGTTCGTTTCAGAGTTATTGTCACTTTTACACAGTGCAATGAAATTCCTGCCTGCATGTTTGACCTACATCGGGCCACTCTTTTTCTTGGTAACTCAAATATGGCTCTGTTATGTAGAATATCTCTCCTTCCATCTATCCATTTTTTTAAACCTGCTTATAATACCACCTCATAAAATAATAGGTAGTAGTGATTGAAATAGTCATTTTTCATTTCGCATTCAGTTTTACTAAACTGATGCTTTTCTTAATTTCACATGTGATTTACCAACTGTGAAATTCACTAAAATGGATGTTTTGGAGATAAAAAAAAGTTTTTTGAGGGTTTGAAAGAAAGGAACATTGCTCATTAAGGGTTTGGCAACACAATGCATGCTTTTTGGACCCATGTTTTTCAGGAAAAGGTCTAGATGAAAATAAATGGAAACAACAGTCTTTTGGAAATGCATCATGGTTATAACTTAACCCACAATAAAACAAAAGATGTAATCCTGCAAAACTAAAACTGTAAGTTGAGAAGAAAACACTGTATGTGCATACTTAAAAAAAACTTTTTTCAGACTGTATACTTTTTAAAACGCAGCCTTTTGTATTGTGATTTTGATGACAGAAAAGGCAGTTCTTTGAAAAAGCAGAATAATTGTGCATTAATTTGTTCATGCCTATTGCATGGCCCTTCCCTCTTTAGATCCAGCTCATTACAACATTTCATTCCCTCATTGGTCACCCTTCATGGAAGAAAAACATATGATAACAAAGCGGGCATAGAAGAGTTGCTTTCCATGGTCCTTGTTGTGTTGCTTACCTGTATATATCTAAGTTATGTTTTTGTACAACTTGAATACTGAATACAAAAGCAAAAAACAAATAATCTACTGGTCACTACTGTTTTGGCTGGCGATGTTGCTATCACTTCAAAGATTTTTCCATTGATGCACACATGCCCAGTGTAGGCAAGCATCTAAGTCAAATGCATTTTCAGTCATTTTAGTAGAGAGATACTTTTGTAAGCAATGTGAAAGTTCTAGAATAAATGGAGATGTTTTGAATTAAAACACTATTTTTAAATGGAAATGTAGTAGTGTGGGCATAGCCTAAAGCTTCTCACATAAGTATGACAGGTGGCACCAGGTGAAAAAGCCCTATTTACTGCAGGCTAAACTGAGGCAGGTATATGATGGTATTGCCAATAGTAAAGTTAAATAAATAACAAGTCTTCATCCATTCATGGTCATCTCGAACAGCTCAAGATTTCATCAGAGCTCCTTGGAAAGGTGGGTGATGTGGTACAGATGGATGTGCACAAATGTTTCTCTAGGTTGTAAGCTTTCAAACTAGGAAGAAAGCAGAAAAATATATAATTCCCCCTGGCCTCTCCTACAACTCTCCCCTGTGATCCACTTTGCTTAGTTCCAGTAGCCTTTTATGAATAATCACACCCTTTTCACCTCTAATAGATAGTAAAAGTATAAGTAATAATATATATTTTGTTGATAGCTTCTTATAGATTTCCAAGCTATATGGTCCAGGCAGAGCTGGTGCCACCATTAAGGCTAATTGGTCATTCGCCTATGGCACAGATCATAAGGGGGTGGAGAAACCAGTTGTATGTTGGCACACTAATAAGCTTGGCCTATGGCACAAAATAACCTATCACAGGCACTGGGTCCAGGCAATTAGGTAGAAAAAGCACTACGTAAAGTTAACATGATGTATATGTGGTGATCAAGACAATTTCTAGGTGACATAAAATGTAGGTAAAAGACAAGAACTTTGTGCTTTGGCCTTCTACTAAATACCAAAAAAAATAAATAATTGAAGCAAATGAAAAAACGGAAACATGAACAGGTGTTATGGAAAGAGAGCAGCTTGCGAGTGGGTTATATCATCAAAATGCAAGAGATTTTTATTGTTTAGAGTAGAAAATGCAGTAAATCTGTAAATCAAAGCTTCAGTTTTATTGTGTGTGCGTGCGCATGTCTGATCAACTGCTGGAAAAAAAAAATCTCTCATTTGAAATTTTCCCTCTTGGGCATAGATCAAGCAGATAAGGTTTTTGCAGTGGAAAAAAAGAGAGAGATAGGTTACAAGGTTAAAATGAATCCCTTTTATAATGATTATTAAACCTTAACCTGATGTACTCAGAAATTTCCTTTAGGCTTATAAGACTATACGTGTTGAGCTTTAATAAGGTGAAAACTAAATGTGACAGTTGATCATTTTACAAGGTTCCTAAGCATTAAGGCCAATATATAAAATAATCAGCTGAGGGCAGAATTAGGATCGTTGGCTGGCTGTGCAGCTTTTTTTACTTCAGAGTAATTTTTCTTTTTTCCATAAAAGACGCTATAAGCTCTGTCAATTCTTTCTTAATCAGCACCTTGGCAATGAGTGCAGACACATCAATAGCTTCTATTCTTTTATCGCTAATTAAGTTTTGCCGTTTAATCCATGGGATGCAACAATATAGAAGAAACCTGGTGCCTTGTGATTAATGGTGTGCAACAGAGAGGTTCATATTTCCAGAGCTCCGCATGAAAAAGGAGCTCTTGATGCGAGAATATCAGTGTCACTCTGAAAGAATGACATTGTCTAATCTGCCCGATACTGAAGGATTTATTTTCAAAAACATGAACTGCTTCTTAGCAAGGGTATAAATTCACTGAAAGCTTAAAATTGTTAACTAATTTAGCATATAAGAGACGATCTTGGCCAGCTCACAATAGCTTTGTGCATGAATGAAGAAGTTAACCATCGGTTTCGGCAGTATTTCTAAGCTATGCTAAATATTATTAGAGTAATGACTAGACAAAATTGGCAAGCAATCAAATGTTATGCCGATTAAGAAAATTCTCTAAGACGCACCAACTATCCTGAAAAATAATAATGCAGCTCCAGCCTTAGCCATTTTAACTCTCACTAGGCTACAGAAGAGAAATTAAGGTAGGAGTGTGACAGTGGAGTTTTTGAAATTAGGCAAAGTTCTGTTCAAATAACAAAATCAAACCAGCATGGATAAGGAATGATTAACTTTTATTTATCACACAATACACACTTTTTCCATATTATCAATTCTTCCCAAAGAGAATAGGGACACATATGTAATGAAACAACAAAAGCAGTAGTGGAATTAAGGGTGTATACAGTAAAACCACTTCAGAGTTGGACATCCCTAAAGGCAGGCTCATACTTCTGAGTTGCCTTGCCTTATTTCTACAGTGTCACGCATGCACATCAGATGATTCTTCTCATCAGCTATATGATAACCCGCTGGGGAGAGAGGGGGCGCTGTTGCTAACATTCTCTTCACCTTCTCTCCCCGCTCAGTGAGGGTACTTAGCCCAACCCCTTCTGGTTTGTGTGATATAAGAAGCCTGGAAGGAGGCATCATTTGCAAACAGAGCAACCCACCGGATGGAGCTCCAGTAATTGACCCTTATCTCCACAGTGAACAGTCGTATAGCTTTTGTTGATCATTTGCCCAAGGGGCCTGTTTTATAGACAGCAAGAGGCATATTTTGTTGGACTTCCTTTAATTAAATGGGACAAACTGGTTGGTGTCCCAGCTATTCATCTTCTCTACAGCCTGCCATTCTGGTACCCAGCCACTGTCCGTAAACCACAGCACACCAGTAAAATATATTATACTCAAATCAAGGCAGAGGAAAATGTGATATGCTGATAAGTTCCACACATAGATGAATTAAAAAGTAGCACTGTGCATATTAGATACATTAGATATGTAATATCTGTATCTAATATCTTTGGCAGAGACACTTGCTTATGATTGCCATGACTGCCATCACAAGTGGCAAAGTGGGCATCGTGCTACCACAACACACCTCATTAACAACACACATCATATGTCTCGACACCATGTCTGTACAAGACATAAAAATGCTCTAGTGACTTTTTTTTGCTACAAATTTTAATCTGAACATAATATGATAGGCGGGAGCATACAGGATTAGTGCAGGAAAATACAATAAACCAATTCATGACAACACATATTAAAAACACACCATGCAGATTATAACATTCTGAATTTGGGGATGTCAGAAACATGTTAGTAATTCATCTTTATGTTGCTTTTTTTTTTTTAATTCTGAATGTTTATTTATATTTTTCTTTATTTCTTATTGTTATCAGAGTGAAATCTTCACCTTGCCTTTTTGTCTTGGTCACCATTTTCAAGGTTATTTTCATGGGTGCCACTACTTCTCATGTTTTTTACATATGATTAAATGTAATATCATCACAGTCACACTATGAAAGATGGCTGCATGAAGTTGGGCAGGTCTAAACTTTAAAAGAAAGACCAGTGAGGGATGCAAGTGATACATGAAAGATTTTCACCATTGTTTTAGCTTCAACCTTGGTTTTGTTTAATCTTAAACTACTGCTTATCTCTGCCACTCAAAATATTTAGTGCTGCCCTTGTCCTATTCAAACATATTAGGAGATGGCTCTTGAGCATCTACTACAGGCCATTATATATGAATAAAATATTCAAACACAAATACAGTACATATAAACTTGATTCGCCAGTACAGAAACTGTCAGTCACACAAGCTTGGGGAGTGTTTTATGTGTTTTGAGATAAACAGCTAAGATTTTAACACCATTACTAAAACCAACAGATATAATTTCTGTCATGATGTGATAAGCTCTGCCCCTCCTGCTCATCTGGGAATATAAACCATTAGAAGTCAGTATTCTGATTGATTCCAGCTTGAGACCAGGATGGAGCTCCTCCAGTCGTATGCTTATTTTCAATGTGGCAGTTTGTTGTTACTCTTTGCGCATAACACAAGTTTTTCTTGTCATCTTTTGGACCCTATTATTAAATGGAGTTTCGCTCAGGACTCCAATGTTCATTGACTGATGTCTTCTGTTTACAAAATATATCAATTTTATCAGTTTTTGAACCTGCTTGTCTAGTTTAGAATTATGGAGATGTGGTGCCTGTCCAGGTAACAACAAACCCTAGATGTTATAGCGATCCCAAAAATACAAACAGATTTCTCTTGGAAAGTGAGAGGAAAATTGAATTACCCAAAAGAAACTTCATGCAGATTCTAGGAGAGCTTGCCAGCCCCACACTGATCATATATGGGTGCAGGATTTGAGGCAAATCTGCTGTAGCTGTGAGGCTGCAGCACTAATAGTTGCATGCTCAATATTAACAACTGTTATAGAGTCATTGGGGCTGGAACCTGCCCTGGCAGAATCCAGCAAAGGACATACACATCTGTCCTAATTCAGACTAGAGTCAATTGGCATAATCCCACACATCTTTGTGATGTTGGAGATAAATGGATACATCTGAAGAAAAACTCATGCAGTCAACTGGAGAACATCTGAAATATTCCCTGTCAGTGATAGAACTGCAATTTGAAATAAGTTATGTGTTTGTACATTTATTTATCTACTATGCAAATCCACACCATTAATCTCCACTAAATTTTGCACAGATTCCCCATTTGTATAGGGGAAAATCACAGGTTGTGTTTCAATCCAAATTGTTTCCCGTGGGGAACTTTATTTACAGTATGACTGCCCCTGCACGTTATTATGAAAGTGTCCTAAGAAGGCATATTTGGGATCTGGGTCCCAAATGGAAAGTTTCCATGTATTCCGAAGAATAATAGGTTGGAAGTTGAGGTTGTTGTGAAGGATGTGTTAGCACATCACCAGTGATGCCTATTGCATTGTTTTAGGGCGTAGATTGAAGAGAAATTTATTGAGGTTCCATTTGTTTTCTCTTGAAAGACATAAGTGGAATGTTTAATGTTAAAGATATGCTAAGGTCAAAATTTGTGCCATATTCATTACCAAAAAGACAATACCGATCTAATGGCATCCAACAATTAAAATCTAGAAACAAGGCTGAGAGTCAGAATAAACATTAAACCACCAAAATGAAATGAATCGCACCAAAGATTCTGTTTGTACACAATGGTTTAAGTACTGATAATGTCAGAGACCGTGCAGTCCCAGAAGATTACAGGAACGTTGATGCAGCAGTGGAGCACACTGAAATGCATGAATAGCGGGTTAAACAAAGATGTATAATAACGAGAAACATAATCAACTTCTAAATGGAGAATTACAGTATGAAAATAAAATTACATCAAAAGTAATTCTCCATTGTAAGAAAATCCAAAATGAATATGTGTTGCCCAAAAAGGTCACAGAAAACAAATAGAAAATTTAAAAAAACAGTCAGTCATGACACAATTTATAGCAGTGGACTTGTAAGCGGAGTCGAAGACAGACAGACAGACCGACAAATTATTGATCCTGAGGGAAATTCAAGAGACATTGTGGGCCAAAGATATCTGGTCATTGGAGGGAGCAGACAGACCTCACTTTAATGCTGGGACACTTTAATGTCAAACTCAGTTCCCGGATGGCTGCATTTGCTGCAAGGTTTCATTCTTAATATTTTCTTCATAATTAACCAATTACTAATGATAATGGAACATACAGTGATTTTAATTGACTCCCATTTTATTTGTTTAATTCTTCTTTATCAAGCAGCCAAACAATAACAAGATAGAAAACAAGCCAAAAGATGACTGGACTAACTTAGATCCCATTTGCACCTGCATCTTTCATACAATATCTGTCTCAATAAAATATCTGAAAAGAAAAAAAATGAAGGTCTGAGAAATACTGTTCTGCTCTGGTCTACAAAGTATTTGTATGGTAATCCCAAAAAAATGAAAATCTTTTTTGTTAAATGACAGGTGTGGCAGAACGAGAACATTAACAGGGGACAGAATTAAATAATGGATTTTATTAACAGCTTGTGATGGAGGGTCAGGGCCCTCGTATTATGGAAGGACCAGGGGAGAGAGAATATTCAGGGCATTGCCTCCCCTAGAACGCTAGGGGGCAGCCCCCCTGGTTTTCAGCGGGGCCACAGGTTTGGAGCATGAAAGCTCAACCCTGCTGGAGCCCTTGCCGAGCCCTTGGTTGCAGCACTTCCACCACACCTGGAAGTTTGGGCAGCGATAGTGCCCTCTGGTGGCCACAAGCTAAATAGGAAATTGGTTGAAGTAAAAATGGTGACCATCAAGGACTGTCTGAGACCCCTGTGTTAGTTGGTTATTTGTTGGCTTGCTTTGTATCTCTTTTTTGTTTGACTGTAAGTTAAGGAAAAAATAAAAACAATTATGTAAGTCAATGATAATTATGACAGATGTATTATGTTAAATTAGAAGCAGTAACTTGTTATTAATTAAGAAAGTGGCTGAAACCAAAACCTGCAGTCACTGCAGCTCCCCAGGATCTGTTTGATGTCTATGCTTTAATGGCTCCACAACCATAACTCTCTGAGTCTCATGTTATTTATACCGAGCAGTTATAGAACCTGCGGATAGATAGATAGATAGATAGATAGATAGATAGATAGATAGATAGATAGATAGATAGATAGATAGATAGATAGATAGATAGATAGATAGATAGATAGATAGATAGATAGATAGATAGATAGATAGATAGATAGATACCAGAATCACTAAAAGGGAAGTAAAAATTTAAAAAGAAAAAAACTTCTGATTTGGCAGTCAGGCACAGTGAGGTATGCAAACGTGTTGCTGTTGGTATAAATGAGCACCAGTAGCGTTCTTGACACACTTCTGCTGAATAATTTGTATGACTGAAGCCCTCAGTGTTAGTGTGTCAGATGTGCTACAATGTTCATAATGGCAGTCAGTTTTTATTCTCTACTTTGTTACTACCTCCAGGGGATTCACAGGTGCATCCCATAACTAAGCCTGTCCTTTTAATTAGGATATTCATTTGGTGGGTCTCTCTTCAAGTGATGTTACCCGCCCAGCACACCACAGCGTAGAAAATCATACTGGCCATCAAAGAGTTACAGAAGATGTGAAGGATGTCACTTCCCACATTAAAGGAGCACAGTCTCCTAAGGAAAAAGAGCCTTCTCTGCCTTTCTTATATAGCTCCTCAGTGTTCCGAGACCAGTCCAACCTGTCATTAAGGTGGACCCCCAAGTACTTGAAGAAGATGACCAACTCTGCATCCACACTCAGAATATTGACTGGACATTGAGACTCTTTGGTGTGGTGAAACTCTATATCCAGTATGCCCAGGGTTTTTTCCTGCCTTGTGCCCTGTGTTGGCTGGGATTGGCTCCAGCAGACCCCCGTGACCCTGTAGTTAGGATATATGACGACAATGGACAATGGTTGGATGGATGGGTGGTTTTGCGGAGTAAGCACTGTACACTCCATTATAACATATTTGCCACTTTACAATTCCTAGTGATTTGAGGCTACTCAAAACACATGCATACTGCATATGCAGTACATTAATTATATTTATACTGTTCATTCTAATTCAAAGCCTTTTCTAGCAGCACTGGGCAAAAAGTGTGCAACCACACTGGACAGGGTGGCTAGTGCTATGTAGGACAGATACTCTCACACACGCACATCCATACTCTCTCTGACTGATTGTAATCTGCACATCTTTTGGGATGTGGGAAGAAAATCATTGCAAGAAGTTGTGAATATTTCCTTGGATAATACCAATCTAAAGATACAGTACATAAATAATCTGGACTTTATCATGCCTTAAGGCAGAGTGCCATAACATTCTGTTTCATTATCATTTCTACAGTGTTATCCAACTGCTCCCGTTCAGCCTGAAAAGGAGTAACTTTCTCAATATTGGAGCATCGGTCTCACAAAGAGAACAGTACCTCCCAGTGATCAGAGAGCTTATATGCCTAATGAAGAATCCACTGTTTTACATCAGCATTTAAAGTTACTTATTTGTGTAATTAATGTGACAGTCTGACCTTGTTATGCATTCCTTCGACATGCGGAGGATTTTGTTTCAGATTTCTACTGGATGCTTTCAGGCACAGACCTTCCTCATAAGTATATTTAATTAAATCACCAGACGGTTTCATTTCCTGCAGTCATTTTTTTAAGGTTCGTGTACCTCATTAATTTAATTCTTATTAAAACAAAAGTGCCACTTTTTGTGTCCATGAGTGGCAAGATAAAGTCACAGTCTTATGTCATTGAATGTAATTATATTAATAGTTAAACTGTATTATTATTGTATAAAGCTATATTTAGATCTTGGCTGCTTCACTTCATCTGGCTAACTTCTTCCTTTAACACGGTGCACGCACTTTCTCAGATCAATAAAAACATGACAGGGATGGTGTTTCCAAGATTGACAAAGAAGCTACTGCAGCTGTCACAGTGGCTTACTTTAGACAGAAAAAAAATGTAGCCCTCAAATCTTCCAGAGAGAGGTTTCCCTCGTTACATGACAGCGACAATGGAGCAATGTTCAGCGCCTCTGTGCGTACAGCTCCTTGTACAATACAAATAGCCACTGTAATTATAAGTTCACTAGGCCACTGAGCAAGGCTTGACCTAATAGCAACTGACGCTCTTCAACTAATTTAGAGAACAGTGCAGCATATTGCAACAATAACTCCAATTATTTTTATGGATCATAAATATTGCTTGTTCGAATTATGTGAATAGGCTTTAATCCGTGGAGAAAGCAGACGGTTGCGGGGGAAAAAAAAGGTTGATAATTTGCCCAGATCAGACAAATTGGTGCATATTCAGTGATTAAGAAGTGCTCAAACAATCCAATTTTATGGTGCTGGAGTTTTTGAATCGGGAAGGCAAAATGTTTGAGCCCAGTGCAATGTGAATCAGTTTTTTTGTACCAGAAGGACTTGAAGGTGAATTTTGGTTTGCAGATCTCTTCAGTTGTGCCAAAAGGATGGATTTCTGATTAATCTTTCAGTTCAAAAGATTATTGTACTAATAAAGAGGCATTTTTTTATATTATCCTATTTTTTAATTCACAGACAATTACAGGATTTACAGTTGTAAATATGATGTGCATGTGAAAGGAATAAAGAAAAGATTTAATAAGGCATCCGGGTTTTTAAACAAGTGTGACAACATTTCAGAAGTGGTTTCCATTAAAAGACAATTAATTAAATCATTTTTAAATGCCTCTGTCTGTTTCTTAGCTTTCCTAGTAATTATTGGTTAATGATTGAAGTAAATTTGCCAACAAGGAATCGGCATGAATTATTGATGGATGGGAGCTGATGAGTCGATAGGCAGGAGCTGTTGGAGGGTCAAGTAAGACAGTTCAATGGAATCAATACTGCTGATCATTTGGATTGTGGACATCAGATGCTAGGTTCTGGTGAGGGCTACTTGGTTCAAATCCTAGCTTTTGCTCATTTTCCCTCTAGTCATGCAGTTGTTCCCTACTTTGGTGGAAGCACAAAATAGCGGCATTAGGTAAGGACAGGGATATACAAGACTTTAAGAGTGGGAAAGAAGCAAGCACTGGCATAGGTGACACAGAGCAAGATGGCAGTGCAAAAAAGATGGACACCCCCTGTGTGTAATGTAATGTAATGTAATTGAATGTGCTGAGAGTCCTGGAAGGACAGAGAGAAGGGGTACCATTTGTTTAAGGGGAAGAAGCAACCTTAATGAAAGAATACAGCAATTTAACAGGATCCAAAAGTGTAGGCCACCCATCATGTTCCAGTGTTGACTGGCTCTCTGTTATGAGAGAAAGTGAGACCTCAGAAGATACTCCAAGGGTATCACCATGCCCCTGGACGCTAGAGGTCCCACAGCAAGAAACACATGCAATGACGTTTTATATGGTTGTGCCAAAGACATCCTGAGAATATTAATAGGCATTGGCCGAAACAAATGTTACAAAATGGTGGCCCCTGAAAGATTGATTACACTGTAAGGCAATAAAAAAATAATGTTTCTCAGGAATAATGCAACAGAAAAATAAATACCAAACCTTCAATTCCTTGAATTCAATAACCCAGTTTAGACAAGCAGAAGTCCAAAATTCTGCACAGTGAAGACACAAAAAATGAATACAATACACCAATTATAATGACTAAATGCATCTAAGAAGAGGTAGGAAAAGGGCTAGGGTTGGTCTTAGCCATGAAGGAGGTGCAAAGCAAAGTCAGACTAAAGTTTGTTGATTATGGATGATCCAGACAAAGACAATCCTAAAGAAGTCACACTAAACACATAGTAAAGGAGCTCCACACGCAGTGAGCTATTATTTTCGTCACTATTTTGCCCTATGTGTGCATGTCCTAGGTACGCTGTGGCGTTTAAACTGTGTGGCGTACGGCCGGGGCCCTTGCCCGGCCAGGACGCCTCTTCTTTATATGGTCCGGGGGAACAAGCATGGACTGAACAGTACCTTCCCCAGAACGGTAGGTGGCAGCCCCCCTGGGTGGCAGTGGTGCCTCAGATTCCCGCTGGGCTCCATGGGGAAATGGGGGTGCCTCCAGGGGGCACTGCAGTTGTTCCTGAGCCCATGTGGGCGGCTCTTCCGCCACACCCGGAAGTGCAGTCGGAAATAGGTCGTCAAACACCTGGAGCACTTCCAGGTGGGCTATGAAAGGAACCAGCAGCTACCACTCTGGGGAGTGAGAGTCGGGAAGAGGGAGGCAAAGCTTGCTGGAGAGGAGTGGAGGAGAAGAGAAGATTTATTATAAGTAGTGTTTGCTATTATGCTTATTGGGACTGTGTTGTGCCTGTGGGAATGGGGAAGGTGTTACTCACAAGCGAAGAAAAGAGAATAAAAAACTTGGGTTTTTATAAGTGTGCTTCAAATGTCTGTCTGTGTCGGGTTGGGTGGCTGGCACGCCCCCTAGTGGTCTTGTTACAACTGCTTATACTATACCTAAACGTTTAGTTTGCCTTGGTGATGCTCTGCTCTGGTGTTGAGTGTGTAATTGTAAATGTATAATATTTGATTAATATTGTAGTGATGAGCACACACAGACAATTATCGAGCAGGTGGGATCAGCTATTTACAGATATAGTCAAGTGAATCACCTGATTGGCAGTAAACTCACCAAATGCATCCTGTCTGCAGTCTAGGAAGTGTTGTCCTGCAGCGGGGACACTTTAAATATAAGTACTATGATTGTTTCTCATTTCTGGTGATAGGAGGGTCATCTGAGTAAGAAGGACCCCGGGGTGGAAGGCTGGAGCTAGATGAATAAGACAAAGTGTATGATGAAGTGGCCAAAGAGACAGCAGTCAGGAATGCTGAAAATTCAGGAGAGAGGATGGTGAAGAGCTGACCACAGAGCGATCTGCTTGTTGTGTGTGTTGTGGAGTTAAACAATAAATACAGTATACCTGTTTGTCAACGGGCTCAAACGGCCCATTCTGTGTGGTCTCTCTCCCTGTCCTGCACCGTTTCCGTTACAATTTACGTATTAAACTAAGACTACAGCATCCACTGTGGTGTTCAATATGTTAAATGAGTTTATTGTCTGGTTGTAATTTGCACTTGTCTTTGGTTGTTGTCACTAGTGTGGATTCTGACTAAAAGGTTTGTTCTGTTGATCTGCCTGAGTGTAGGATGTTTGCAGATTGTGACACTGAAGTTTTGTTACAAACTGACTCTACAGACTAGTGCTTAACCGATTACAGCATTGATAGTTTAAATTCTTTTGACATCATTAGGTTAATTAAAATAAGTCTTGTAATCAAGACTTAACCAAGAAATAAATTGTTTATTTGGAAGTAATGCATATTGGCAAGTGCATTCCCACAGAAATGCAAACACCCATCTTAAGATTTGGTTTAGACAAAGGGCCTGGTTCAGATAACAAATGTATGGATTGGATTGGTGATGCTAAATTAGCCCTAGCATGTGTGTGTGTGTTCTTCCTGTGATGAATTGGCACCCTATCCAGGGATTGTTCCTGCCTTGCACCCTATGCTTGTACAGATAGGCTCCAGCTTTTCCACGACCAACCTCGGAATAAAGTGGGTTTAGAAAATGGACGGAATCCAAATGACATTGTATAGGCTCATAGATTTGATGCCATTTAATTCATCCTCTTAGACGTCTGAGATGTGAATGAAGTATCAAAATTGGGAGTTATGTTTTCAGCCATTATTAGGTTTGAAATTAAGATTTGAAATCATTTTTGTAAAAACTGTACATATGAGCGTGCTAGCCTCTTGCAACCTTAAATTGGAAAATGCAGTTTAAGAAAATAGGTAAATAGCTTGTAAAACCTTCTGTTTGTTTCTGATGACTAACTGACTGAAGCAAACATTCTGACAAGGAACCCCTGTGAATTATTTATGGAGCAAGAGTAATAAGTCAATAGACCTGCTGTTGGAAACCTAAGTCCGCCAGTTTAATTGAATCAGTGGTGATGATCATTTTGATTGTGACCATCGGGCCTGGGCACTATAGAGGATAGTGTCACTGCCTCATAGCCCCAACGAATTATGTTCAACTACTGCTAGAGTGTTATCTCCCTGTCACCTTTTTCTGTTCCTTTCTGATTCATATTCAAAAGCATGTGTGTGAAATTGTCATACCTAGAATCGTTTCTTGTTCATATTGCATTGAGATACTAAGTTCACATTACAAGCCTTATCGGTCAATTCCAATTTTTTGCTCTGATTGGATTTGCCTATCTTAACGGTCCAAATTCATAAGTACAAGTGACCTGTATCTAACTGTAATGTAAAGACATCTTTCCTCCAAAATGGAACACATATGCACATTGTGCACTGGTCATCTGCAAACAAAAAAAATCATATTTGTGAGCCGACTCAGGGCATTAAAACTGACAAAATGGATGCACTAGTAGCTAGTGAATGCATCACATTTTGCTCTGGATAATGGCAAACAGTTCATCAGATGTAGATGATTGGGTCGAGAAGATGAAAAAAGCCAGATGGCAGTCTTTTCTTGTTTTCACAGCTATTGATGGCACCGCTGCACCAAGAGATGTGTGAGTATAAAAAAGGAGCCAGCAATGGTGGGACTGTGTTGTCACAGCTGTAGCTTTCCTTCATTGTTGTTTCACTGCACTGCTAGTGCTGGCTGATGACAACAGCACCCATCTCATGCTTATAGGCAAAAACAAAACTGAATTCTGATCTGACTGTTCTCATTCATGTTGCATAGCCATGAATCAGATACATTTCCGATCTAGGGCTACATATGAAAGTGATTTAAATCTGATTTGAAAAGATCGGATTTCTGCATTCACACAGCCCTGGAAACATCAGATTTCCGTCACATTAAGGCAAAAAATTGGATTGGAGTCACTTCAGCCTAGTAATGTGAACATAGTCAAAATATAATTACAAATATATACAGAAAAATTCATAGTTGGATGCCATATCTTATATATCATACTAGTTGTGTAAGGCTGTACTATAAAAAGCATGGGGACCTATTGAAATCATCAGAAAAAAAAAATTGAAATGTAGAGATGTAAGGTAATTGAAAGGAACTACTCTAGGCATCTGTCTCCTAGGAGGATTTGTTTCGTCGACGTACTCGCATCGTTTGTGTATTAGCGTTAGTAAAAGGAAAAGTAAATGGGAAACTGTTTTGTCGATGTGCTCACCACGCTTCTGTAATAGCAGATAAGCCAGTGACTCTCTCTTCGGATGTTCTGTTTTGCCAACATGCTGGCCTCGCTTGTGTATCCTCGGAGGTGGAGCCCTTAGCCCAACTCTACCTCTCTCTCTCTACCTCTCGGACAGACACACACACACACTTCCATGCGTAGACGTTTAGAAATAAGATGATATAACATTATTCACAAATCTGCTTATTTCAAGATGGTGGAGGATTATCCTAGCAGCACTGGGTGCAAAGCAAAAAAAAAACAGTCCCGGCCAGGGTGCTGTTGCACCACAGTGCCACATACCTTATGCTCAATGACAATGTATTCTCCTTCTTTGAACTTCTAGAATGAATAAAATATTTAAATTTGGCATGAATTAGATAGATATTGCTTTATTTTTCCCAGTGTGGAAATTTTGCTTTTTTACAGTAATGTTAGTATTAGAAAAAAACAGTATGTGTCAAATGCACACAAGAATTATAAAAGTGAAGAAAATTTCTGACTTCTGATTTAAGAGAGCAGTCACCATTTATTTATGCAGGTCTAATTTATATGCCATTAGAATGTGGATAAGGATTTGAAAAATTTTCAACAATTTTAAACATCCAAAAAGTGTGCTTCTTTCGGAATCTTTCTTAACCTTAATCTCAATGTAAGAACATTTCATGCCTCTATACGTTAATTTCCCAGAATATATTTTATTCCAGTCTATGCCAGCAATCAATTCCACTCATTTCCTTTATATTTTATCAGCAGTCTTTTAATTGATCACTTACTAAAATGTACAAAACCTCCTTGCACATCATTAGGTCGCTGCAGGATTTCCTACCTGGTTTTCCCTGACGCTACGTCTCATAACAGAGCACAAGTGTTTATATTTGCTTCAAGAGAAATTGAAAACCCTGACACATTAAATGATTTCTGCTTCACGCTCATTTCTTTTCCAGTTACGTACTGGAAATTGGCACTTGAAAACTATCTTGTTTTGAGAGCTAAATTATTTGGCATGCTGTGTTATATTTTGTTGCCTTTCTTTGTGGCTCAATAGAATTTTATTGATTGCTTTCTTCCTTGAATAATAGAGCATTTCAGGTATTATCTATCACTACAAAAGGTTTGCCTTGACTGCCTCGATTCAAATCAGATCACTTCACAATATCTAATGGTACTCTAAAGGCTGTTGTATGCTTTGTGCCGCAGAGGTGTGCATAAACATGACACATTTTCAGGCATTTTAAAGAATCTGTGCCTTTGTGAGCATTCTGTTGTGCAGCACATTGAAATATGCATTTTGCTAATGTGTTGCACAAATCTCAAGCACTACCTATGATTAGCTGTTGATGTGGTCGTCTTGTCTCCATCTTTAAGCACTCACTTCTAATTCACTTTGGAGATACAGTATTTGGAGTTATGGCGACACAGTCCTTCTGGTGCAACAATCCTGGCCAGTCCATGGCAGGTGGACACTAAGGCAGACCCTCAGTAACTCATATCAGATGTGCACAATCAACTAAACCTGAACATCATTCGACAGAAAACTGAAGGTAATAGGTATAATAAGTAATAGGTATAAAGGTTTAATAGGTATAAACACAAAGATATTGGGATAACTTGCAAATTTTACACACAGAAGACCCCAGTTTAGCAATCATACCCAAGATTCTGCAGCTGTGAGGAGATAGCTGCATTAGTATGCTAACATGTCTGTTAATAAATTAAATAAAATAGATGTGCATCAGGCTGCAGGAGAGTTTCTAATTTTCTTTTTAAATTCTTATACAGTAAGCATTTCTCTAGGCGATGAAAGTGAATGCCCCATGTGCTTTTAACTCATGGTCCCGGAGTGTGGCATCTCATGAATATTTTTGTATGTAGCTTTGTCATTTTTGTTATTTGTGCTTTTATTTATTATGACTAACAATGTATTCAGAATTTGATTTTCACCCTGTTGAATGCAGAGTTACAGCAATCAGTCACATAACACAACTGGTGTAACTCAACCACTAAATGGACAAAGAGAGCTAGAAAATTATGACAAAGGGGGAGCATCCAAGTGACAGGAAAACATTGTGGCATCCAAGCACCTCTGCCCAGTATTTTTCAAGCCAGTGTGAAACTAGACAACATTCAGGCAAGACTGGTGTTACACATGCCCGTCAGAGGAACTTGAAAGCGGCTCATCAGAGGTATGCACAGGTATCGTTGGAGCGAGAGGAGGCGCTGTCCCTAACAGCTTGTTTTGTTTCTCCTCCTCTACAGCAATGAAAAGACACACCTTGCAGGTGTAGCAGGGCTATGAAGGTCAGACACCTACTGAAGCCAGTGTCTCACTTGGACCCAGACTTAGTAGAAAGACAGAACTCCCAGTAATAGACCTGCTCTCTGGGGTCAAAACCTTTTCTAATAGCCAAAAAAGCTGTTTATTTTGCTTTTGATTTTGTGCCCTCAAGAACTACATTTTTATTTATATGCTGAAAGATTAAAAGGGGTGATCCTGTTGGCACTCCAATACGTTTTGGACTCTGCTTGAAATTATTCACCCATCCGCACTGGCTACTTAGAGAGACATCGGAAACTGCTATGTTTTTGTTTGTCAGAAATATGTTTGTCATACACTCAAATGTCTGACAGGTAGTTCCAGTAGTCATGAGGGACAAGAAAAAGAGTGAAACACCTTCACTACTGTGGTTTCTGTTTTCTCTAGAATTGAAGAGTAGCAGCTGGAAGATGAATGACCTCACTTCCAGCACAATTGCCGCAAGCTCTTCCCCTTCCAATCATCTGGATATTTAAATCACTTCTTTACCAGAAGTCAGTGGTCTTTTTTGGACCTGCTTTAGAACAGAGCTGAGCTCCTACTTTAAAGTACAATATTTGCAAGACAACAACACATGCAATCATCAACAACAATGAAAATGCCTGGAACTAACTTTTCACTTTCAATTCAGGACAATAAACATGGCATCCAGATGAATTCCCAACTCTTTTTCTCTTGTAGCTGTAAAAAATTTCACGCTGTTCAGTGTGGTGCTGAGGTGTCACCCGTCGCACAACTGCACTCGGATCTCAATCCGGGTGGTTTGCAGTGAAGTGGGTGCAGCAACGTGCTGTAGACAGTACGTGCTCCCAAACTCTCTCTCTCGTCTTTTTACCATGACTAACTCCTGAGGCACCAGATGCTGGAAAACAGCCAGACTGCTTTACTGTCTTTCATGGGGATCAGACAGAATTGTGAGATACAAGGAAAGGAGGAGGAATTTTTTTATGGTGAACAAAATGTTGTGCACTAATGTTAAAACTGTTTCCAAACACTGTTCACCTGCTCTGGAATATTTATTGAAAAATTGTGATCTGTTTCATCATCTGAAGGAGTTCTCCATTGTTTTTCTGGATGCTCTTTATATTCCTTTGTATGTTGTGGCATACGAATGTGCATCCCGACCAGGGAAGAGCATGGATTATTACCTGGACAGGAGACCTGAGAGAAACATTATTGGCCAGCTGGGCAGAAAGATCATATCGTGCCCAGCCGGTATAAAACAATGGGGGAACCAAAGGAAGCTGGAGTATAGGAGTGGGTCCATCCCCCATACACTAGATGACAGTGGTCCTCGTGTAAGAGCCCAGTTGGGACACCTGCAGGGGTGCTAGGAACATGGAGTCCAGAGGTACAGCCCTGTAGGAGTCTCTTGGGATCAGTAGAGGGCGCTATTGGGGGAGGTCTACTGTACTTTTTCTATGACCCAGAAGTGCTTCCTAGAGGGGATGGAATGATGCCGGAAGCATTCCCGGGTCCGAGATAAAAGGAAGCCCCGCTGCCACAGATGGTGGAGTTGTAGTCGGGAGGTAGCGGGCAATACTAAGCGTAAGTGAAGAAGGTGGAAGGATAAGAAGACCCAACAGATCATTTATTGTATAGTTGGTGGCTTATTATTATTATTATTATTGTTGTTGTGATTGGACAAGAGGATTGTGAGAAGGCGCCTGAGAAAAGAATAATTGTAGTCTATTAAACGTGTGGTGTATTGCTGGGACTGTGGATTGTGGTCACAATGTCAACACAAACAGTGCACTGAATGATCGTCAAAACAGGACCGTTTACATCCTGAGGGATAATTTATTGTTGATGGGGACTTCAACAAAAGCAAATCACTGGATCACTGCTACATCCCAATGAAAGACACCACCTGTTACTGCGTCCCCAGAACCCCACAAGCAGAAACTGAGGCATGAAGAGCCGACAAGAAAGGTAGTACAGTGCTGGACTGAAGAAATGCAGAATAACCTACAGGACTGCCTTGACAGTATAAACAGAGACATGTTTAGTGACTCCCTATCAGATCTAGATGGGTAAGCAAATATTACAATGTCATCCAGAAAAATATTTGGAGGTTTGTGGGCCTGTAATGTGTATATTTACTTAAAGACCACAGAGGACTACTGACATTTGGAATTTACTGAAGGCACTTAGAAAGACATTGAAAAATGGTGATATGGAAACATACAAGAAATGCAGATACAAACTCAGAAAAACAATCAGACTGGTTATTCGTAAGTATGGAAGTAAACTAGAGATTGAATTTACCAAATGTAACAAATTGTGCAAACTTTATCAGGGATTAGAGATGTTTAAAAATGACAATGTAAAACACAATCAAATATCATCTTCATTTTCCCTTCTTGACCAACTTAATGCCTGTTTTGCTTATAACAACAATAAGCAGCCTGCCAATCAACTGCCTGCAGCACCACATGATTCATACTTTTTGAATGAGTTAATGTTTACAAGGCAACTGATCCAGATAGTATTTCAGGATGGAGTTTAGAAACCTATTAGCTGACATCTTCAGTGATATTTTTGATATTTTGCTGAGAGAATCTGTAGCCCCAGTCTACTTTCATAGGATAACAATTATCCCTAAGTCTAAGAAAGCAAAAGCAGACTCTCTGAATGACTACAGATCAGTGGCACTCGCTACAAACATAACGAAGTGCTTAAAGGGACTGGTGCTGGGGCACTTTTAACAAGATATTCTAGATAATCAAGTAGACCTACAGTTGGCATATTGCCACAAGCAGTCAATGGAGAATTCCATATTCATTTTACTTCATAATTTCCTGGAACATTCTAGGATAATAATACAAACTATTATGCCAGAGTGCTGTTTATAGACTACAGCCCAGCATTCAACACTTTTGCAACCAGCAAAGCTGACCACCAAACTGCTGAATTTAGGATGTAGTGCCACTCTTTTGCAGCTGGATTTTGGACTTCCTACCTGGCAGACCTTAGTATGTACAGTATATATACTGTAGGTAGAATTGCCTCCTCCACGCTCACCCTTATCACAGGCACTTTCACAAGGCATTGTGATGAGCTACCATCTATACTCCTTGCTCATCTTTGACCATGTGGCCAAGCACACCTCCAACTCCACCATTAAATTTGCTATAATAGGACTGATCAAAAACAATGATGATACAGCTTACAGGAAGGAGATCTACCTGCTGACGCAGAGATGCCAGAACAACAATATCAACCTTAATGTGAGCCAAACCAAGGAGCTGGTCATAGACTTAGGAAGCAGAAAGCAGACCAGACTCTCATCTGCATTGGAGAGGATGCAGTCAAGAGAGTAAGTAGCTTTACATTTCTTCACTGAAATTGAACTGAAGTGGGCACAATATATTAACCATTGACCCACCTAACATAAACCAAAAAGCAAGAGTGATACCTTTGTTGGAGATTATGAGTTTCTTGATAGAGAATTTTGTTTGAAAGGTTAGAAAGTGAAGCAGGTGACAATGTGTCCAGGTACTTCCTATCCCTCTACTCCCCCCAAAAAAACTAATTTTAGTGAGATTCATGGTTCAGAATTGCAAAATAATGTGGAAAAAAATTTTTAGAGGGAATTTCACAAAGCTGTTTTACTTATCACTTGCCAAAAACAAAACCTAATTCTTTGTTCAACAGCTATTATTCACGCAGCCCACTAATCAGCAAGTCTCACTAGTCTGACAGCCACGTAATTCTGCTTTCTTGGAAATGGCTTACAGCTTAGACTCATGATTGAAAGTTCCCCTTCTCTGATATTCTTATTCAGCTCTGCTCATACTCCTCCCTTGAGAGTGAAGGAAAGGGAGAAGTAGGGATAACAGCAAAATAGACAGACAGAAAGCCATTTTGAAGTGATTTACAATAGAGTCATGTTGAGGGAGACTAAGTCACAATCCAGGGTGCCTGCTTTGTCAAGGAAATTTTCACTGAACTTCTAAAAATATTCCTTTGGTGTAATTAATATATATTACAAAAAAAATCTATTTTCTTCAGGTAGAATGTCATTTAAAAGACAATTTCAGAATTCCAAAAGAGAAGTGGTATTAGAATGTCAAATAATTATCTATCCAATCTGCAAAAGAAGATTTTGTTTTTCCTAAATAATAAAATAAGGTTTTCTTTGCAACAGTAATACTGTAATCAAAGTTCTATGGGAAATAAATTCAGGAAAGAAGATTTAGAAAGAAGGAGTCAAACGTCTAGAGTTGTCTAGGTGATCCCAGAAGACATAATTCTGGGTTTTCTTTGACATTTCCTTTTGTTACTTAGCTTTTATGTACATACTGAAGGAGACAGCTGGAAAAAACTTTATTTTCTTAATCCCAAATGAACTTCTCAGGATTGGCTTTTTTTTGTGTGATATCCAGGTAACTTGGGCATTTTCCTGTGGGATTTTACTTCAGTGTTTTTTCTGAGGAACATGTTTTTGAAGATATCAATAGTCTCACTCACTTCCCTAGTGGAAAAATGTCTGGCATCGGAAATGATGGGGAAACAATATATTTATGTACTGAAACACTGAGAAAGTTGTCCAGGATTTTCATTTTAATATATCAGTAAATTTGATACAGGAGACAATAAATATTTTATAACTATATCCAAAAACCATTATGCTTTTATTTCTTCTCGAGCAAGGCTAGTGTCATAATGAATCGCGATGACTGTTATTGATCTCGTAATTGCATTTATGTCAGGTGTCTTACTCAAATTCTGAAGTTGCTGATTACAGATCATTTCCTGACAACAGGGGTACCAACTCATTCTTACTAGTTGTAACCAAAGAAATAAAAAAAAACATATTAGAGTGCAGTTAAACAAACTTCACCAGAAAATTCTATTTAGCAATACTGATGCTTTTAGATCTGCAAATGCCACTTACAAAGGTATTATGAGATTTTTAATAGAAGTATTAAAATTATATTTGAAGATCTCATTTACATTACACTCCATGCTGTATATGAACAAATAGGAGAATGCAGGATAAAAAATAAAATAAACTGCTACTAAACTAGTTGTATCTCCTGCCTATGTCTACATGAATTTTTCTGTGGGTACACAAATTTTTCTCCTCTATCTCCCCTGGTGTATATTTGGTTATTTTCTGATGTGGACTCCAAGTGTTAAGCGTTTTGTGGGATAAGCTGACACTTCACCTAGCATTGGTTGGTGTCTTGTTCCTAACGCTCCCTAAATAGACATTGCATCCACATAACCAAAGATTGAGTAAATGGATTTTGCAATAGAATGGATGAACAGGTCAGTTTCTTTTATTAAAAACATGTCCATTTATAGTTCATATCTGAAGAAATCTCACTGGAGATTTCAAAAGACGTTCAGCCTGGCATGGCAGCAATGTGTGCTTTCAAAAATCTCACTTTTAGCAGAATTAAAGTCAATTAAAAGGTACAGAAATCAACATTTCAATGTTAATAAACTTGATTAGAGAGCACATGTTTCCTACTGGAATATGTTCAGGCTGAATTCAAACATGGAGCTCAAGTACTATGAGGTAGTAAAGCTGCCAAGAAGAAACTTGCAGTTCCCTGGGGTCTAACCTAATGGCAGCATCAGATGCAATTTTCGATGCAATTTGACTGACTTTTAGGATTTGTTTCTACTTCAAATATATTTTTTCTTTTGTTCTGAATGGATACGTCTGGGATTTGGGATTATGGATAATACGAACCGTTTTTTGTTTCCTCTGTTTAATTAGTCTGGAACAAAGTTAACTTTAAAATGTTACTCTGCATTTTCCTCAGCATCACTATGTTTTATTATGGGCACTGCCAATATTGAGACACTAATTGGTAAAACTCAGCAGACTGTTACACGGTTATACATTATCTACACATTCTAAAAGACTTCTTGGTAGTTTATTTCACTAGATTATTGTCTGTTTTCAAATTTCTGGAAAAGTATTCCAGCCTTTATTTAGACTCACATTTTCATTTGGGTGATTGTATCTTAGGTCAACCTGATTTTTGACTCTAGGATCACATTTATCTCCTGTTTCAGAAATATTCATTTTAATCATTTTGTGGTTGCCTTTTAATTATCTTTAGCACAACAATATTAATGTCTGAGGTTAATGAATAAGATGCAAGTGTTCACATCCTAGGTACTCTCTGCTTAGGGTTTGCATGTTGTTTGTGTGTTCACAGGGGGGTATTTTTTGTACGTGGATTAGTCGTTTAGCCGGATGTAATTGTTGACGATTTGGCCTGATCCTGGATCTGTCGGTTTTTCGAAACTCTTGCTGGAAGTGTTGTCATAGCAACACATCCTAATAGCAGGTTTGTTCTACGTAAACAAGGATTAGTTTAAACACGTAATCATTGACAGTGCGTGGAAGTCATCCAGTCATGGCTTCGCCGTTCATGAATGAGCGACCAATTAATATTGGTGCACAAATTATACGGAGAGAATTTCATATAGAGAGGGTTTTGCGTGATCAGCAAGATCCTTTATTGCTCCCGGAGGAAATTCTTTTTGAAAGATACTGCTTAGGTCCTCCCTATGTGGAGTTTGCATGTTCTCCCCGTGTCTGTGTGGGTTTTCTTCCGGGCGCTCCGGTTTCCTCCCACAGTCCCAAAGACATGCAGGTTAGGTGGATTGGTGATTCTAAATTGGCCCTAGTGTGTGCTTGGTGTGGGGGTGTGTTTGTGTGTGTCCTGCAGTGGGTTAGCACCCTGCCCAGGATTAGTTCCCTGCCTTGTGCCTTGTGTTGGCTGGGATTGGCTCCAGCAGACCCCCGTGACCCTGTGTTTGGATTCAGCGGGTTGGAAAATGGATGGATGGAAGATACCCGCTTTAGCTGAGGGGGAATATTGTACCTCAAAAATTTATTAGCACCTTATATTCGAAGTCAAACTCGACGAAGTCGGGCTCTCATAACCACACAGACAGTATGCATTGCTTTGAGGTTTTTTGCAAGCGGCACTTTTTTTATATAGTGTAGGCGATGCGGAAAATCTATCTAAAAGTGCAGTTTGCCAGGCAATTCGTAAAGTCTGTTTGGCTCTGAAATATTTCCTTCGGGTTTTCATAGTGTTTCCTGGACACCCGTGTGTGCAAACAATAAAAGAGGCATTTCATGCCATCGCAGGTAGGTAATACACAGGCAAAAACACCCCACAGTTCCATGAAGAATCTCAATCAGCCTAACATTCTCATTACCAGGATTTCCAAATGTGATTGGGGCACATGGGACTGATCAGAGTGGAGTTTGATCAAACATTTATTTGGAAAATGTACCTCTCCTCCTGACGAATAATCAGACACAGTGCCTTCATCAAATATGTGACCTTCGTCAATATCTCGTTGGTCAGACACAGGTTCAAGGGATATGACATTCCCTGCAACTGACCCAACAAAAAAGAGGGCTATATGGAACATACCTATGGCACACATGGAGGACAAATATATGCAATGACCATCCTTTACCTGAAATGAAGTGACCACTGCATCCTGCCACTGGTTCTGAGGAGAAGCTTCCCCCTGGAATGCCCTCAGAAACAGGGCGATGGGCATTTTGCTGGAGAGCCAACTCTTCTGCAGGGGTTCGGTCTGGACCGCGTGGACCTCCACCTGTTTTTTGCTTGTCTGCCTTCTTATTAGGCTTTAAAATTAATGTTTTTATATTATACATGATTATTTATGTCAACAATTCTTTAAATAGTTATATACTAATATTTACCAGTTTGAAGTATATTCTTGTACTCACTTTAACCTGTTCCCATGTTCTCCTTGTGCTCACGTTTGATCTGGAATTATGACATATTAAATAATAATTAATCTGACACATAGGAAATGAAAACGCTGCATTCAGTAAGTACAATGCACACTACTTAGCGTCGGCCACTTTTTGTCAGCAGTCTTTTCTGGTCTGGGCTGCTTTTGCAGTGTTACCCCTTGTGCATATTAAATCTTGAAATTCTTCATGTCCTTCGAATAAAAGGTCTTGCGCGGCGTGTGTGAAAAAAAAAATGCGCCCGTTCTTTCATCATTTTGTTACAGCCTATCAAAGACTTGCTGATCATGCGATGGCACTCAGCGCGGGCGTGCGCATTCATCTCGTATGATTAGATCCAGCTCAACTAATCTAATACATGGCTGCGTTTGAAAAACCTACCTATCCCGGATGAGTTTCACTGGCATTAACTTATCCAAGATGAGGCACCTGATCTCGGATGATTTAAGCATTGTACGAAAAATACCCCCCTGGTGTTCGTCCAGTTTCTCTGTTGTCCTCCCAACATGGAGTCCAAAAACATGGAGGTTAAGTGGATTAGCATTGCTATATAGGCCCTAGTGTATGTATGCGAATTTGTGCTTGTGTGTGTGCGCTCACCCTGTGATAGGCTGGCACCCTGCCCCTGCATTATTCCTGTCTTTTGCCCAGTGATTGCTATGATTTGCTCCAGCTTCCCCGAGACCCTGTCCTTGATAAGTGGGAGATGGATGGATTGATGAATGAAGTAAAATAATTTGAGTCTTAGTCACTGTATTCATATATATTTTGCTGTATATTGAAACAATGATTAATATCTATGCAGCAAAAAAAAAAAAAAAAACAGAAAGAAACTTATTTTAATAGTGTCAAAGAGCAACAGTTTGTGCCACAGAAGACACACTGCAGCACATTATGTGAGACAGATTTTTTATTTTTGGCATTTTCATATGTCTGTGTCTTAATTTTTATTCCCATTTATCATCTGTTGTGAACTAGTTCCCCATGGGAAGGCCATAACTTTAAAAAGTCTTTAAAATAATAATAATAATAATGATGATACTTCCAATTTTTGGAAAAATTCAAAAACACTAATGAAGTAAGAACAAAGAAATAGAAATAGAAATATAGCTGAAAATAAAAAGGTGAAAAGACCTAAGGAATCTAAAATAAAAAAGACTTAATTAAACGAGAGAAGAGCCCAAATAGTACCCAAAATAAAAAGTCTCAAAGAGGTGAATACCTCAAAGTAAAACAAAATAAGGAGCACCAGAAGCAAATGGGCCAAAAGCACAGTGAGCCAGGCTACCTAATCTGTGGCCAATTGCAAGTGCTTTTTTTAACCTCTCAGGTGACTGCAGTGCTAATAGCTATAGCACCCAAGAAACAATATTAAGCCCCACTCTTTTTGGCTTCACAGCGATTTGAAAGTACTTCACAATTAACTGATAAAGGAGTTGATACTTTAAAAGTAAGAAAAATAGTGCCATAAGACACAGAGATAAACACTGCATTATTGTTATTTCAGAAATATTAGCATTAACTAACTAACAGGATTATAAATGTTCATTTTCTTGTGGTATCATTTCTATTGTTCTCAGTATTTCTTTATCGGCACTACTGTTTTATAGCTGCCGATGTTACTCCTTTCTGGGAAAGTTGGTATGCATCTGTGCCAGGATGAGTGCAGTATAAAAATTCGGGGCACTGACTAAAAAAAACTAAAGATGTTGTTTATAGACTAGCGCTCAAGAAAAAGCCAAAACAATATTCATTTTAGAGAAATTATCAATTGTGTGACTTCGATTCTGGGTTAAGTTCTAATAACATGAAGAATCTGCGTATTGACTTGTTAATGCAGGGCAAGTATGCACGGGTAAGTTGTACCGTCCGTCTTCCACTTCAGCAGAGGAGTACTGGCAGTAAATCATTGCATCCCGGTACCTCATATCAGCATGATGTAAGCTCCAAAGGAACCCCGCTTCCCCCAACTCCTTGATATATATACTGTATATATTATATATATATAGTGGAATATGACCGGCAGCTTATTCCGGCCAATACCCCCAAGCCACCAGATGGAGCCCTCCCTGCAATATGGAGGGGCCCCAAATTCCAGCAGGGCATCATGGACCTTGGAGTTTTCCTTCGCAGCCCTGCTGGATACCATGGGGGCCTCCAGATGATGCTGCAGGGAGGCATAAGGATTTATATTTGCACTATAACCCGAAAGTACGTCCTAGTCACAGGGACAGAGGAAATGACATACTTCCGGGCTGAAGAAAAAGAGGAGTTTCACCTGACCCAGAAGTACAGAGGAATCACATGGACTGGGGAATCAGAAGCACTTCCGGGTTAAGATATATAAAAGGACTCTGGGAGATCGCAGCAGCGAGCCGAGTTGGGAGGAAGGGTGACTGAGCTGCTGGGAGTGGAGGATTGGTTATTGTGATTGTGCATTATTGATTATTATTGATTATTATTGGAGTATTGTGGAGTGGAGGTGCTTTGTGCACTTTATTATTATAATAAATTCATTTTTGGACTTTTATCTGGTGTCTGACGCATTGTCTGAGGGTTCAAAGGGACGACAGTGCCCCTATCTGTCACAATATATATTGTCACACACGTGCGTGTTGGAGGCAGATAAAGAGCCTAAAGGTGAGTGAATTATAGCGAGACAGAGGGTCATCATGTGGTACTTACCTGAATCTCTTTCCCTCTACAGAAAATCAGAAGAAAAGTAAAGCTCTCCATTTCCGGGTTCAAAATGGTTGTGACAACGTCACTTCCGGTTAATTATGATGATGTCACTTCCGGTTCCACAATCCTTCACTTCTGTCGACTTCTGATGACGTTGGTTCCGCTTCCTGTCTCCAATCGTCACATCCTGCCAACCATTTCCTGTCCCATCATTCCTTGTACTATAAAAACACCATTTTCTCTTCAGTAAAATGTTCTATGTACTGAAAAGTCTTTAGAATCAGTTTTTTTTATTATTGTCTGGACGACAATATACGGGGACGGTCCCCAAATTTTTATCTGTTTTGTTTGGAGTTATTTTCTTCAAGACTGATATCTCACAATATATATATGTATAAACGTCTGCATAAACGTGATTAAGAAGTGTGTCTGTCTGTCTGTTGGGCCCGGAAGTGCGATGCTACAGCATTAAGCTCAAAGAGCCGGCAAGGCAGCCTCAAGTTACTGAGTTGGAAGAAGAAAGAAGTACGAGGCTACAGCATGAAGCTGAAAGAAAGCGACTCTGTTGCCAAAGTGAAACTGCCAAGGAAAGATAAATGAGAGGGAAACTTGCTTAGCCACTGATAGACAAAGAGGGCGAGCACATTCGCAAAACGAAACCACCAACTCTACATTTCAATTTTTTTTCTGACGATATCAATAGTTTCTAGGAGCCCAGGCTTTTTACAGCACAGGCTTACACAACTAGCATATATATATATATATATATACATACATACATACATACAGTATATCAGTGTGCTCCAAAATCCAAGGAGTATCTCCTCCTCCTGTTCGATTAAGAAATTTAAGTTTGTAATGCATCATTTTTTGTTTCCACTTCAAGCATTGTGCTAGTGTCCCCAGTTATACGCTGGAAAACCTCAACAATCCCTGCTCTTCATACAACACATTTTAGTCCCTGGGATTTGCAGCCTACTCCATCAAACATGAAAATAATTAGAAACTGTCTGTTCGCAACTGAAAAACACACTGATCACCTTCAAATAATTTTAAAATAGTATTTTCAAAACCACAAAAATAACTAAATAAAAATCATATGTATTTGTGTGTGTGTCTGGTCCATCAGAGTAATTAGAGTGGTCAGTTTGGCTTTAGTGATGCATTTGGGAGAGGAAGTGCGAGTGAGTGAGACACACAAGAAAGAGTAAAAGAGTAGGAACTACAGGTATCATGGCTAGTATGTGTACACAGCAGTTATTTCCCATTGTTGCAGTCTAGAATATACACCAACTGCAGCTTGTTTTCAATGATGAACATTTAAAAGATTCAGCACACAATAACCATATTTCTGACACTTCAGTGCTGAATCCTCACTCATCATACACTGCAGTCACAAGATTTACTAAAATTCAAAACAAACATAAAAAATAATAAGCCCACCATAAAAAAAAGTGTGGATTTTAATTGTTTATATTTGACTATTTGGTGGTAGTGGTCTAGCAAATGTTTTATTGAATTTTCACAGTGCTTGTTTAAAACGTTGGGGACATACTTTCCAGAAGGAGTCTCTCTTGGGACCCATCATAACAGTTTTGGGCTGGGACCTGACCTTAGTACTGCACAAGTGAAGGGTGGGACTGAATTTAGTTTTTTATTAAATAGATGGGAATGATATGAAAGCTTGAAAACTCTGATGGAAGTCCTTCTCAGCCTTTTGCTGCCTACTACACTGGTATGTCAGCCCTAGAGGATGTGTAGTTATTCATTTTGACTTAACATGATTAAGAATTTGTATGTCTGTTTAAAATGACAATACATTTTTTTATTCTGCTCATAATAAATGAGCATGTAAAGCAGACATAAGTAAAGTTAAATGTGTCATATTTATGAAAGATGTACTGAACTGATGCCATATCTCAGTGAATTAGAACTCATGAGGTCAGCAGACAAAAATTTCATCATAGTGCATTTGACACTCGCAATAAAGCATATGAGCATATGGCATTTGATTGGGCATAGACAACATGGTTGGGGATGGCCCAGCAGGAATAAGCTCTTGTCCTTCTTCCATTGCGATATCTTCTTCACAAGTTTGTTTCAATGAAAAACCTCTGAAGAGACTTAATTACACCAACGCACCACAGCAGGGTTTTCTTTAGAAAGTGAAAATGGTTCACATTGATTGCAAGCATGCCATCTGCTCTTTAACACAACTCCAGTGTTGATCTTTTTTTTTTTTTTGTTTCAAGTCTGGGGAATTAAATGGCTTACTGTAAAGCTTTCCCACATAAGGAACGAAGAATATGTAAAGACTGTCCAGTTAAAGACAGATTGACTTGAGATGTCATGTACAGGGTTTACTCAGTCCCTTTTTTGGTGCATACTTTCTTTTTTACATTCACATTGTGCCCTACATTCACATCTGTCTATAATAAATGTTATGATATTCCTTTTCCTTCTCTTTCCCATTCTAAACTATACTCTTTTGTATTTATATTCATTTCTGCAATACCTAACTCCTTATTATATTTAATGGTTTCTAAAGCACAACTGCAAAATAACTAAATACATGTAGAATGAAACACTGAAATGAATTATCCATTTGCTCAAGCAACAAAATAACATGGTGATTTTTTCCAATAAAATCACTTTTCCTTGACAGTCATCTGTAGATAGACAGATGGTCAGACTAGAGTAAAGAATGACTTTCTTTTTTAAAGATTGACATCTTTCAGTTCTTCTGCTGAAAAAGTTTATTTTAAATCACATGCAGTTGACAGCCCAAACTGTACCTACTTGCAAACCTTGATCTTATAGGTTCTCTCCAGATATTTTTGAGACTTAGACTTGCAGTGCTCACCTGACCAGACTACTTCTACGCATTGCATAGTTGGACCCATTTAGTTTATAGCTGAAAGATGGAGCACTAACGAGCACAGGAATTACTGTCACAGCTAAAGAAATCCCTAAGGTGAAAAAAACAGCTTCCTTATAATCTGTAGAAACTTTCTAAATGGTCCAACACAACTGAAAAGCCAGAGGCTAAAATTTATCTGCTTTGCTACATTTACATAGGATCCATCCATTCATTCTTTTGTCAAATACAAATGAGACTTGTTGAGCATGGTGTGGTAGCTGTGGTACTGGGCTCGAACCACAACGCTGCTGGCTCAGTCACTACCAACTCTGTTTGTCCCTGAGCAAATCACTTGGCTTGCTAATAATGCTAAAGCTAATCTTAATACATAATTCGCCTGTCTCCTCACTCACTCACTCACGTCCATCTGAATCCAAATGCGCAGTCGCCTTCTGCGCACTTCCGAAGCCGAATGCGCAGTCACCTTCTGCTCAGCTGCCCGAAAAACCTTACGAGACTGACATCCAACCCCAACATTGCGGCAGGCGGCGGATTTACGGCCGCAAAAATTGAAAGAGAAAGGCAACTTCGATTAAAGCTCTAGAGGCCTGAAAGGCGATTTCGACTACAACTCGAGGCCTAATTACGCATTCTGATTCAATTACGCATTCATTCAATACACCTATATCAGGTTTGTGGTGCTTATACTTATTACTATTCCATATTGTTCTGGAACATTCATCATTCAATATTATACTATAGGCCTGGAAAATTCATCAACTAACAGTACAAGCCTGTACAGTAATGAGTAAAGCGGACTACAATCATTACAAAACAACTTCTTTGTTACTTATCATTTGTTCTTCATACACTGCTGACACAAACTCATGCCCGCTTCATCTTACGTTGTCGAAATGGGCTCTTTGTCTAGTAATAAAAAAATTAACATATTATATGTGTATGATAGATAGATAGATAGATAGATAGATAGATAGATAGATAGATAGATAGATAGATAGATAGATAGATAGATAGATAGATAGATAGATAGATAGATAGATAGATAGATAGATAGTGTGGAAAGCAAATATGGAAGCAGAGAAGTGAAGAAAAGCTGGGATCCAAAAAATAGAACAAAAATGGACACATGGTGGAACAACAGAAAACAGCTGTAACAACTGCCTCTTAATCCTCAATGGCTTCTCAAAACATTTAGCTCTATTGAGCAGGTCTGTATCTGGGAGCTTGTTCATGTAGGACGTAGATCCATCTTCCAGAGGCTCTCAGCTTTATACTGTCTTGACTGGAAGGGGTGTGGCTTAATTGAGTGGGGGAGAGACTGGAGTGCTCTCCTTGGGTGTCTTCCCAGAGCTAAGGAGAAGAAAAGAGATGATACGATTAGAATTGGCTCTACCCTTTTGTCCCAGTGGGTTATTGCGTACATTATCCAAGCCTGGAAGGTGAACCTCAACATGCCCATGCATGACAGTAGATAGACAGAAAGTAACTACTGTTCAAAAGCCCTAAGCATTTTAGGTAGTAGCTTACAAAAATATTTGTTTTAGTCAGATGTTTTATGTCTTCTTGATTAGTGTGTCAATAGAATGGAGCATATTTTATAGTTCCAAATAGAACTTTTGTAAGACAGTGAAGCAATACAATAAGATATTTGAATTTCCATAAAGAATATCCCAAATAGGCAACTTTTTATTTAAAAAAATTAGTTATTTGAGTGGCATGATGGCCAGCTCTTGAAGAAGCAAATCTAACATGCAGGTGTTAATAGTCAATGACATATCATGTAGGTTAAACCAAAGAAATTAACTAAAACAGCTGTGTAGATAGAGTAAAGCTGGGCAAAGAACAAATGGTGAGGTTGTGGTAGATGTGACAGTTGTGACAGGTGGCCTCGGACATCAGCTGGATAGAAGGACCGGGAGAGAGAGCATCAGTGAGGCACTACCTTCTCTGGGA
This sequence comes from Erpetoichthys calabaricus, assembly GCF_900747795.2. Classification (NCBI taxonomy): domain Eukaryota; kingdom Metazoa; phylum Chordata; class Cladistia; order Polypteriformes; family Polypteridae; genus Erpetoichthys; species Erpetoichthys calabaricus. The sequence continues at coordinate 66,349,425 of NC_041407.2, forward strand.
TGGTAGAGGGTCATCCTCCTGGGCAGCTGTGGCACCACGGATTCCCGCAGAGCATGCTGGGAGCTAGAGTTTGGTACAACCCTGTTGGGTTCCGTTGGGGCCACCAGGGGGAGCTGCAAGACTGTGGACTTTCCCCACACCTGGGAGTGATTCCAGGTAATACTGATGAGCCATCTGGAGCACTCCCAGGAGCTGAATAAAAGGAGCCGCCTCACTTCATTTGGGAAGCCAGAGTCAGCCAGAAGTGGACGAAGCTTGCTGGGAGAGGAATGGAGGCAGAGAGAAAGAGAGAAGTAAAAGACTGTGCTTTGTCTTGTGGACAGTGTGCTCTTGTGGGGAGCAAAGAAAGTAAATGTGTGCTGCGTGGCAGTTTGCGTCCTGCCTGTCTGTGTTGGGGTTAGGGTGGCTGTAAGCACCCCGGTGGTCCACACATTTTAACCAGCAAATTTTAGACCATGGAAAAAAATGGCATAGCAACAAGTAGGGAGTGATTGACTGCACGCACATTGGTATAAAGGCACCTTCAGAGAATGAATTGGCTTATGTAAATAGAAAGCATTTCCACTCTATTAATGTGAAAATTATCTGTGATGTGAAAATGCATCTCATTAATGTTGTGGCAAGATATATAAGTGTCTTACCAATAATTGCAGCAGCTTTCTACTCAAACTGTGCTAGTCCTGGAATTCCACTACCTCCTGCAAAGGTATGACAGCGGGCTGTGACTCACTTTTTCATGTCAATTTTGATATTTGACCACTTCTTTTTTATTACGGGCATTGTGTGGCTTTCTGAACTTGAATTTTTGAGTGCCTCCACCAGAATGTGCTAATCCAGTTCAGTTTCCTTTTGTTGTTTATACCACTGCTTAAGCTACCAAATAGTACGTTTTTCCTTGCCTCCACTTCACTGAGCAGGACATCCATTTTGCATTCACTGAAATTCTTATTTTTTACATGTGCTTTTGTCATTGTCTTTTAACAAAACACTGAACGGAAGGGGCTATTTATATTGATTTGCATATTCAAATAGTCAAAATTCTAGGAGCTGCAGGCACATGCATGTGCATTAAAATTCACTTTGATTTTAGAAATTTTAGTGATGGGCAAAAATGGATATAATGAGGTTATTAGAAATAAACTTGATGCATTAGGATTAAAAGTCAAGACAGGTAAAGAATTTAGGCATAACTATTGACTCTGACCTAAATTTTAAATCACATATTAATCAGATTACTAGGACAGCATTTTTTAGCTTAAGAAATATAGCAAAAGTTAGACCTCTTATAACATTGCAAGATGCTGAGAAAGTAGTTCACGTTTTTGTTTTTAGTCGACTAGATTACTGTAACGCACTCCTCTCAGGACTACCCAAAAAAGACATCAATCGATTGCAACTAGTGCAGAATGCAGCTGCCAGAATCTTAACTAGGAAAAGAAAATCCGAGCACATCTCTCCAGTTCTGATGTCACTACATTGGTTGCCTGTGTCATGTAGAATTGACTTTAAAATACTGCTTATGATTTACAAAGCCTTAAATAATCTCGCTCTATCCTATATTTCAGAATGTCTTTCACCTTACACTCCAAATCGTAACCTTAGATCTTCAAATGAGTGTCTGCTTATTGTTCCGAGAGCTAAACTTAAAAGAAGTGGTGAGGCGGCCTTCTGCTGTTATGCACCTAAAATCTGGAATAGTTTACCGATAGAAATCTGCCAGGCTAATATGAAGGAGCACTTTAAAAAAACTGCTAAAAACTCATTATTTTAACATGACTTTCTGATACTCTGTATATGCATTTAATTATCAATATCATTCCTGGTGGCTCCATAATTCGTACTAACCCCTACTTTCTCTTCTGCTCTTTTTCCAGTTTTCTGTGGTGGCGATCTTCACCGCTGATGGATTAAAGGCCAGAAGTCCACATGACCGTCATCATCAAGTTCTTCCATGTGAAACCTGAAAACAATGAGGTCTGATTGTGAGGTCATGTTAGGTAGAATGCCTAAAGGGGGGCTGGGCGGTCTCATGGCCTAGGAACCACTGCAGATTTTATGTTTTTTTCATTTTTTGTGTCCTCCCTGGCCGTTGGACCTTACTTATATTCTATGTTACTTAGTGTTCCCTAATTCTATTTTCTTATTTATTTTGTCATTTTTCTCTTTCTTCATCATCTAAAGTACTTTGAGCTACATCATTTTTATGAAAATGTGCTATATAAATAAATGTTGTTGTTGTTGATTGGGATTTATAAAGGGAAAGTGCGTAGAACTTTGCTTACACCCAGTTTTATGCATCTAAATTTTTTGTATGTCCACATATTTCTAGTTTTGTCCATACATCATGTTTTAGTGTGAATTCTATGCAAGGTGTTATACATGAGGCCCCTGGTCAAGAAAAAAAGAGACATGATTACGTTGTGATTAGAAATAGGAAGTTTGACAAAACTCAAGGAAGGTGATAAGCTCAAAAGCTGGCACTCTTGGACGCGTAGCAGCTCTCATCTTGGCTATCCATTCCGCTCAGTCAAACTCCAAACCCTGATTGCAGGACAGAAAACCCAACTCTTCCATTGCAAGGGAAAAATGTCAGTCTTAGATAGTAGCACTTTTTTTCAATTTTCTGCATCTCCCTCTTTTCTCGTAAATACAGGTTGACATTCAATAATCCGGCAATCGATAATCCAGTTCCTTCAGATTTCCAGCATGGATTTCGGAGCGCATTTTCAAATTTACCACGTTGGCGTGCCACTGTTTTCTGGAGGCACCGTTTATGTTTTGATGGCGCTGTAGTTGATGATCAGTTGTTGGGTCTTGCTTGCACCTGCTAACAGGCATTCCTGCTCATTCCTTCTCATTTTATCATTTATTTGCTGCTGTATAGCCCCATTATGGATTCAGCAAAGAAAAGAGGTGGCGTAAAACGTAAACATTGTGCGTTGTCGATCGCAGAGAAAGTGGAAGTGCTAAAAAACTTGATAGAGGCGTGTCTGTGCGAACCATTTGTTTTTCATTTAGTGTTTAATTTTCTTTCTTTAAGGGACTGTACAGGTAGTCATTTTCTGTTAAATATATACATCATATATAACCATCCAAAATCCGGCACTCCTCAGGTCTGGAGGTTGCCAGATTTTTGAATGTCAACCTGTATTTACTTCAAGCACTGCTTTGCATTTCCAGTACATTTGCATCTGTGGACTTTAACAGGGAACCACACACAACTGATGAAAAACATTAAAAAAATATTGTATTTGACTAAACACAACAAACAAATGAAAATTGTAAAATCAAATAATTATAATAAAATATCATTAAATTTCACATTATTCCTACTGATTACCTATTTCAATTCTGAAGAATACATTTTCCTGTAAAATTGTGTTTTTTAATGACCATCAAAAAAAAGGCAATCACTAGGAAAAGCAGAATAAAAAACTGGAACTGATCTAATTCAGGAATGTTTTACTCACGGACAACTGTGTATAGCATGTTCAAGAGTAAGCAGCTCCAGTTACCTAATAATTTTGTTCCAACCCTGTTGCTTAATGAGAATTCATTGCTGATGAAGCACATATTGCTCAGGTGATATTCTTCTGCTTTATCTTAGATGTCTCACTTGTTAAGATGCTTATTTTAGTTTTAAACAGCTGCAATCACTGCTTTTAATGGTGCCGTATTAGCAATAAGATGCATATAACAAAAGAACCAACAATTCTCCACTTAACTTGTTTATGCACTATTTGGTTTAATAAAATATTTAGAAGGGAAGTGAAGAGAAAAAAAGTGAAGAACGTGAAAATGACTCATTTGTTTTAGGCTTCAAATCATTATGATGATATCCTTAGAAACCAAAAAAATCTATGATGTAACAGTGACCTGACATGATAGTGTTAAATCACTAACAAGTCATGAAATTGAATAAGATCTGTTATTGGCGAGTACTGTTTTCTAATTAAGCAACAGCGTTGGAACAAAAACTTGCAGCCAACTGCGGCCTTAACCACTACAACACATGCCTGCTAAATTTTGTAGCCCGTGGTAAAAAAAAAAAAAAAACACAAAAAAAAAGAAAAAAAACTTTAAAATATTTGCAATCAGCTGTTTAAAAAGAAGTCTATCCATGAGGTTATCTATCAAAAAGATAACAATTGTTCATTGCATTGATTAAAGAATTTATGAAGTTTTACAATTCTGTTCAAACCCAGCCTAATGACTGATTTGAACATCATGTGTTGATCAGCCTCCTCATAACTCATTACTTTCCCTTTCCACTTCATAACCTCTGCAGTCTGAGGTAGGCCCCCTGCCATCCAATAAGTCACTACATGTTTAGGCATTGCTCCCGTTGCTGACAGGTCTTTACAGTGTCACTCATGGCTCCTCCCACCTCATATCTTTATAATGATATATCATTGGCTCTTCTGCTTCACAACTAATCACAAGCTAATAATTGGCTCATGACAATTGTAGACTTGGGTCCTGTAATGATTCTGGGATTATGTTCTTAATACATATTGTTTTTGTTCTTTTCTCCACATCTTTTGTCATTTTCTGATTATAATGCATTTTAATTTTTATGTTTATTTATTTTCATGCTGCCATTTTATTTCTCACAGGCTCTGGAATGTTTTAGATTGGTGGACCTTATTGCTGTACAATGCAGTTTCATTTCTACCACATGGTACCAGGAAACATCACATTGTGACATAATTCACCCAAAGGATATTTAAGATGGTGGTATACCACTGCTGGCATCCAAGATTTTTGATTATTACTAAAAAAAAAAACTCTCATGGTGCTAGCTAGCTTCTTTCCATCCTGATAGAAAGAACCTTACATGTTACTTTGACCATGATTTTTCATTGAAGTTTGAGGCTTTGGTGTTTCAGTATTTTTGTGCTTTCCTGGCTTTTGACCTCTGCCTGTATAAAGATGTTTCTACCCTTTCATCTTCAGATCCACTCCTTCCTTTGCACTGCCTTTTCATCCAATCTCCACCTGTGCAACTGAAGGGGGAAAGAATACCAGAAGTATAGTAGATAAAAAAATTAAAAATAAATTAATGAAAATTGTATATGTAACACGTATGTAATGTTTTTAATGGGCCAGTAAAGCCCATTCATTTAATTCAAGCAAAGTGCTGTTCACCTCTATGATTTAGGGTTTTTCTGAAGGGCAATTATATCCTTTTTAGCACAATGATAATTGTAACTCAAGTGATAATCCGGTTCTTTCTATTACTTGGAGAAATATTGAATGAATTTCTTCTGACCTCTACTCATGTTTTGAAATTAAGAGAAATAGGAAGTTCACTCTAACATTTTCTGATATCAGGTAGAAATACGATAAAAAAAAATGAATTTCTTTGTCATTAATAATAGCGATATTACTCAAAGCAAAGATAACAGGAAATAGAAAGTAATTTTGCTTGCATCAGCCTTTGCCATTTTTAGATGTAAATCTGGCTGTTTCTTTTTTTTGTAATACAGTTTTACATTTTTGAGTGTATTTATTTGACAACAACCATGCCTAATTGAATGCTGAGTACTCTTTGGGCATGGTGGTGTGGATAGATAGATAGATAGATAGATAGATAGATAGATAGATAGATAGATAGATAGATAGATAGATAGATAGATAGATAGATAGATAGATAGATAGATAGATAGATAGATAGATAGATAGATAGATAGATAGTGCGGAGATTCAGCCCAGACACAAACAGACACAAAGACAAACGTCCCAAGAACACACAAATTTTATTTACAGTTGTCCCTTTATCATTCAGCACCACACACAGATCACTTACAATAGTGCTCACAGTCCCTTTCTCTTTTTCTCTTTCTTTCCTTTTATCTTCTCTTCTGCCGCCATCACTCCTCCACTCGCAAGCTCTGTCTTCTGCCTCCCAACTCTGGCTCTCCAAATGGAGTGAGGCGGCCCCTTTTATATTGTACCCAGATGTGCTCCAGGTGCTCATTGATGGTCTTCCTGATGTGGCAGAAGTGCTGAATGGGCACCCGGAAACACTCCGGGTGTGCCTGGATTCTCTTCTGGCAGCACTTCCTGGTGTGGCAGAAGTATTGCTGTTCAGTGCTCCGGAATTGTGCAGGTGCCCTCTGACAGTGACCACGGGCCCCAACAGGGCTGAGCTTTCAATCCCCAAGCCATGTCCCCAATGTACCGCCTCATCCGGTCCTTCCATCACAGGGGTGTCCTGGTTGGGCAAGTTCCCCGGTCGTCTGCCACAATAGATAGATAGATAGATAGATAGATAGATAGATAGATAGATAGATAGATAGATAGATAGATAGATAGATAGATAGATAGATAGATAGATAGATAGATAGATAGATAGATAGATAGATAGATAGATAGATAGATAGATAGATAGGGGGAAATGTCTTTTTACTGAAGTTCTTTAAATAAAAAAAATACACAAATATATATCTACAGTGTATACATATATATATATATATATATATATACACCCACACTATGGTCTGAGCACACACCAGAATGAATAAAAAGCAAGAAAATTACAAAGAAAGAAAACTTGTGACTTGGTTGTCACAGTCCCAATGATGCATTATGCAGATGTATTGCTGTTGGTATATAGGAGTCCCAGTAGTGTTTCTTGATAACATGTCTGTTGAATGATTTGTGGGCTGAAAGTCCTCAGCATTTGTATGTCATGGAGAGGATGTGCAGAATTGTTCATAACGGCATTCAGTTTTGCTTTAATTCTCTCATTTACTACATCCTCCAGGGGGTCCAGAATGCATCCCATAACTGAGCCTGCCCTTTTATTTAGCTTGTTAATTCAGTGGGCCTCTCTTGAAGTGAAGTTACCAGTCCAGCACAACTCAGCACAAAAAACCATAGTAGTCATCAAAGAATTTTTTAAGATGTGAAGGCTGTCATTTCCCTCATTAAAGGAACACATTCTGCTAAGGAAGAAGAGCCCACTCTGTCCTTTCTTATATAGTTCCTCTGTGTTCCAAGACATGTCCAACATGTCATTGATGTGGACACTCAAGTACTTTGAATAATGACCAGACATAGAGGTTATTTGGTGCAGTGACAGTCATTAACCAGTTGCAGATGTTAAGATTCAGACAATTCTTTCTGCACCAAGAAACAAACTTCTCCACTTGACTCCAATACTCTATTTGCTGTATTCTGCCAAAGAAGGGACCTCACTTCCCATATTTTCCCATTTTTATTGAATTCCATTTTGAAATACATTGTAAATGAGAGACTAAACATGCAAAATAAGATCAGTGTAGTGTTATATTCTGCTTGTGACAGTTCTTACTACACTGGGATGGTGGACTGTGAATCAGACAAATGAAAGGGCAGCTCAGTAATGCCCATATCCCTTTGTAAATGGAAATGCTGATTTTGACAGATTAGAAAGCCGTGCCTAATGCCTGCTGCATCAAAAAAGATGATGTACCAGTCAACACTGGAAAACAGTATGTAAGGAGCAAGCATCTGATTTTTCCTCTCAGTCGCTCACGTGTGCTTTCTAGAAGGATATTGCCCTTTTCTCTAGGAAGCTCTTAAGCCATGCAAGTCTGAGCACTGCTGGGCATATTTTTCTTTTTTTTTTAAGTAACACACTCCATGTCCCTGAGCAGTTTTATTCATGTTGTCTGAAGTCTTAAAAACCCAGCTTTCTTTTTTCCTAATACACAACAGCCTATCGATTTTCTCACTCTGAAAAAGAGAGCATATCTTTGTTGTAGTAATTGGTGCTAAGTAATGACTTTTGCAATTTTACTTGGACTTTTTCTCACATTCTGCATTACTTGAAAGGTATTTTTAATTCCCCTTGATAACCAAAGTCAAAAGAGGGAACCTGTCAGTCAGTTTCCGATACCTGCCAGCTCGTGTGATTGACGTCTCGGGCCGCACAATAGAGAGATTTTTTTTTTCCACAAGCGCCCCATTCTGCATTTTGCTCCTTTTATTCTTGAGGGGGATGGTGTTTGCTTAAAAAATAAAATCAGCATTCAAAATCCGCCTTGGAATGAGGCCAATTTCTGAGAAATTATCACAATGTCTTGTTAGTGTTGAATCAGGGGAAGTCTCATGGGACTCACTTAAGCTGCTGTTCCACCTGCAGAAATCACCTCTGTGTTTTATATCCAAGAATTGCTCTCCATCCCAAATTCCATTAGAATTCCTGTGACAGGCTCAGGGGTTACTCGATGAGTTTGTAAATAAGACCTAACAAATAGAATTCTTTGCCCCCCTCCCCACCCCCCCAACTGCTCCTTAAGCTGTTAGCTTTTAAGTCTTCGCTGAGGCAAATTCATCAGCTAAGCTTTCATCAAAAGGCTCAGATTTTATGTTGATGTTTCTTCTAAAACTGCAAAATGTTTCCAACTTGATGAGCATATTTATGAAAGGCTGCAGTGATGGTGGAGGATTTTTATTTAAAGCCCTGTTTGTGACTATGCTTATAGACACCCCCCCACCTACACCCCCTACTTAAATCAAAAACTAATAAGACATAGTATACACTTCAAAACCTATTTTTGATATTTGAAATGGAATTATTTATGAAAATGCTTCAATTTCAATAAAAATAGTTTTCCCAAACATTTTTCTGTGAAGGGTGTAGATTTTAAGGTAAACTCTGACTCTAAAATAAAGTAGATTTTTTTTTGGAATCAGGAACTGATGACTCTTTTAATTAAAGACGATCAGAAGGCAAAGTGGAATTTATCGGTGATTGAAAAACTGTTTGCACGTTGCTGTTAAAGTTTATTGTGCCTTGGATTTAATTGCATGACGAAGTCGTCAGTAGGTTGCTGTTATGCATCACAGCGCTGCAACACTTGACCTCCTAGAGGGGTGTGACTTTGCATACTAACTCACTAGCTGTGGCCAGAATCAATGTGGATGACGAGACGGGTCTTCCATCTGCTGCTGATATCCATCTGAAAACCTCCAAATCAAAGGGTGGGGGGGAAGAGGGGGGTCAAATAAGTGACTTCCCAAAGTTTGGATGGAGAACATGCTTATTATGAATTTTTGCAATATTGTTGTACACTGTCCTTTATTGCAGCTTGTAAAATCAAGGTGCACTTTGTCTACAGTGTCTGCTTATCAAGGCTGATTTATTCTGCAATCAGCTGTCATTTGCACAATAACTGTTTGGCAGTTCATATTTTAATTATGCTTTCCTCAACTCATTTGCTGCACCAGCTTATGTTTACTTTAGAAGATTTTTGATAAAATGAGTTTGCCAATCAGTCACACACAAATGTAAAATTTCTATTTAAATAATGAACTTAAGGTCACATTGATAATCTCAAACAAGGTATTAGCCTTTTTGATTCTTGCAGAATCAGTTCCTTCAGAAAGTATTCAGATCCATTCATATTTTTCACATTTTGTTATGGTTCAGCCATGTGCTAAAATCATTTAACTTAATTTTTCCTTCATCTCACTCAATAGCCCAAAATGACAATGCGAAATCAGGTTTTTAGGAACGGCTGCAAATTTATTAAAATTAAAGAACTGAAATATCACCTTGACACAAGTTTTCAGACTTTAAATTTGGGTAAGGTATATTCTATTTTATTGATCGTCACTGAGATGTTTCTACACCTTTTTTGGAGTCCACCTGTGGTCAGTTCAATTGATTGGACATGATTAGGAAAGGCGCAAGCATGTCTATAGAAGGTCCTACAACTGACAGTGTTTACCAACATCAAAAACCAAGCCTTGAGTACAGAGACAAGATGCTGTTGAGGCACAGATCTGTGCAAGGCTACAACACAATTTCTGTAGCATTAAAGGATTCCAATAGCACAGTCACTTCCATAATTCTTAAACAGAATAAATTTGAAACTATGCAGTCATAGGAGAAGGTAAGAGAGGTGAATAAGAGCCTGATGGTCACTCTGGATGAGCTCCAGAGAACCTGTGTAAAGATGGGAGAAACTTCCAGAAGGACAACCACCACTGTAAAACCATCAAAATATGCAAAACAGTTTATCTGGTCTGATGAAATGAACATCACTGTTTGGCCTAAAGCAAGAGACAACAACATTCAACCTTAAACTTTTTGGCAAGCATTAATTACCATATTTCCAATAAAAAAAAAGGACTTACTACAATGTGCATCATACAGACCAATTTGACTTCTCAATAATGATGTTAAGATACTCTCCAAAATTCTAGCTGTAGGGATTGAGAAAGTGTTTCCTTCTATAATATCTAATGAGACAAAACTGGATTTAATAAAGGCAGACACTTAGCTTGAAACTTTCTGCATCTGTTTAATGCAATATACTTACCCATAAAATCTAATACACCAGAGATCTTGTTATCATTGGACAGAGAAAAAGGCTTTCACAGAGTTGAATGGGACTACTGTTCACCACTTTACATAAATTTGGATTTGGCCCAAATATATGTGCATGGATAAAACTACTTTATACCAGTCCAGAAGCCTCTGTCTATATTATCAACATGATCTCAAACTACTTCAAACTAGAATGTGGTACTCGACAAGGGTGTCCTCTATTACTATTGTTTTTTGCAATCACTATTGAACCATTGGCCATTCACTTTCAAAATGCATTAGAGATAAAGGGGATTATCAGAGAAAGACTTGAACAGAAACGTTTACTATACACAGATGATTTGGTACTGTATATGTCAGACATACAAGCATTTTTACCAGTAGTCTTTAATGTGTTAGCAGAATTTCAAAGATATCTGGACTCAAAATCAATTTGAATAGAAGTGTGCTTTTTCCAGTGAACTTTCTAGCACAGAATACTAGACTGGACATCAATCCATTTATTTTATCAGAATAGTTTAAATACGTATGTAGGAGTAAACATTACAACTAAATATAAAGATCTTTTTCAACACTTTTTTTATCGGCTTGGAAAAAATCAAACAAAATGCAAACAAATAGTCTACCCTCCATCTTACATTAGCTGGGAGAAATGAAGTTTCTTTTTCTATTTCAGAGTATCCCTATATGTAATAACAAATCGTTCTTTAAGAAATGAGACTCAGTTATAACCTCATTTATTTGGAATTCAAGATGTTCTCACATTCAAAAGGCAAATCTACAAAGACCGGGCAGAAGGTGGCATGGCACTACCTAACTTTCAATTTTATTTCCTGGCTGCAAATATACAAGGTATAAAGCCCTGGAAATTGACACAAGTTGATGAATACACAGGCCTGGGGCCTCATGTATAAACGGTGCGTACGCACAGAAATGTTGCGTACGAACCTTTCCACGCTCAAATCGCGATGTATAAAACCTAAACTTGGCGTAAAGCCACGCACATTTCCACGGTAACTCATTCCTTGGCGTACGCAATTTCTCCGCTCGGTTTTGCAGACTGGCGGCACCCAGTGTCAAAGCAATGCTACTGTTCCTGTGTGATCACCCTTTCTTTCTTAAATCCACATTCCTGGCGCGGCTTTATAAATACACTGAAATTAACTGCATATTGTTTATTAGTGTAATGCATCTGATTGTAATTAACCTGTAGCAATATAATGGTCCAGGGAATAGCCATAGTATTCCAAATACCATAACTGCTTTAGCGTTGTAACTCTCACTGCATCTTCTTTCAGCTGATCCCGTTAAGGGTTGCCACAGCAGACCATCTTTTTCCACATTACTCTCACTGCACCACTCGGAGTATTTATGTCACTGTATCTGAGTGGGAAATCACAGCAGCAGCTGATTGGAAAGAGAATTATCGGTATACAGAATGAAGCAGACGCTGCCTGAGCCACAGCAAACGCTTTAGTCCCTGTACGGACTTCGCGGTTTAGAAACAGTTTAATCCCAAGAACTCTAAACACACTAAATCAGTCCATCAAGTGCTCCTTGTAGAAATGTTTGGACTTATAAGTACAATTACCCCACTGTAAACTTGCACTACAGTTATAATATTGCACAACCTGCGCCACTTTATAAAGCGCGTATTTACATGTGATGACGGTATTCATTTCTAAGACGAAATGCAGCAAAACATGTTGATTATATTATACAGATAAAACTTTAACTTCATTTAAAAATCTGTATTGTTAATAATTAAACATGTGAGGACACGATGCCGCAGCGCTAGCTAGTTCAGTAATTGTTCCTGCCTTGCGCTGTATTCTTGCTGGTGCTGACGCGACACTGGAAAGATAGACGGATATAATAATTAAACACGTACTACTAAGATATTTCAATGTTCCTTAAAAGTTTTGAAGAATCGAAGTTCTAAGCTTACAGATGGCTTCACGTCTATTACATAGCTTATTGTGTGGCGATTGAGTTTTTGGAGAAAGAAAAGTAAGGACAGGAATTGGAGGTTAGTATGTTTGAAAGAGACAGTACTGCTGTGATAAATTATTTCATTGAAGGTCGCGCATGGCGCAGCAAGCCTCTTGCGTGAGACATGAACAAGCACTGCGCCACCGTGTTCCCATGTTTAATAACATGCTTTCATTCCTATCATCATGAAAAAGATATCACGTATACATCTCAGTATTTTAATTATTCAGAGAGCTGTAATATCAAGAATGTAATGGATTATGTGTCCTGTCGGAGAAAGAGAAAGCCCGTTTAAAAAGCAGGTAGTGATTCATACACATAGAGCACATAGAAGATCAAATACAGAACAAAGCATTTAACATGCCACTTTAGTTACAATGGAATTTGAGAAACTAGTAAATTAAACGATTTTAAGATGAACTTTATGATGTTCTACTTTAATGGCAAAATAAACTACGTGATTAAAGTGGAAATTTCGAGATTAAAGTTGACATTTCGTGCTTTTTTCCCCACTGTGTGCCTTTTTTTTGTCTGTACCCTAATAAGCTTTCATATGACACTCAGACGGTGGGCTACGACTCGCTTTTTCACGGCGACTTTGATATGTGATTTCTTTTTTATTTCGGGCACTGTGCAACTTTGTGAAGTTGAGCCATCGAGTTTCTCCGACAGTCTGTCACTCGATCAGCTTCCTTTTGTTGATTATACCACTGTTTAAACCAACAAATAGTACGTTTTTCCTTTGCCTCCACTTGGTATTCGCTGAAATTCTTATATTTCCCCCTGTGCTTTTCCCATTGTCTTTTCACAGAAGGCTGTTTATATTGATTTGCATATTCAAAGAGGCGTAATTCTGGGAGTTGGGGCGGGACAGAAGGCGCGTGCACGTGCGTTACTTTTCACGCAAATCGGGATTTATGTAGTAGAAGAACGTGAAAGTATGCGTGCGCACGGATTCCTGCATCTGGATTTTTCTGTGCGTACGCACAATCCCGCTTTTGTGCTTACGCCATGTTATAGTGTGAGTTCTACGCACGGCGTTATACATGAGGCCCCTGGTCTGTAATAGAAATACAATCTTGTTGTGCTTCTTTATATGGCCTGCCATGCACTCCAGTAAATGCTAATTGCCAATATAGCAATAATCCAATTGTCCATTAAGCACTCAGAATATGGAATCAATGCAGGATGCACTTCAAGGCAGAGAAGCTTTAATGGGTGGCACCTCTACATGATAATCACCTTTTTCAACCCTTTTAGACCTACACAGTTTTTAATCTTTGGAAAATGTCCAGGATTAAAACACTTAGAGGACTGTATATGGATAACATTTGTGCATCTTATGAACAATTACACTTCAAATTTAACTTCCCAACATCATATTTCACTTTCAAATCAGAAACTTTACTAAAACAAACCCACCCAAATTTCAACACCTCCCACCCATTTCTATTCCAGAAGAAATACTGATCAGTCTTGAAGACTCAGACAGCATCCCAACAATATATAAAAACATCTTAAAGTCTCTCCCTTTTCAAGATCTTAGGGTATGGTGTGGAAAGGACCTTTCACTTAATATCTCAGAATAGTAGTGGAAGGAAGCCATGCATAGAATACACTTTAGCTCCATATCCACAAAGCAGTAAATCATTTAACTTAAAAAATGTAATCAGCCACATTTATCTCATTTAAAATTGTCCAAAATGTATCCAGGGAAAGATTCACCCCGCGGACGTTGCGGTCGAGCTTCAGCCTCTCTTTTGTAAGTGCACCAAATTAACATCATTTTGGACAAAAATCGTTGAATCCCTTTCAGACCGCTTTGGTGTCACAATCACTCCTAACTCATTAACAACTATGTTTGGTGTACTCCCAGATGGACTTAAAGTAGAGAAGAACAAATTGATTGAAATTGTCTATACCACACCACTAACACATAGACTTATATTGCTCAACTGAAAGAATCTCAACCCACCTTTTACAGTATAAGTCAATGGATAACATGTTCTATACTATTTGAAATTGTTGATGCTGTTGACCCTCCTCAATTTATCTTGGGAGAGGGCTGAATTCTGTTCGACTTGTCTGTATAGATTGTTTATTTCTTCGTTGTATAATTTTGACTTGAATGTATGGAATGTTAGTTTCCTCCAATAAATGTAATAAAAAACATAAGAGTTACATGTTTAAAACTATTTTTAAAACAATATGGTGCCATTATTTTAGGAATTTCGCTACCAGAATTAACTAGTAGTGTACAGTAGCTTGTGCTGAGCTTTTTTATTCTTTCACTCTCCAACGTGCTGTAGATTCTACAGAGGACAAATCCCCCATGCCTTGTGATGTACTAAAGCAGTGTTTCTTAAACTATGGGTTACAAATTTGTGGTGAATCACCTTATGGTTGTGTAGTAATATTATAAAAGTTTATCTAAGTGTGAATTTTGTGCTGAGTGATATATCTGCCACTGTTTATCATACTTTATATTGTGGCATCATGTAAAACAACACCTATGGTGCATCATGGAGACCTTTCACTTCTCTAGCACAAAAATATAGTAGGTCTTCCTCAACTCTCACAACCTATTAAACATTCAGTCTAAGATGACTGACAGCAAAGGTGTGTACAAGAAAGGGATAGAGAGGAGGAACTGACAGACGAGCTTGTGAGGTGAAGAGACTGCTGTGCTAGATTGGCAAAGAAGAAAAACATTTAATAGAATTGCTGTGCATTAAACTTTTTCTGCTGCATTTGTATGCATCTAAATTGCATTTTCCAAAGTTTACATGCTGTATACATGTATAAAGGCAAATTATTTAACATCCGCTACCGTTTTGTGGTAAAGCCTGCGGCCGGTGACACTACCGTTGTGGTGAAAAAGTATGAGCCCCATGACAACCAGATTGTAAATAACTCAGTTCACAGCCTCTAATCAGTCTTTATTATTATCCAAATGTCCTCTCGGTCCCTAAAATCTATATAGAATATTTGTTTTATAATTTTTATGATGTTTAATAAAATTTTTCACACATGCTTTATTTAAGCTCATTAAGAGTAGCCTAGGTAATATCTGTCTGTTTTTTGATTGGCTGATGTGAAAAAGAAAAAAGTTCACCAAAAACAATAAAATGTCAGAGCAGAGTGGTTAAAAAAAAGCTGGCCCTGGAAGAACAGGTTTGGATTCTGACATGGAGGATGATATTTAAAAGGAACAGGATGAATGGGGACATCCCAAAGATGCATCAGATGAGACTGTGGAGAGTGAAAACTCTACTACTAGTGTGCTTTACAGAATGTAAGCAGCAAAAAAGTGTAAGGTTGCAATACAGTATATCCTAGTTAAATACAAATGTATGCATGCAAGTATTCACGCAAACAGCACTAATTCAAAGTATTAAGGCCATTGATGTAATGCATGCATGTGAGAGATTACAACCAATGAATTCTCAGCTAGAAATACAAAACATACAATGGCCACAATTATAGAAGTCTACAAGAAAAAGAAGAACAGAGATGAGCAAAGGTGGCCTAAGGAAACAAAACAATGCACCATGCAAAGAGAGGAGAAGCTTGTAAAACTGTATAGTCGGCACAGTGGCACTTGTCAGTGTCTCGACTTTGTTGTACTACATTAAGGTAGGAAAGAAAATAAATGCTCAATGTTGATTGGCTGCCAAAATATATTGATGTCTCAATATTTTCAGTGTTGTATGGAATTTGAAACTGTACATAGAAATTGTGAGGGAGTCATGTAATCCAACATTCCCTATTATACCTATTAGTGTAAACTAACACTCTCAAGGCAACAAGATACAACAAGTCTGACATTTCTCAACTCTATAACTGCTTGTAAGGTTTTCAGACATTTTATTTGTTTTTCTTTAGACATCCTTTTTTATCTTCCACATTTCAAACATGAGTGGTCAAGGTTGACTGCAGACTCAAAATTGTCCCCAAATGATTGGATGTGTTTGGGTGAGCGAGTGTGATTTAGGATAAACTGACACTACACTAGGGATTAGTTCTTTGATTCCTGCTGATGCTGTTGAGATTGGCTTCTCCTCTCCATGACTGTGAAATGGTTTGGAGTTTGTCTGAAATGTGTATGGATGGTCCAAGAAGGCTTCCTATCTACATCCTAAGTTAGTTTTTAAATTGAAACCTGTCATGCACACACTTTCTGCACTTCTGCCATGGTTCACCCAGGGTTTTATTACTGGATAATTTTTTCTTTTTTTTTCGTGATAATCATTTCATAAGGAAAGGCTACCAGAGTTTATAGGGAAAACTAGAAGAAGAAACGTTATCCCAGCCAGAAATCAAAACCTAAGGTTAGTTGTATCATTCATCAAAATGAAACTGTAATTCAATAAATTGTAGTAAGGAATTCAGAAACAAAAGTCAGTAACCAGGAAATCTATAAATCATTATCTAACACAGGCACAAAAGATTGTTTTTCAGGATATCTGCAAACTCAGATGATGATTTATTTGACTGTTGTGCCTAAGATGAAAATGCTACACCAAACCAGTGGGCAGAAAGATTAGGGACAAGGACAAAGATGGGAGCTGGGAGCTAGCAAAAAAGATCAGAAAGATCGAAAAGCCTGGTGTCAAAATCAAAAATGGAAATCCTAACTTTTCATTAAAAAAAAAACATTAGTCATATACCGAAATCTTTAAACACGTGCTAATTCTTTGATTTAATTTCTGCAAACTGAACTTTATACCCTTTTACTTTTGACTAAATGTGTAGTCTTCATCCTTCTGACTATTGTTCATCATTTCTCTAGTTATGCCTGTAGTTCTCATATTTAAATCATCTGTGGCAAGATCCTTGAAATGCTCCTCCCAGAAAACTAGTTAGAACTTTCTTTTCTTCACGCAAAGCATCATAGACTCACACAATGAAATACCAAGTAGTGTTTTGAGGAGTAGGACTTTAACAGCCTTCATATCTTGACTTGATGCTCTTTTAGACATTTTAGATATTTTAGGCTGACTGACCTGCTTTTGTTGTAATTGTTTTAATGTTCATCCTTTAGTTGATCAGTCCAAGGACTACTACAATATGTTGAGTTGTTAAAGGAAAAAAGTTGTCATCCAAAGACAAAGAAAATTCTGAAAAATAAAACACAGTCACAAACCTCAGGGTGTGCTTTAGTCCCTCTGGTACTGACATACTGTTGCTTCTTGGAATTGAAGAACAAAATGGAGGAAGGAATGGTTCTACTACCGAGAGGCCTGAAGGAAGACAGCCAAGCAGAAACTTGTCCTCCAGGGTTTAGCAGCTGATGTTCAGTATCCATATAAAACCACTGAGTAGGAGAATGCCTCCCTCGAAAAACACAAAAACTATCAAAATGAAAAAAACATAATGCTGAAGGAAGAGCTTATTAAATTAGCCTGCAATCACAAAGGAAAATGAAGAACAAAGGAGGTGTAAAGTGGCCACACATATGGATGGAAACATACAATTTTTAGACCAGGGTTGGTAGGACTTGTCCCACATCAACATTGTTCATTCTCAGTACAGTTAGGCACACCACCACAGGAAAGGCCTTACAAAATGAAGCTGTCAGCTTTGAGGCTTGCTGCTGCCTCTCCATCAAAAAGCAGTCAAAGCCAACAATCACCTGTTCTACATGCCAGAAATTCTAAAACTAAGAGTGGCCTTTTAAATAATAGGAAATTCACCCTCTTATTCAGTGAAAATAGTTCACAAATGCCAATCTTTTAAGGAACAAAAAAAACATTTTTGAATGTAATTTGTCAATCTTTTAGAGAAAAAAATGTTTTTTGAATGTAATAAGTACATAAAGGTTTTGCTCTCTAGTTGCGCACAAATAATTCAATGCCACTTTGTACAGTGCAACCAGGGCAGTCAAAAGGAGTGCATCTCCATGCAAAAAAGAAGCAATGAAAAATGTTTTGTGACTGGAAGTCATGAAAACTTCACATGATGACTGAACTGCATATATTTACTACAAAAAATGGTGTCCACCGATTTATGTGTTACTCTACGGCAATTCTATGGAAATGCTTTAAAATTTTTGTGAAGTTTCATTACTTTTTCTTCTTTGGTTTTATTTCTGGATGGCACAGTTGCACTGTATAGTGTGCAGCTGCTTCACAGTATTCAGTTCTTAGTCTGCCATTGCTTGTGTAGAGTTTTCATGCACTCCCATGTTCATGGGGATTGTACATGGGTTTACTCTGACATACCAACATGTAAAGTTTTTTTATGATCAAGTGTTAATTGAAAGCCAGTTAACTACAACTATACAATAGCAATTATACAAATAAAAGCAAAATTATGAGATTATATAATAATAAAAAAGAAAAGAAAAACTCCTCTGATGCCCTCCCATACCCCACTCTCACCCTATGCCTTGTCACACACGTGCGATTAGAAGTCAACTAAAGGGCCTGAATAATATTAATTCCATGCCTGACCAGGGATCGGTGAGGTGCACTAATTTTCTCTCTCATTCCCTTACAGACCATTCTCAGGAAATCCTGCCCACTTCCGGTGCCACCGATGACATCACTTCCAGTGCCAGCACTGCCAATGATGTCACTTCCGGTTCCGGCCCTGATTACATTACTTCCTCTGCTTGTATTTAAAAGCTGCCATTATAAGGCAGCAATTCAATTCTGTTTTGGACTCATACCTGTGAACATGTCTGTTCAATTTAACCAATGACACCCTTCCACAGGGACTCTAAGTGCAGCCAATAGTATTCCCTGTAGAAGACAGAGAGGGTGATCAAGTTAAAGTGTTAATACAGAATGAGTCCGTGAGACAGACCACAATTCCAGTGGGGACGATTAAAGCAAAAGTCTACAAGGTAGACACAGTGACAGCCCCTAGGAAGATACCCCAGGCACCCCAAGCTTTGAAGACGGAGTTTTTTAACTTTGGGGATTCCCCGATTTCAACAGACTGGAAGAAGAGGATTAGCAGTAAATTAGCCGAGAAACGGAATGTTTTCTCAGTGCAAGAATGGGATGTGGGATTGGTGAAGGGAGTGGAGCACCATATTCGGTTAAGTGACTCTAGGACTTTTCGAGAGAGAGCACAGGGGGAAAAAGAGGACAGTTTGTGGCAGAACGCCGAAACGAGACAGAAAAAGAAAGATAATATAATTTTAGCAAGCCGTTAAAACATAAAAGGAGAAGACGGGAGAAGAGAAAGATTTAGCAACACGCTAAACTGATTAGACAGAAAGAAGCGATAGATGAACGCTAAAGGGAGCGTGAAATATACCAAGTATTGAAACGCCGCAACTAGTGAGAGAACAGTCTAGATGTGCAAAGCGAAAAACCGAAGTGATTGATAGTTAAGAGGGGAGAAAGCAAGTGGGGAACACTGTAAAAGTGCACCATCAAAGAGAGGGTGTCTAGCCAATGAAAAGGACAAGTAAGTGTGCCACTGCAGGACACGAAGAGAGTCGAGAGAGGAGAGGGCCTGACACGTGATTTGGTGACCTGAAGAAGAGAAAGACGGCAGGACACGAGTTCAACACTGGCAAACCGCGAGTGAGGAGGTTGTTCAAGACCGAGTGAGACGAGAGGCCCAAAGGAGGTACCCGAGGAGAATGGACAGTACATTTAAACAAGGTCTGTGTGGTTTTTTTTTTGTTTGTTTTAAGTGTCTTGAGTTAAATCCTCAAGTGAAGAGGTCAGTTCTTCTTTGTTTATTTGGCCACCACGCACCCGAGCTATGGTTTGGGGCCCCCAACGTTGTAAGTAAACTTCACTGACTGTGGTAATTAATAAGGGTGAGCTCACCAGTAGTATCGGAAGGACAATATATATAGCTGTAAATAATTTAGTGTTTTTATGTGTTGTATATATTTGTAAAATGCCAAGTTTGGAAACCTGCTATTCATTTTGCATTTAAGTAAAGAGAAAGTTTTTTTTTACTTAAATTTGGAGTGAACTGTGATTTGGTTATTTTTTAAAGGCTGAAGGTGACATATATTGTACATGCAAATAATAGAGGTGGCGACACCATAGTAAAGAACTCAGGGCCTAGCACACTGATTAAAGGAAGGGTGGTGCAAAGAGGTTATATACAGTATAGCTAGGCACCTCTTTTTAATAAGATGAACAATGTCCCAGCTAAAGATCAGAATAAAAACACAGTGAGTGAATTAATATGCCACTTGTTCAGTTTCTTCGGACTTCATTCAGCAAATTTGTTCCTGAGCCCTGTACCAATGAGTGACTGGCTACTTGTAAATGGCTACTCAGGTTTTTTCCTAGAGAGTTACACGAAAAAATTTAGATGATGAGCTAATGTAAATTCTCCCCCACAAGAAAAAAAAAACTTTTGTTTAAAATCATGTTGTCTAAAATGTGTGACATTATGTGTATTTAGTAAGAATATTTAGCAAGAAATGTCAACGCCTTATTGTTAGAAGTTTTGACCTGCTTATTTGTGATTGTGTCCTTCACTTGGTGATAACATCTCTGGCAGGGGTTCCAAGTGTCATAAACCACTTAACATTTTGCCTCTTTCAGCATGTTGGACTAAAATCAGTATAGCTTTAGGTCAGACTATTTCACATTTTGGAGACATAAAATGGGTGAGAAACCTGGAAGGTGGAAATTTCCATCTGCAATGACATCTCAGTGTGATAAAATCTTTAAAATAAAGGAAGCTTTTTGTTAACATGGGTGTAATCTACTGATACAAAGTAACTGCACTTGAAACACATTCTCATATCAAAATAAATTATCCCCATTGTTTAATGCTATGACAATATTATTATAATATTTCCACTGCTTATGATTGTAGAGTCTAGGCGGAGTGGTGGCTCTGAGGCTAGGGATCTGCACTGGCAATCGGAAGGTTGCCGGTTCGAATCCCGTAAATGCCAATAGGGACTCTGCTCTGTTGGGCCCTTCAGCAAGGTCCTTAACCTGCAATTGCTGAGCGCTTTGAGTAGTGAGAAAAGCGCTATATAAATGCAAAGAATTATTATTATTAGAGGCTTTACTGGCCTTGAACAGCAAGAAGCTAGCTGAATAGCCTTCATTCAGGAGGTCTGTCAGAGGTGATTTAATGAGAAATAACAATGGTCATGCACATTGATTGCCACAATATGGAAATATTAAAGTACCATACATTTAATATACAAGTGGGAGCATATGTTTTAGTATATGACAGTAATCAAGGAAAGTCATTATAAAACTGTCACTGAAGTAATTCATTTTTATTTTTTAATACTATATCATGAAACACTTTTTTCCTAGTTAGCTGAAACAATAAGTGCTCTCTTGCCATCTTTACCTAATTTATTGTATAGCTAATGCTTATCCGCTTTAATACCGATTGTTGATCTAAGAACAGTATTCAAAATTACATTGATGTAATTTTATACATATTTTTGTAAACTTTTTTTAATTCTTAATAAACATGATCATCATTTCCATCACTACCACTTATAATGAACAACTTAAACTTCTTGCATGATCCATAGGTGTCTATTGTCTATTTGGGACTGCTAAGAACTGATTTCGCTCCTTCCATTAGTAATAAGAAACCCATCTGCCATATAAAGAAATCAGCGATTTCTTTATTCAAATGACATCTTGTTTAGGGATGTTCCATTGTTTTTGAAGAAAGAAAGAAAGAAAGAAAGAAAGAAAGAAAGAAAGAAAGAAAGAAAGAAAGAAAGAAAGAAAGAAAGAAAGAAAGAAAGATTATACATTTCCACAAAGGGGAGATTCAGTGCTGAATGCTGCTGATTTTGCAATGCATACTTATTTACTATGCATTACATGTCATCTTCTAACCTACTTAATCCAGACCAGGGACTCAAGAACCTATCCCAACTAACCTAGGGCACGAGGCTGGAACAAACTCTGGAAAGCATGCCAGTCCATCACCCATCAGACCCAATTTAGTGTCGCCAATTCATGTCTTTGGACAGTGGGAGGAAACCGGAGCATCAAGAGGAAACCCACACTGACAAAGACAGAACATACAAACTCTACACAGGAAGGACCCAAGATTCAAACTCTGGCCTTCTTACTGGCAATAGTACTACCACTACACCACTGTGCCGCATTTCTAGGTATTAAAGTTTGTTGTGGTGTGCAATTTTGCATATAAGTTGATAAATATTTTGTATATCTTTATTGATAACTTGTAACACTAATGCCTATCATTGATAAGAACAGCAATGGTTAGATGGTTAAGAACCCCTTCCCCCCTTTTAAGAACCAGTCCTTTGTAATTTTTATGACAGGGTTGGGGGAAGTTTGGCAAATGTTTCTTTGCTGTAGTCTCTCAGTCATCCATGACAGGAAGGCCAGACTGCCTAGCTGGTAAGCTTCATGGGGGCAGGTGTGAAGGTGTTCTCTGTCCCATTGGTCTGAAGTATGGCTGATTGGAATTGGCTTGTTTCAAAAGCCTTTATGTACCATGATGCCCTATTGGCTGTAGGGGTTGGACAGAAAACCTATACATTTGATAGCTTTACCTCTCTCTATCTCTCTTACCAAATGAGGAAAGATCATCTCACATACCATGAACTGAAAAGGACAACACAATGAAGAGCAAAGCTCGGCAGCTATATTGAGACAGGCATGGAGCCTGTTCTGAAGAAAGCTGATCAAAAATGAGGACTTAAGTAGAGACATTTTAAGTAACCACAAGTCTGTGCGCGGCCTGAAACTATACATCAACATTTATTAGGTTGTATGGTTGCCAATATTCAAATGTACTTTGCATATTGTTATTATTTATGAATGTTATCAATACATTATTTAAAGTGTAACTTAACTACTGCTTGTCTTTTACTACACCTAATTGCCTGAGGTTATAGATGTCGAAGGCACGGTGGGGAGAGGTTATATGGTACAATACCTTATAAACAGTGGTAAGTCTGTGAGATTTGAGGCATTCTGACAAAGGCTACGTATTAATAATACAAAAGGGGAAAGTAGAGTAATATATCTTACTCTACCAAAACAAAACAAAGTTGACGTTAAGAATCAAATGATATTATTCAAATCGAAGCCAGCATATTGTAATGGTTTATGCTGCTAC
Organism: Erpetoichthys calabaricus; assembly: GCF_900747795.2. Taxonomy (NCBI): domain Eukaryota; kingdom Metazoa; phylum Chordata; class Cladistia; order Polypteriformes; family Polypteridae; genus Erpetoichthys; species Erpetoichthys calabaricus. The sequence goes on from NC_041407.2 coordinate 66,372,805, forward strand.
ATCACAGTTGCAGTGATCCAGGTTCAAATCCATGACTGTAACATTTGCTCACTTTTCCCATGTCTGCAGGTTTTTTTTTTTTGTTTGTTTTTTTGAGCTCTTTGTTTTCCTCTGTTATCCCAAATGGTTAGTCCAATGAGTAAGTGTTGGTGGGTGAAATAGTCTGGTATTCTGTACTTAATTCTGTTCGGGTGATTTCCCATTACCATTAAAGGACAAAACACATGTTCATACAATAGATGGTGGGTGTTTAAAGCTTAGATAATAATGCTACTTTGTTAAGTAGCTCACTGAGAGAACTTTATTAAATGCTACATGATATGGTAATCGATGATGATGTGCCCAAAATTAGCACAAGTCAGTTTAGTATTTATTCATCTGAATGGTTTGAAAAAGCACATATTCTAATTCTATGAAGGAACATATCTTGGTTTCTTATTCCAGTTCTTTCAGATGTCATTAAGTAAACACCTTAAACCAGATATGTGGTCCCAAAAACAGCCAGAAGTTTGACATGTTTGAGGTGTTGATCATTCTCTGTTTTGATAAAACACAAATACAAGGTTACCAGTTAAAATGAAATTCCAATTACTTATATGTTACATAGTTTCATACTGTGACCTCTTCTGAGGGAGACAACTGCACATTATCAAAAATACAGCATCTGAACTGTGAAATGTGGTGGCAGCATCATGCTGTTGGAATGCTTCTCTGCAGCAGGCCCTGGAAGATGTGGGAGGGTAACATGAATGCAGCAAAATACAAGAAAATCATGGAGGAAAACCTCATGAAGTCTGCCAGAAACTTTTGCATTGGGAGAAAATTTGTTTTCCAGCAGGACAGCAACACCAAGCATAAGGCTAAAACTACAAAGGAATGGCTTCAAAACAATAATGTTAATGTCCCGGAGTGGCTAAGTCAGAGTCTTGATCTCAAACTAACTGAGAATTTGTGTCAACCCTTGAAAAATGCTGTTCACTCACAATCCCTATACAATCTGACAGATGAATGGGTTAAAATGGCAGTGTGCAGATGTACAAAGCTGAAAGAGAGACCTATTTGCACAGGCTCAAGACTGTCAAGGCTGCTTAAGGTGCATCTGCTAAGTACTGACATGAAAAGGTGAATACTAATATAGATCAATTATTGAATGTTTCAGATTTTTTTATTTGTTTAGGCCACTTTGCAAAGATTTGTTTTCACTTTGACATTAAAGAGTATTTTTCTGTTGGTCAAAGTGAGAAAAGCCAAAGTTAAATTCAATGTGATTGAATGTTGTATAACAATAAAATTTGAAAACTTCCAAAGGGGTGAATACTTTTACGGACACTGTACAAACACCTGGGGCCTCATGTATAAACGCTGCATATGCACAAAAATGTTGCATACTCCCATTTCCTCGCTCACATAATGATGTATAAAAACTAAACGTGGCATAAAGCCACACACATTTTCACACTAGCTTGATCCCTGGTGTACACAAGTTCTCCACTCGGTTTTGCAAACTGGCGGCCTGCAGCGTCAAAGCAGTGTTTTTGTTCCAGTGTGGTTTCCCTTTCTTTTTTAGATCCACATCCCTGACTCTGCTTTATCATATACACTGAAATTAACCGCATATTGTTTATTAGTTTAAGGCATCTGATTGTAATTAATCTGTAACAATATAATGGTCCACGGAATGGCCAAACTATTTCAAATACCACAGCTGCTTTAGGGTTGTTACTCTCACTGCACCTTCTTCTTCTTCTTCTTCTTTCACCAGCTCCCGTTAGAGTTTGCCACAGCTATAATACAGTTATAATATTGCACCACCAGAGCCACTTTATAAAGCGTGTATTTACATATGATGATGAGATTATTTTTAAAATGAAATGCAGCAAAATGTTTATTACATTATACAGATAAAATGTTAACATCATTTAAACAATCTATATTGTTAATAATTAAGCATGTGAGGACACAGTGTCGCAGCACTAGCTAGTTCGGGGATTGTTCTTGCCTCGCGCTGTATTCTTGCTGGGACTGGCATGACACTGGAAGGACAGATGGATAGTATAGTTAAACATGTACTACGAAGATATTTCAATGTTCCTTAAAAGTTTTGAAGAATCGGCATTCTAAGCTTACAGATGGCTTAATATCTATTACAGAGTTGATTGTGTGGCGATTGGTTACTTGGAGAAAGAAAAGGAAGGACAGGAATTGGAGGTTAATACGTTTGAAAGAGACAGTACTGGTGCAATAAATTATTTCATCGAAGGTCGCTCACGGTGCAGCAAGCATCTTGCGGGAGGCTGGAAGAAACTCTGGACGGGGCGCCAGTTTGTCACTATCACTGCACCGCCGTGATCTTATGTTTAATAACATGCTGTAACTTCTATCACCATCAAAATGATATCAAGTATACATCTTAGTATTTAAATTGTTCAGAGAGCTGTAATGTCATGAATGTAATGGATTCTGTGTCCTGTCAGAGGAAGAGAAAGCCTGTTTAAGAAGCACATAGTGATTCACACACATAGAGCACATAGAAGAATACATACAAAACAAAGCATTTAACGTGCTACTTTAGTTACGATGGTATTTAAGAAACTAGTAAATTAAACGATTTTAAGATTAAGTTTATGATGTTCTACTTTAATGACAAAATAAACTATGTGATTAAAGTGGAAATTTCAAGATTAAAATTGACATTTCAAGCTTTTCCCACTGTGTCCTTATTTTTTTTTCTTTTCTCTGTACCCTAATAAGCTTTCATATGACGCTCAGACGGTGGGCTACAACTCGCCTTTTCACAGCAACTTTGATATCTGACAACTTCTTTTTTTATTTTGGGCACTGTGCGACTTTGTGAACTTGAGCTTTCCAGTTTCGCCGACACTCTATGTCACTCGCTCAACTTCCTTTTGTTGATTATATCACTGTTTAAACTAACAAATAGAAAGTTTTTCCTTGCCTCCACTTGGTATTCGCTGAAATTCTTCTATTTTTCCTGTGCTTTTGCCATTATTTTTTCACAGAACGCTGAGCTTAAAGGCTATTTATATTGATTTGCATATTCAAAGAGGCGTAATTCTGGGAGGAGTTGGGGAGTGGCAGCAGCCGCATGCATGTACGTTACTTTTCACACTGACCGTGTGGAAGAACGTGGAAGTTGGCATACACACATATTTATGCATTAGGGTTTTTTTGCGCATACACACATTTCCGTTTATGTCCGTACGCCATGTTTTAGTGTGAATTCTACGCACAACGTTATGCATGAAGCCCCTGGTCAATATTCAAAATGAAATGAAATTAGAATTTTTACTCTGTAAAATAATCAATCTTTTGTGTAGAAAAGAATTGAAGAGGCTAGTACTGCTAATTCACAAGTATAATGCAATTGGTTAAAATCTGAGCCAATTCTATCTTTATGTGGAATTTTCCTCTTCTCTCTGTGTTTGTGTGTCATTCCTCTGGTACTCAGGTTTATCTCCAAGATCCCAAAGGCATGTGTCTTCAGTTAATCAACCACTATAAATTAACTTGTGCGCTAGTGTGCCAAGCAGTGGACTGGCACCCAATCCCACCTAGGCTCTGGCTCCCCCACCCTGAAGTGGGTTATATGTGGATGAAAGGATGGATAATTTATAATGTGGTCTGTTCATGATGGCGGCAGTATAGCTGCGCTCCCTGTTTCTATATGAATGTCCTTTAGCCTTCCCCAAGAAATATGAGATCCTTGCCTAAAAACAAGTTTCCGTTCATACAAATTAAAACTCATTAAGCAGCATTACAGTGAATTGCTCAATCACTGACAAGTGTTTAAACCATTACATTGAATGAAAATTACATTGTGTGACAACAGAATACATATTAATAATTAAACAGACTACTCAGTGTAAAGTATTATTATTATTATTATTACATCTGTCTAGTTATGGCTCAGGGGTATGCAGATTAAGCAACTCTAAAGAGTTTTCATTCCATAAGGACCTGCTATCCATCTTTAGGTACACGCTTCTGCACTCAAAGATGCAGATCATTTCCGTGCCACTGTGAACCATAATATTCATTGCCCTGCGTGGCACCCATTCATTTTCTTACATGCCCAGACCAGATTAAGGCTGGAGGGCTGTACAGGGCAAACACAATAAAAAAGGAGACCATGCACCTTCTGCAGCATGGTTTAAATTCAGTGATAATTTGAGATAAAGATCTAGTGAGACAAATTGTGTAATCAGCCTTGGGAAATGTGCACCATAGAAAACAATAGAATATTTGCATTTGGTTTGTGCAATTTTTCTAAACTTCACTGCCGCTCATACATTTATTTTTCAGCTTAACATATACTCTGTAGTGAGTATCTTTGCTGCCTCATCAATATTTCCCCTCACTCTAAGACTGTTGAATTTAATAAAAATCTTCAAATCTTTCCACACTTTCATACCTTGAATGTGTTAACAGATTATTAACAGTCTGCTAATATGCTGCAGCTCACCTTTATATTATATTAATAAAGCACATAAGCTCTTTTCACCTCTGTAATTAACGCATCTTTAAGTGTTAAAAGATATTAACGGAGTATTTATTCTAGACTTGTAAAAAATCATATGCAGCATTTAATATGTGGGGATAAAATACATGGAATGGCATTCTGTTTAGTACATTAGGAAACGCAGACATGGGTACTTTCTTTTAAAATATTGTTTTGATTTCTTGGCTGTGTTGGTTTCATGGCAGGAATTAGCCTTGGAAAGATTGTCACATTCATACAGACCCCCACTCTCACCCATGTTAGTCAAGACATCTTTACGACATTAAAAGGAAGAATAGATCTTTTGAAGGTGAATATACTTCATCTATCAAGTCAGGTTGGGGAGCATGCACTGGTACAGTGTGATGCCGCACCCACCACACAACGAAACAGCTCAGGATCCTTGTTGGAAATCCCCCAGGCAGACATGCAGTCTAGTCCCACCCTCAGGAAATTACCTTCTACCTGCTGCAGCCGGGTGTTATGTGGGTGTCCCCTTGGCCTGGTCCAGCCACTCAGGTCCTCAACAATGAGGATCTTGCAAGCCGGATCACCCTCAGGGAAACACACCACATGGCAGTAGAGCTGTAACTGGTGCTCCCTCGCAATGTTTGCACTCCATGAGAACCCTCAATGCCTGGATGCGGTCGACAGTAGACTTCTTAGGCATAAAACCAGACTACAGTAATCCCTCGCTATATCGTGCTTCGCCTTTCGCGGCTTCACTCCATCGCGGATTTTATATGTAAGCATATTTAAATATATATCGCGGATTTTTTGCTGGTTCGCGGATTTCTGCGGACAATGGGTCTTTTAATTTCTGGTACATGCTTCCTCAGTTGGTTTGCCCAGTTGATTTCATACAAGGGACGCTATTGGCAGATGGCTGAGAAGCTACCCAGCTTACTTTTCTGTCTCTCTTGCGCTGACTTTCTCTGATCCTGATGTAGGGGGATTGAGCAGGGGGGCTGTTCGCACACCTAGACGATACGGACACTCGGCTAAAAATGCTGAAAGATTATCTTCACGTTGCTATCTTTTGTGCAGCTGCTTCCTGAAAGGACATGCTGCATGGTGCTTCGCATACTTAAAAGCTCGAAGGGCACGTATTGATTTTTGATTGAAAAACAAACTCTCTCTCTCTCTCTCTCTCTCTCTCTCTCTCCCTGCTCCTGACGGAGGGGGTGTGAGCTGCCGCCTTCAACAGCTTTGTGCCGCGGTGCTTCGCATACTTAAAAGCAAACAGCCCTATTGATTTGTTTGCTTTCCTCTGTCTTTCTGACAGACTCTGCTCCTGACATGCACTCCTTTGAAGAGGAAGATATGTTTGCATTCTTTTAATTGTGAGACGGAACTGTCATCTCTGTCTTGTCATGGAGCACAGTTTAAACTTTTGAAAAAGAGACAAATGTTTGTTTGCAGTGTTTGAATAACGTTCCTGTCTCTCTACAACCTCCTGTGTTTCTGCGCAAATCTGTGACCCAAGCATGACAATATAAAAATAACCATATAAACATATGGTTTCTACTTCACGGATTTTCTTATTTCGCGGGTGGCTCTGGAACGCAACCCCCGCGATGGAGGAGGGATTACTGTAGTCCGGTCTCTGGTAGGTAAGCAAGTGATCATGGATCCTATTGAGGATGACCATAGCAAGTCCTTACCCAGTACCAAGAGTATTGTTGTCCCTCGTAGTTGCCACAATCCAGGCGATCACCCTTCCCTTTCCAGATAGGGATGACAAGTCCCATATTCCAGTCAGTTGGGATGACACCCGTCTCCCAAATGGAAGCAAAGATTGCTTGCAATGCCAGGACGACAGACTTAACACCAGGATGGAGAAGTTCACTCCAGATACCACAGATCCCTGCAGACTTCCCTACCCTCAGCTGGTTCACCACCTGTACAATCTCAGTGAGATGGGGTGGTTCACAGCTAACTGTAGGATCAGCCTCAAGAACCATGGACCCAGAGATATCCAACGTCCTGGCCGGTGCATCAGCTTTATACAGCTGCCCAAAGTAGCCAGCCAAGTGGGTCACAACTGCAGTGACATCCGTAAGGACCGTTCCATCAGGGAACACTGGCAGCACCGACACAACCCTCAGCAACCTTCAGGATCTTGTCACAGAAGGTCTCCCACATCACATTAGGATCAGCAGTCGCACCCAAGACTGTAAGTTCCCCACACAAACTGCGTGCAAACTCATTAGAAACAGCCTGATATTGGTGTCTGGCCAAGTCCATCCTCATTCTCCTAGTAGGTGGTGGTCTACTGGACCTAGGCCAGATCTTCAGAGTAGCAACAACAAGTCCGTGATCAGAATTAACAAACTGGGCACTTCTGTAGACTCTGCAGTTTGTAACAGCCTTCAGCGTCTGCCCACAAGGATGTGATCAATCTCCTTCACCGCACCACTAGAATTGGAGTACCAAGTCTAACGATGCAGCTCAGAGTGCTGGAACCAGGATCCAACTATCCGCATCTCCTGACCTTTTGCAAAGTCAAGGAACATGGAGCCACTTTCACCACGGTCGCCTGATCCCCGAGGACCAAAACAATCCTCATAGCCAGCCCTATCAGTGCCAGTGGTCACATTGAAATTACCCATGACCAGAGGAGTGTCACCTTGTGGGTGCCCATCAATGGGCGAGCAAAATTGCAAATATAATGTTTCCCTCATGAGACATCATTCACCACGGTTGAAGCATATGCTGAGACAACAGACAAAGCACCCAGATAGTGCCTTAATCTGAGTCTCATAATACACTCGTTGAAAGGAGTGACATCAGACACCATTGGAAGAAGCCGATCCACCACAGTAACAGTTACTCACTGAGTATGACAGCCATTGGAGCGACCAGACCAATAAAAGGTGTACCTGCCTAGAGAGATCTGGCCAGTCTCAGGTCTGTGCAACTCAGAGAGTGCTGCCACTGAGATGCAGAGTTTACAAAGCTCCTCGGACAGCAGAGGAAGATGATCATCATGCCAGAGAGACAAGACATTGGCTATCCAATGGTTTTGACCCAAGGGATTTCCCCCATCTGCTTCATAATGCAGAGCTACTCCCGCGGAGACCAGAAAGGAGCACTGTCTGTCGTTTCAGAGCTGTGTCAAGTTTTTTTTACAGTGGCTGGAGTGCCAATCCTGCCACCAACCCCCATGATTTCCATGCAAGTTGAAGGACCGCTTGCAGGGTCGGATGCAGTTTAACATCATACCCAGGACAAATCACGGATCTATTTATCAATTTTATAACCTGCTTATTCAGTCAAGGTTTAGGGAATGGGCACCCACCGCAGATGACTGAGCACAAAACAGGAAACAGATCTGTGAATGGAAGCCAGTTCTTTGCTAGGCACTGTCATGGACCAACCCACTCTCATACATACAAGGCCAGTTTAGCAGTGCCATTTAACTGAAAATATAAATCTTTGGGATAAAGGAAGAAAACCAAAGTACCTGGAGAAAAACCTACACAAAGATAGGCAGAACATGTGTACTCTACATGGATAGCTCCCAGACTAGGATTTGGGTCCAAGACTCTGGAGCCAGGAGGCAGCAGCACTAAACCTTGCATTACCAATTACTGTCAAGAGCATTACTATATTCTAAAGCTGGTGAAAAATTAAAGGAATACTTCACCTCAAATTATATTTTTTATATACAACCCTATCTACAAAAAAGTTAGGACAGTATTAAAAAAACACTGATTTGTAAGTCTTCTTTTACTCATATAACATTGAAAACAGTACAAAGAAAAAATATATATAATGTTTTTCTTTATAAAATTGAATACCTTTGTAAATCTAAGCTAACTACAATTTTGATGCCCCACAAACAAATGTTGGGACAGGTGCCTATTTACACATTGAATGTGTCAAAAAATGTGTTTGTAACTTTCCACAGGTAAATAGGTGATTAGGTAGCAGGTGACGCTACCATAATTAGGTATAACAGGAGCATCCCTGGAAGGTGCTGTCATTTACAAGCAAGGATATGTCAAGGATTGCCACTTCATATTAAAATGCATGAGCAAGAAGTTACACAGTTTAGGAACAACATTTCTCAACATATGATTGCAAAGAATTTAGGGATTTCAACATCTATGGTCCATAACATAGTTAGAAAATTCATAGTATGTGTGTGTAAAGGGCAAGTTTGCTGATTGGACCTTGTCCTATGAATCCCCATGTTGTTCAAGCCCTCAGATGACACTGAATAAGAAAAAAGTTTTTTTTTGTAATGAATGTAAACATATGGGCTCAAGAGTACTTTGAAAAATCATTTCAGTAAACTATTTGTCAGAGCATCTACAAAAGGAAGCTAAAAGTATACTATGCAAAGTGGAAGTAATACTGTACATCGTTCAACATCCAGAAACACCGGCCGATTCTTTGGGCTAAAGCTCATCTGAGATGGACTGATGCAAATTGGAAATGTATGCTGTGGTCTGATGAGTCCACCTTTCAACTTGTTTTTTGAGAAAATGGATATCATGTTTTCCAGACTTAAGATGATAAAGATCATCCTTTATTACCAACACCTTCAAGAGCCAGTTTCCGTTATGTTGTGGGGTGTGCTAACCCCACTGGCATGGTAAGCTTGGACAACTATAAAGGCACCATTAATGCTGAAGGATACATATGCATTTTGGAGCAACATATGCTGTCAGCTAGACAGCATCTTTTTTGGGGACATCTTTGCTTATTTCAGCAAGACAATGGCAAGCCACATTCAGCAAGTTTTTCAGTAGTGTGGCTTTGTAGTCCCAAACATATGTGTTTCTTGCTAAAATATTGTTAAATAAATACCTGCAGAAAATGAAAGTAGTTTACAGACAGGAAGCCAGGTAAGACATTGTGATATTAAATCAAAGATCCGCCTCTCCTCGTCCTTCATTGGTCAAGAGTTCTGTTTTAATTCAAAAGTGTGCTGCTTTGTGAGCGGACTTCCTATTTGTGGACTACATTTATTTTACAGAGAATTTTATTCAACAATATTTTAGCATGTCCTGCGGTGGGTTGGCACCCTGCCCAGGATTGTTTCCTGCCTTGTGCCCTGTGTTGGCTGGGATTGGCTCCTGCAGACCCCCGTGACCCTGTGTTCGGATTCAGCGGGTTGGAAAATGGATGGATGGATGGATATTTTAGCAAAAATATAATTTTGCCTGTTATAAGAGTACAACTGGAAGACTTGATATGTGGATTATGCGACACGGGTAGTGTGATTTTTTTTTATGGATGTTTTTGATTCTGTTTTCTTTTGTCCAGAGGTTGTCATTCTATCAGAAATTTTGTTATCTTCTTTCTCCATGAAAACCTAAAAAATTTTCTTGCCCATTACTACAAACCACATGGGCTAAGTAACATAAAAACATAATTTTTGGGTGTATTATTTGTTTAGAAAGCGAAAAATTAAATTAAATAATACTATATACTATGTTTATAGTATTTATTCATGAAATCAGCATATTGTTTAATTCCTATTGTGTTAGAAAATTGTTACACAAGTACTCTGTAGGGGTGGTCATATTTATAATTAAAATTATGAACATCAAATTAGTTGATACACACTAATAAACACATTGATACCACATAACAATATGCGGTGCCACAGGTAGTGCTGGAGCCATGTTCAAATCCAGCTTGAGTGCCTTTAGTGTTGAATTTGAATGGTGTCCCTCAGTTCAAATACTGACTATCATTTTCTGTCACAGTTGAAAGATGTAGTTTAGGTTTATTGGTAGCTTCATGTGGTACCACTGTGAGTATGTAAATTGGATTTTTGTTCTGGGTTGGTATCTGCTGGGGTATACTATGGTTCACTGAAAGGTATTTGAAAGGTATTGTTAATGGTTTAGTGTTGAGCCTGGTCTTAATGTTGGTACTTTCTTTTATGGTCATATGTCCAAAAGTTGAAATAGCTTGTGGAGATAATTAGACTCTTCATCTGTCATGTTTGTAATCTGATGCATTCTCATGTTTATCTGTCCATCCTTATTACTCACCGTACCTGAACACATGGTAGTGTGGAGCCATACACTTGGACAGAATGCCTGTCCACTTTCCTATTTTGCTAATAAATATCAACCCAACCAGCTTGATTCTCATTCCGAACACTTGTCTGTGTGGATTTCTGATGTTCTCCACACTTTATATTTCTTCTCTCGCTATTTTAGTTTTCTTTCCATATTGCCAAATACATGTAGGTTCATTGCCAATTCAGTGGGCTCTTTAGTGGGGTGGTGCCCTGTCCAGGACTGATTCCTGCCATATGCCTAGCACCACTGATAAAGACTGAGGCCCTGAATTGGATTTGGCAAAGGTTCTGAATAAGAATGTCTTGTTATATCATTTAGCACTGTATTCTGACTTTCATGTTTATTACAGTGATACCTGAAATTGGTCAGATCAAACCCTTTACATCAAGCCCTCCATCTCTGAGTCTTTTATAAAGTGAGTCACATGCATGTGAAGTCTGTCCCCTTTAGCAGCATTTCTCTTGATGACTTATCCTGGTGTTGTTGGACGCAGTGTGCTTGTCAAGGTTCAATTAAAGTTAATTATTTCCACCTGCAGCAAGGTCAGAAGCTGGGCTCATTAGACATGTGCAAAGAGATTACAGGTGACATGCGTGAAGTAATAAAAACAACTATTCAGAAGGAAAAAGAAAAACAAGTATTGAGCAGAACTGTTTATTATGCATGCTAACTGTTTCACTATTGCTTTAATATCGATGTATGGGGCCACAAAATGTCACCCAACATGTCTGATCTACATGTCTGCTATAACTGGAAATCTTGAAACCCATTCATCCATCCATCCATTTTTTGCATTCACCTTTTCCACTACTTAGCGCTTTGAGTACTGAGAAAAGCGCTATATAAATGTAATGGATTATTATTATTATTATTATTATTACTTAGTTGAGGGTATCTAAAGTCTGTTACAGCAGTTTATGAACAAGACATGAACCAACATTAGACAGGACACATTCACATAATTCATCAACCCTGGATGGATCACCAGTCCATCATAGAAAACACTCACCTCCAAAATCTTGGGAGTGACATAGTTCATCTCAGAGCATATATACACATCTATAAAGACCCAAATGAGAGAACTATTCATCATAGTTCATGCTCATATTGTCCCAGAAACCCACATAGAATGCTAATCTATTGCAGAGTTCATCACAGGACACACATTACCTTTCATTTACAGTGATCCCTCGCTATATCACGCTTCGACTTTTGTGGCTTCACTCTATCGCGATTTTTTCTCATACACGCTTACGTCACTACGCATGCGTTTTCTGAGAACTTTTATCTAAGCCCCACGATGGTTCTAAACATGCTGCTTTTTCTAAGCCTTCTGACAATGAAACTAAGCGCCGGAGGAAGATGCTTACCATCCAGGAGAAGGTGAAACTCTTGGATATGATCAAAGATGGCAATACCCTACAAAAGCCTCCTCACACATATGAAAAGACAGCACCAGCAACTGCCTATCAAGATGTTCTTCAGCCGCGCACCCAGGCACCCACTGCCTACTCCTAGTACTCCTTCAGCGGAAGAAGACAACGACGCACCTGCTGAAGATACTGCACCACCTTGTCACGCTTGGGTCACAGATTTGCACAGAGACACAGGAGGTTGTAGAAAAAAAGAACTTTATTCAAAGCACTGCAAACAAATATTTGACTCTTTTCAAAAGTTTAAACGTGCTCCATGACAAGTCAGAGATGACAGTTCCGCCAGGAGCAGAGAATGTCTGAGAGAGAGAGAGAGAAAGAGAGAAACAAAACAACCAATTACAAAGCTAAGAGGCGCTGCACAATACTTTTAAGTAAGCGGAGTACCGCGTGAGAGTTTTATCGCGCGCTATAGCGCAAGTAAGAAGGGTAAGGAGCAATGTGAAGGTAGACTGTCAGCTGTTTCAGGGGTTTTCCCAGGGGCGTCTGTGTCCTCTGAGGGTGCGATCAGCGCTCCAGCTTACAACCTGAAGACTCTCCTACTGAGCTCATGCCTTCATAGGTTAGTGGTTGTGTGTAAGAACTGTGTGTGTGTGTAATTAAATGTACAGTACAATAATAATAATATGATATTTGTAACATCTAATATGTCTTATTTTCTCTTATTTTGTCTAATTTATTGGGTAATACGAGTGTAATGGTGACTAAAGGGTGTTATTTCATGTCTAGAGGACTCTAATAATGTTATAAAACATATTTAGAAGGTCGTAAACAGGTTTTCTATACTCTAACTGCGAAAAATATTTGATTTATAAATAAAGAATCCTGCTTTGCGAAAATTCATTTATCGCGGTAGAGTCTGGAACAGATTAACCGTGATAAACGAGGGTTCACTGTATTTAAGAAACATAAGAAATTTGACAAACAAGATGAGAACATTTAGTCCACCAAGCTTATCTGTTTAGCTAATAGCTAAGCTATCCCAGTCTCTCATCCAGATACTTAAAGTTTGTTAAGGTTTCTGCTTCAAGTGCATGTCTCAGTAGTTTGTTTCATATTCTTACAGTTCTTTGTGTATAGAAGTGCTTCCTGGCTTAAATCCTGAAAGCACTTCCCTTTAATTTCCAATGGTGTCCTCACAAATGTGATTCACCGTTGAGTTGATAGAATTATGCTGGATCCACTTTGAGAATTTTAAAGATTAAACAGTGTCACACACGTGCGACTAGGAGCGAGCTGAGTGGACCAAGTGAAAGTAATCATCCGCCAGGCCAGGGGATGATGGGGTGCTCTAAACCTTTTTCTATTATCTCTGCAGACCAAATACAGGAAAACCTGCCTGGTTTAACGCCACTTCCTGTTCCGGCGCCCAAACGGACATCACTTCCTATTCCGGCGCCCAGACGGACGCCACATCCTATTCCGGCACCCAGACTGACGTCACTTTCCGTTCTGGTCTAATGACATCACTTCCGGTTTCCAACATATAAAATCTCCATCTTGACAGATCAGGTCAGTTCATTTTGGGAACTCAACTAGAGAACATCCTTGTGTTTTCTTTAAACCTTTTGCAGCCAGGGACAATATATGGGTGGCTGCCCAAAACCTTTCCAGTGTGTTGAGACTCATTCTTTATACAACAGGTTCAATTCTGTATGTCTGTCAGAGTAGAAGAGTAGGACATTCACCATTCATATGAAGAGCCGCAGGGGACACCAGTCCATCTCAGGGCACACTGGCACTATTCATATTTGACTCTTAACATTTCTCTACAACCCTGACAGCAGCTCATCACAGGACACAATCACATAGTCCCACACATGCTCATTCAAGGCCAATAAAAAGTCAACATTTGATGGAACATTTGCATTTTGGGGAAAGGGAGCAAACTGAAATCCCCAGAGAAAGCACACAGAAATACTAAGAGAAGGTGCAATCTCCAAATAGAAAATAGGAAACTTAGCACTGTGACACACCAGCACTAACCACTTTACTGCTCATTCGTAATTCTCATCCATTTAACTTTTGTTTATCAGTTGTGGAGACCCAAAGCTTTTTTTAACAAAATTGAATGTGAGGTAGGATACAACTCTGAATGGGGTTTCTATCCTCTGCTTGGCACAATAACTCATACTGGATCAATTTATAACTAGGATGCTGAAGGAAAACTAGAGCATATAGAAAACCAACATAAAAACCATTTTAAAACCAACATTAAAACTCGACAACAAAATCAGGGTGGCAATGGTCCCTGAAACTGATAAATTAACCATTGCACTACCATTCCATAATTTTGATTCTTTCTCAGTTTATCAATTGATCCATCCATCCATACATACATACATACATCTACAGTATATGCTTACTCAAACTGAGACTGGGACAGCAATTGATCCGGGGTTATGAGTGCTGTGAAATAATATTTTAGATTATTTTTCTCATGAAGGAAATGAAAACTGCATGGTATTCTTTGATGTTTGGAACATCCTACTATATAAATTTCATGATGGACCATTGTTTTGATTTTGTAGCTCTAACACCTTTGTTCTACCCTCTTTGTTGAGCTTGTCTGCACTATAGACAAATCTGGTATAGGCTAACTGATTACCCTAAATTATCTCAGTTTAAAAGAGAAAGTGAGTCCTGGACTTGCATTTGAAGGTAGTTATTCTCTTGCATCCATTGCTACCAGAAGAGTCTGTAGCTACCTGTACAGTAGGAAACAAGTAAATATATAAGTTACTCAGTAGAATTAATTTATTATTACAAAAGTGGATATTAATGACACTTTTAGAATCAGTAACTTCAGGAGCCTCCACCACAATGCCATTGAAATATTTTCTATAGACAATACATATGAAGGGTAGCATCCTTTATCCACCCATTAATCCATTTTCTGAATTCTCTTATTCCAATTCAGAATCGTATGCCAAGATATTGCATCTCAATGCAATACCACATTCCGTTTGCTGGCTCAGAGTGCTTTCCCACAGTGCCCTTCAATGCTGCACACAGCTCACGATTTTTCTCTTTATCTCTTCTCCTCCACTACAAACTGTATAACTCCATTCAAATGGATCTGTGCTTGATTCCTTTACATCTTTATTTGAACACTGTCACTTAATCTACTGCTGCGGTGATAACCAGTGCTCCAATATCAAATTAATCCACGTATCAGCAGATTGATCCATGTACTCATATTGCTGCTCTAATACCCGTTATTTCAGATAATGATAGGCCTGTCAGAGAACATCCTACACTTGCAGCTTTATCTGTTATCATGCACATATGGCTCCTCTCTGATCGTCATATGCATCTGAATGAGCCCTTCCAGGTTGCGAGAATCATGAGTTCCTCCTGTAAGCATCAATGACATCAGATGCACATGAGGGGTGGATTAAAAGATACCTTAACTGAGAATGACCTTCTCAAAACATCTTTTCTTCTTTATGTGTAAGTCCCTTCTTTAAGCTCTTCATTTTTAAAGCCTGGTCACTACAATCTTTTATGTTAAAAATTGGCTATTTGCAAATGTCCTGACCTAGTAAAACGAAGATCAATAGCCACACCTATTGTGAACATCTGCTCATCCACAACAGACCAATGCTGCTGGTGGCCCCCCACCACCTTCTTTAAACTTCAGAACCTTTTTACTTGGATTACTACAAATCACTTTCCAATGGTCTTCCTGCATGAAAAAATTAACAAATCACATCAAGTTCAAAATTTGGGTTGCAGAGTTACAACTGGAACCAAACACAAAGAACACATCATCCCTTACTTGGCTCCACTAGACTGACCTCGTTTTCAGTGCTGAATTACCCTCAAGATTTTGCTGCCAGCTTACAAAGATGCTAATTCTATCAACCTCATATTGACTTGCTGAAAAACATGATATCTTACTGGTCTCTCACTATTTTAAAGACTTATGTAGCTTTGTGCCTCAAGTATTCTGGAAATATAATTTTACTTTTGGTTGTGATTGATCCCTTTATCCAATACAGCTTAACTGTTCAGAACATGTTCTAAGTATTTACTGATGTTTTTTACAGTGGAGGACAGGCAGGCTAAGTGATTTGCTCAGGATAACATTATCAATTCGATCAATGAATAATGTGGCCAGCTGTTAAGTATATTTATTAAATGGACTCATTAGGAGACTGAGGATCAGAAATGAAGTGTAAGTATTTTAGGGTAAGCTAAAAGAATAGTGGTCCAGCAGGTAGGGGTCTTTTACAAATTAATCACAAGAACCCAAAATATTGTACCAAATTAATAGCTTAAAAAATCTGGGCCAAGCAGTGACCAATTCAGTCATCCCACTGTTTTTATGTATCCAAATACCACAACCTAAAAGAAGTAAGTAAGAAAAAAATCCTAAGTATATGTCAAAACGTTCATCACTAAAAAAAATATTTTTAAAAACTTGGTTAGCTTAGCACTGTTTGTTGATCCAAAGTGTGGACACAGTGATCATTTTTGTATAGGGGTGGTGAACTTACATCACTACTAGACGCTCTTGTGGTTAGTTTTCTCATGCTGCCAACAACATGGCACATCCATGAAAGGCGAAGATGAAATTTATATTAACCAAAATAGCAACAGTAAATATAAAAGCATGTTAAGATTTGGCTTATACAACCAGTTTTATTTTTTCAACCGTTCTTTGCACTCTAAAATTATTTGAGTATGGCTTTCAGGGTAACTGAGGCTATGGAATTTAGCGGTTATATACTCATTCTGTCTTTATCATTGTAAAAAGTGATTCACATTTTCCTGCGGTGTTGTCTTGTTTTTCTTATTGACATTGCCATGTTGTTGCTACGATGCGAGGCCCCATTGCTTGAGGTGGTTCTCCAAGGTCACATGTCATGATGTCTCTAACACATTTTAAAAGCCAGCACTGTGAGTACCTAAACATCTAAAATTTGTATTAGTAATAGAAAACCTTTGTGTCATTTCATATTGTTAGTGCTTGAATTTACTGGTTATGACATTTTGTTTTTATAATAATTACTTATAAACTCTATGAAATCACTTCATTTTGTTTTAGTCCAAAGCTGCCTGACACACCAGTTTCAGAAAAACCCTTACATATGATATACCACTCCACTTATCTTAATATCTAGTTATGCAGGACATTGAGTTTTTGGAGTTTTTTCCTATTTTTAGCCCTGTAGATACAAAAATCCCTAATTTTTAGGCCAGTTCTGCAGTAAATTTTAAGTAGGAATTACAGTCTTATGATAAAGAGTAACCCAATTGGTTTCTTTAATAAGAATGATCAGAGGGACTTCAGGTTATTCATGTCACATCAACCATCCCCAGGGGTTCACCTGCTAATTTGATGGAATCCCACCTTTTCACAAAACATAGAAAAAATGTGATTAATTATATAGGCATATGGAGTGTCTTGTTATGCATTTTTGAGGTTGCTGATCACAAATATGATAACTATTTGTAATATTTGAGTCGTTATTGACAGTCCTAGTCTTGTAACAGACAGAAGGTTAAAAATGTCAAATTTCAAACTTAAGTATGTGGGATATCATTTTAAACTTTTTGGACTCTGAATATGATTTATGTCTTGAGTTTTGACTATGTGTACCCTTTATGGCTTACAACATGCCACACAGTTCTCTGACCACCACCCAGCTTTATTATTTCATTAAAGTCTTCCCAGTTACAAACCTTGCATGAAGCTTAACTTCTCTATGTCATCTCTTGATTCCATTTTCTTTCAAGCAGCACAAAAGAACAATAAACATTTAAAGAAAAAGAAAAACGTCAGAATGTCCCTTACTGTGTTGTCTTTACTCGCAAAATGCCACAGTGGGATGAACTGAGTACATAGCGACTTGACAACAAAGTCTACACTCCATTTATCTTTTATCTGCACCATTTCTTCACAGTTTCAACCCCATAGATACCCTGCAGGAACTCTAGATAGAATCTTTGTTCGGTATAAGATACGCTCGTGCATAAGTCTGGTCAGCTTAGAGCTGGACATCCTGTCTTTAGGAGGAAACAGAACTTCTTAAGAGAAATCCACAAGTTGAACATGCAAACTCCAACAATTAAGTAAAGTGGTACAGTATGTTCTAAAAGTGCTGCCTCATGTACCATCATGATGTTCACAGTGGGACTCACTTCACTCACTTTGCTCTCACTCCATTTATGAAAGTGAGGGTCACACTGGCAACATTCTGAGCTGGACATATGTGGCTACCCTATCATCAGCAATTTATGTAAACCCATCCTGGGGAATTCCCATATGCTTCCAGGCCAGATGAGAATTATAGTTCCTCCAGCATAACCCTAATCTCCCCTTGGTCTCCCTCTTGTGAACCATAAACTTTAAATTTCCAGAAGGAAGGACCCAGGTAGCATCCTAACTACATGCCCAGACTGACTGAATTGGCCGTCTTCATCCAGTCAATCAGGGTTTCCTTCTGTGTTGCTATGTCATGTCTACAGTAGGCTCCTTAATCATAATTGTGTAGAGCGATATAGTGTGAATAAATAAACAAAGTAGCAAGCAATTCATTTATTGATATAACTGTCCCTTCGGCTTTCATTACTTGTCATCTCGGAGCACTCTAATGAGTTGCATTGCAAAAAATAACAAGAACTGTTAGGAATAATGGATGTTTGCCAAATCACTGTTTTATGGTTTAGAAATGCTTGTCATACCGATCTTCTTTGTGATTTTAATAGGCATTATCAGTATAGTGTTTATGAAAACATAACCACAATACAGAAATAGCATTTAGGTTGACAGAGGTGTTTTACAAATAGCATGCCAGTTTCAACTTGTTTTCTCACCTCTTGTAGAATAGAAACAAATGCTGGAAATCATGTTTCACCCCAAAATGAAACCCCATTACCTAAGTTGCACACTATTTTTATTTCTGTGATAATTAAACTGAGATTTGTAAGCATCCACAATGAGGGAGTATTTTCTGAACCAACAACAACAATTATAAAATGTATTATTGTTATCTTTTATTTCTATAACAAATTTTCATACAAGGCTTGTAGCTGAAAGTGCTTAACAAGAGGCTAAAGAGGTTACAGAAATATATGAGTAAGTGAAATATCAGAAAATAGTAAATAAAAATAAATCAATGTATTCCTAAATAATACAGGCATACAAGTAATAGATACATGTGCAGATTAGCAGAATCCTTAATTATAGATTTGTTTTTAAGGTCTCATGACTATAACAATAAATCTTATTCTATGGTTAGATAACAAGGGAGAACATAAAAGAAAAATAAACTTCAGCTGGCAAAATATATGAAGTGGTTCCAAGGCCAAAAGACCCCCTCTCCCTCCAGCTCCCACTGGGCTTCTACCTAACATAAACATTCCCAAGTAGTTCCTTATTGTCACACAAGTGCACATGGGAGACGGTTTATAGGCTAAAATAGTGTTATTTCTCAGTCGGAAAAGGGGTTGGTGCTGTCACCTGATCCTTTCTCCTTTTGTCCCTCTGTGAATCAGTTGAAGACCCTGCCTCTCAATGACATCACCACCGGTCCACCCACTGTTGATGTCACTTTCGGCACCATCTGATGGTGTCATATCCATTACCCAGAAGCCATCTTTCTGCCACATCAATTCCTGTTCCAGCCTCCCTGACCTCTTCCTCTATTTAACCATATTTTTATACCAGCCTTCAACCTGTTAGTGAGTTCTGTTTTGGACTCCTGTCTGTAAAGACGTGTCTATTTTTGTCTTCTTTTTTTGACATCTTTTTCAAGTACAAGGGGTGGTCATCCCCAAACCTTTTTATAACTCATTTGTCCTTATTACATTGGCATAGTCAGCAGGATATTGCTTGAAAATGAGTGAAGAGCAGGGCCTTACTAAAAGACCAAGATCTTAAAAAGGTACCAGCAGGCAAGGCTGACCAGTATTCACAGCAAAATGTGGTGATATCGGTTGGTAGTGAGTGAGAAACCTGGTCAGAACTTGCTGATTGAGTATAATATTATAACAGACCCCGGGGTAATCTCCGTGGGCACCCTTACCGCATCCCGGATGCAAAGCTTGACGAAGTGGAGCTTGAAATCAAACACATGCTGAAACTAGGTGTAATTGAGGAAAGTCATAGTCCCTGGTCCAGCCCCATCGTATTGGTCCCTAAGTCCGACGGAAGTTGGAGGTTCTGCTTTAATCAAGTCTCCCAATTCAAGGCTTATCCAATGCCATAAGTGGACAGCTCCCTCAAGCAACTCAGAAAAGAATATATTTGACCACTCTTGACATGACGAAGGGGTATGGCAGGTCCCTTTAACGGATTCCGCAAAGGCCAAGACAGTGTTTAGCACCCTTAGTGGACAATGGCAAAACTGTGTTCTTCCATTTGGATTGCATAGGGCACCCGACACCTTCCAACATTTTTTGGATAAAGTTTTGCAGCCCCACAATTCCTATAGTGCCGCCTACTTGGAAAATGTAGTCATCTATTCCGACATGTAGAATAGACACCAAAGCAGGTTCAGGCTTTGCTCTGGGCACCTGGAAATGGTGGACTTTGAAAAAATCCTAAGAAATGTTTCTTTGGACTGGTCTAGGCCAAATATTTGGGCTACTTGGTGGGTGGAGGGTCAGTCAAACCACAGTGTTCCAAAGTAGTTCCAAGTGGCCCTGTCTGATGTGCTAGGTCCAAGCCTTTCTTAGTTTGGCCAGGTACTACCGCCGGTTTGTACTACAGTTCTCTGAGGGAGTGGTGCCCTTGCCGGATTTAACAAAGAAGCGGGCTCTTAACAACGTGGTATGGGACAGTAAGCAGATGCTGCATTTCATGACCTGATGCAGGCCCGTATGTCAGCATCTGTTTTAATGGCCCCTAACTTCCTCTGCCTTTTATTCTCCGGACTGACGCTTTGGACACAGGACTGGGTGCCATATTGAGCCAAAACGTTGACTGTGTCGAATACCCCGTGATCTTCCTGAGCCAGAAACGTCTGGACAGGACAACCAGGTATGCGGCGGTGGAATGGGAGGCCTTGGTGATCAAATGGACAGTAACACAACTGAGGTACTACCTTGTGGGCTGTAAGTTTACCCTTGTCACTGATCATTCCACTTTATAGTAAATGGCAATGCACAAGGAGTCCAAGCCATGTGTCTCTCGTTGGATTTTGGACATCCAACCTTATAAGTTTTCTGTCTTTTATTATCAGCGTTCTCTCCAGGCCAACACTGTTGCTTTCTCTCAGGTTTACAACCTCTCGGTTCAAGCTGCCCAACCAAATGGGTCTGGGCTGAGGGGGGAGCCGTGTCACACATGTGCACATGGGAGATGGTTTAAAGGCTCAAATAGTGTTGTTTCTTAGTCAGACGTGGTGTCACCTGATCCTTTCTCCTTTTGTCCCTCTGCAGACCAGCCAAAGACCCTGCCTCTCAATGACATCACTACTGGTCCACCACTGTTGACGTCACTTCCAGCACCTTCTGATGATGTCATATCTGGTGCCTATAACCCATCTTCCTGTCAAATCAGTTCCAGTTCCAACCTCCCTAACTCCACCTCTTTCTCCTTTCAGCCATATTTATAGACCATCCTCGAACCTGTTAGTCAGTTCTGTTTTGGACTCCTGTTTGTAAAGATGTGCCTATTTTTGTCTCCTTTTTTGACAGATTTTTTAAATATACATGGTGGCCATCCCCAAACCTTTTTGTCATTTGTCCTTATTACATTTAATTTTGTATACTTTGTCCTAGACTATTTGATTCAGTGGGCCTCTTTGACATTTGGACCATCCTCATTTATTCATACATCACAGGAGGCTCCTGCATTGCACAGTACACCACCAGAAAACAGAAAAAAGTATTGATTACTTATGATTGCTCATCAAAGAAGTAAATGATATTTCAATATGTGCATCATCTATCAGAAGTGGAAATAAAATACACCTATGAGAGAGTCAAATTTAAAAAAAGAGTTTTTTAGGATTTTTTTTAAAATGTTCCACAGTATTAGTCTGGCATCTATCTATTGGTAAAGTATTCCAGATTTCTGGGGTATAATAGCAAAAGGCCACCTCGCCACATCTTTTACGCTTATTCCTTGAAATAATAAGTAAACTAGTGTTCAAAGATCTAAGATTACACCCACAAATGTAACAGCATAGGCCCTCCAAAATGAAAGAAGGCTCAAGATTATTCAGACCTTTCAATACCATTTACAGTATTTTAAATTGATTCTACATCACAGGTAACAAACGTAATGATGCCAAAACCAATGAGATTTGCTTAGATTTTCTTTTTGTGGTTACGCTATCAATTCAAATTTTTAAAGAGTTAATACTTACCCCTGGAACACTGGGCACAATGCAAGAAACAACTCTGGATGGTCTGAGTTCAAAAACCATTCAGTTCAGCTTTTTAGAATCAGGGGGCCAACACTAGACACAACGTAAGAGCCATCCCTGGGTGATGTATTGTCTGAATTCACTCATGTGATTTTGGAGCTAACACTTACCATTGTAACTTTGGGCACAGGGCAGGAAAAAAAAAACCTGGATGGGTGATTTCTGAACCCACTCTGTTCAATTTTCATGAGAGCAGACACTCACCACAGGAAACACTGGGCATAAGACAGGAACACTTTATTGGGACATTTTATGATCATGTTCATTTGAATTATTTAGAATAGCTGGATGCGTTCCCATTAACACTAAGCACCAGGTAGGGGCAAGCTCTAAAATGAGCATTTTTGAGGCACAAAGCAAGAACCAACATTGAGAATACTAAAACATGCATTCTCAGTCACTCTTTCAATCACTTCAATCACACCAATTCACCCTTTTAATTGTTGCTTCTTAGTGATTCTTAATTTGCTGATATTGTGGTTAATCATTTTTACCACCATTATCCATTAAATGACACAATATGGACACCTCTAGGATGAGTTTCTCTGTGCTAAAGTTACTGCCGTCACTTTTCCCTCTGGCCACCTTACAGATGATTTCCTTACAAATTTATCACTGCCTTAAAAATGAAGACGTGCCAAGAATGTATGCACACTTCATGCAAACAAACAGCACATAATTGAACATGCACCAAAATAAAATACCGCAGAGAGCCACGCATAACAAATGGTGGCTACGTTTTCAAGTGTAGATTTAATATAAATTAAAATGTAACAATATAGACCAAAAGAGGATTGATAGCATGTTTTGATGAATGTGGCATAATATGTAAATAAAAAAGTTGCCAGCCAATCATTGCAGTCTTCTCCCAGACATTTATAGAATTACCTTTTCATAATGGCAGCTTTATTTATAATGCAAATGCTAATATTAGATTGCAGCAGTGCGAACTATGCATCAAGAAATGTGGCAAAGTCACTTCCAATAGGACCTCGGCTTTCACATTTCATCTGAAGGACGCAGCCGGTGGAGGATATGTAATTTTCTCAAGGTCATACAGACAGTCAGAGGCAGGGCTGGGATTTGAACCATGAACCTTTTCATTTCAAACCCTTTCATTTATGTGACCGTGCATGCATTTCCAGTTTATTACAGCTCTATGTGTGTTAATGGTTCAGTATATGCAAGGTGAGTTTGTTTAATTCATAGCGTTCCAAGTCAATTGCAATCTGAATATTCTCTCTTGCAGCAATAAGTGCCTCGCTTCTGCATTCATTTCTATATAGTGACTTTCATAGAAGACACACTTGCAGTGAATTGATTTGACCTTCACTGTACATAATTATGAAGTGTAGTCCCCTCTCATTTTTGCCATTTCCTTTCACTGTACAAATATATAAACCTTGCCAGGATTTGCAGATAATCTAGCAGTTTGAACATACCCAGCCAGGTGCTTTTTTAAATTAATTTAACATTTTGTATATGGGTTAACACTGCCTTCTCACTTTTCTTAAAATCTGAGTTCACCTCCTGGGCCTGCATAAAGTTTGTATGTTCTCTCCATGCCCGTATGTAATTTTTTTGCGTTTATGTGGAATAAACCTCACATCTTGAAGATTGGCTGGTGACTTTTTAATAGGGGGGGTCTGTTATCCTTGCTTGGGTCTGAGTGGTCCTTGGTCCAAAACTTGAAGCTTTATTATTGACATAATGGTCTTGACCATTACCACAGTGCTTTAAAATATTTGCTGTCTTTGCCTTGCCATAAAAGTTATTCTGATTTGAAGATGAGCCTTATTAATGTGACTATTGTCTTAACTAACTAAGCTAGCATGATGAACTGAATGTTCTCCTCTCATTTGTCAAACCCCTTATATATACATTTAACTCTAAACTGGCCTGGTGTAGGTGAGTGGTCCTTGCGAACAGCAGGTTCCTGCATTGTGCCTGATGGGGCTAGAATTGTCTCTAGCTCTCCCGAAAAATCTGTAATGGAGAAAGGGGCCTCAGACAATGGATGGATGTCTTATTTTTGCAATACAGATTTTCTGTATAAAGCTAGCACCATGTTTGAAATTAACTCATGCTTGGAATTATAACATTTTAGGAAAAAGACAGAAAAATGAATGGCTTTTTTAAAAATATAAACTCGTCTTGAACAGCTACGTTTTTAAGAAAATGGTGCAATATTGGTGAACCGAGGGGCATGAAATCAATTCTATAACCGTCTCTTATTTGCAAATTACAATCCTGAGCAGACAGATGCACAAAATAGGACTCACTTGTTCGACAGGGCCAGACCCCAGCGTGGAGGGCAAGCAGCAGACAGTAAGTCCTCCATCCCCCCAGATTCTGTTTTTTGAAATCACACTGGCAGTTCATAAGCTTGCGAAGCGCTAGCATGCAAAATGCTGCTAAGCCCCGCTATTCAGCGGGAAGACAGATTGACAGATAGATTGTGGGTATGAACTTGTTCAGTAAAGATGAGATTCAGATTTTCAAGAGTGCTTATAGCAGCAATTTGATTATTGACACTCTACGGAAGCTTTGCCAGCATGCCAAGTTATCAAAGACAAAGCTGGCTGATTAATTACATCGAAAAACTTCATAATGGGAAATGCACAGCTTGGGCTGTACCTATAGCAAGCAACAACTCATTTCTTTATTCACCATGCAGATGTTTCCTGCTCCGCTTATCAGTTAACTACTTTGCCTCACACTAACATGTTAATTAAAACCCGCTGTCCGGAATCTCAAGGTACAATTACAGTGTAATCTGAAGCCTCCAGTGCACCATCCTATCTCTATTAAAAGGGTATTCATTGTAATGATGTTGGGATTTAATTAGTTTCATTGCCAGTGTTGTAAAACACACTGATAAATGAGCTAACAGGTCCATGGATCATTATTTTTCAAAGAGATGAGCTTGTTAGCTGATTATGAATTGTTAACAATGTCTACATGTAACACACTTATCTAATTCGGTAGTTCAACCACATTTTTGTTTCTGGTGATCAATTACACTCTAGTTCCGCCTATTCACGCTGCTTTAGACATTGAATTCATTACAGCCGCATGTAGTTTGCCTTTAATATGCTGAAACTGGAACTGAGGTGTGATTGGGGGAGCCTGTCAGCTAATTATGGCTGAATATTCCATAGGTCAAGTTTCCAAAAAATTTACTCCTGCCTTGGTTACATCTTCATTCATTCTCTGAACATGCTTATGCAATTATAGGGTCACCGGGAGATCTGTCTTGGCCAATTTATTTAGAGTAACGCCTTTTAAAGCTGATCATTGCATTGTTCAAGTAACACAATACATGCATCAATCCTAAGTGAAACACATTAACGCGAAAACAAAGTACAAGGGACTGAAGTGATTAGGTCAATGCAAAACGGAGGATACAACTATGTAGAAAAAAAGCGGATGTCAAAATATTACTGTAAAAAACAGGAGATATTTGATCTAATGATTTCTGTCTTGAACTCAATGGTCCATGGACCCTGTAATGTAATATTTAAGTTCAGAAAAACAGATCAATGGGTAAAACATACACCACCTACTAAACCGTCCATGGAAAAGTGCTAGAGTTGGCACCACATTACATGACTTACACTCCGCTAATCTCATCACCTCAGGATGTCAGACCACACAACCAGATAGTGCAGATGATGTCAAATGAAATGGCTCCATGACTAATTTCCAGCACAGCTTCTGTAGATTTTTGTTCTACAGTCAATAAAGTGCTGCTTGATGGAGCGGACACTTAATGAATGCTTTCATGGTATAGCAAGTTAGTTCAGCTCATACCAGGACATGATGAGTAACTGGGTATGTCAGACCACACAACTGGTGGTGATGGGAGCACACTGGCTCCGTCTTGCCAAGGTTATGTAAATAAAGTTTGGGATAGAAGCACTGTTAGTACTGCACTCATAGATTCTGGAACCAAGGTTTGAATGCTGCAGCTGGTTACTGAGTGTACGGAGCTTGTTCTCTTCTACATCTGTGTGTGGCTTCCTCCAATATTCTCAAAGATGTGTATGTTAAATAATAAGTGATTCTAAATTGACTTTGAGTGAGCCTGAGAGTAGATGCACATGTGAGTGGGTCCTATGATGGATTGGTACCCCCTTCCTTGCTCCCTGCACTTCTGGGAAAAGCTACACAAAGCAATTGAATTAAACATGTTTGAGAATATTTTATTGTTACTATTTTTAAAGAAAGTACATAAGGACACAAAATCAATCAATCACTGGCATCGATAGCCCACTGCTCCACTCTCTCATGGCTGCGACCAATGGAAAGATTCTGTTCCATCATTATAGTGGAGGGAGCGCCATCATAAATTTCTTTGATCCATGTGTGTTGTTGATGGACTGGAGGCCTTTTTTAGTCCTTCGATGCACATCTCCCTGTCTGTTGCGCAACAATGCACACTAGTGCTCACTTCATTGCTTGGAGTGGAGCTATTCAGGATAGTAAAATGACCAAATATTGCAAGTCAGTGGTGGGTAATAGTGACTACAATACGCTGTAACTCCATACTGGGAGTCAACTCTGAATTCTGCTTAACATCAAACCAGCAGGTATAGAGAATTTGACAATGGTGCAGCATATGAAAAGTCAGAAGACTCTGTATGTCATGAAATATAGGAGGGGCACAAAATATCCAGGTATCCTTTCGAGCCTGACACTGGTTCAATGTCCATCTAGGATGATTTTATGCCCATGCTATTGTATGTTTCCTCCTAGACGCTAGCTTCCTCCCACTCCCCAGACATGTGGTGTTAGTTGACATCTACCTAAAACTGAAACAATGCGAGCAAATGTTGATGTAAATGTGAAAGTTCCCCAAAATGGACTGAAATGTTTTTCTGGAATGATTTCTGGTTTGCATCCATTTCTGTCAGGATCAATAACAAGTGAATAAATGGATTTTTTTTTCCAGTTGTGTCTGATTTAATAATTAAAGCTGGACAATTAAAAAATAAAGCTTCTGTTGGCCTACTTTTTCCATAACTGTTAAGAAAGGTGTGGCAAGCAAGGCCAAACAATACATACACATTACTTATTAAAAAGACTAGCAAAGCATACAAAACATAGCAGAAATTAACAATTATTGAAGGCAGCAAACTGAAAGACATGGTAACACTGTTACATCAAAATGTTTTCTGAGCAAAATTCAAAAAAATTATGTCTCAATTCTATATCTGACTATCTAAAAGAAAATTTTGGTAGGCTGAGAAATGTCTTTCAACAAGAAATAATTGTACCTTTCTAACATATTGCGTAAACCTAAATCCCTAGTACAAATGTTTTGCAAATAGTGCTACATACTCTTTAGCGTATATCACAGATTTCAGAATAACAGTTTTTTAAGATTAACTAAAGTAGACAAATAACTCAGCCACAGGAGATGCACAAACTAGTGTGTTTCTTCGTGCCGGTCCCAAGCCCAGAAAAATGGGGAGGGTTACGTCAGGAAGGGCATCCGATGTAAAATTTTGCCGAATCAATATGTGGACAACAATACAAATTTCCATACCGGATCAGTTGAGCCCCAGGTTAACAACGACCACCACCAGTACTGTTAGCCAACAGGGTGCTGGTGGAAATTGGGCTACTGTTGGCCGAAGGAGAAGAAGAGGAGGGAGACATGTCCAGAGGCCAGGAGGAGAGGAGGAAAGTAAAGAGAGTGGAACTGAGGGTAGGATCTTTGAATGTTGGCAGTATGACTGGTAAGGGGAGAGAGTTAGCAGATATGATGGAGAGAAGGAAGGTTGATATATTGTGCGTGCAAGAGACTAAAAGGAAGGGGAGTAAGGCCAGGTGGATTGGAGGTGGATTCAAATTGTTCTATCATGGTGTGGATGGGAGGAGAAATGGGGTAGGAGTTATTCGGAAGGAACTGTATGTCAAGGTGAAAAGAGTGTCAGGCAGAGTAATGATTATGAAGCTGGAAAATGGAGGTGTGATGATGAATGTTGTCAGTGCATATGCACCGCAAGTTGGGTGTGCAATGGGTGAGAAAGAAGATTTTTGGAGTGAATTGGATGAAGTGATGAACAGTGTACCCAAGGGACAGAAAGTGGTGATTGGAGCGGATTTCAATGGGCATGTTAGTTAAGAGAAGAGTGGAGATGAGGAGGTGATGGGTAGGTATGGTGTCAAAGAGAGGAATGAAGAAAGTCAGAGGATGGTGGATTTTGCCAATAGGATGATCATGGCTGTGGTGAATACGTATTTTAAGAAGAGGGAGGAATATAGGGTTACGTACAAGAGTGGAGGAAGATACACATAGGTAGATTACATCCTGTGCAGAAGAGTTGATCTGAAGGAGATTGAAGACTGCAAAGTGGTGGCAGGGGAGAGTGTAGTTAAGCAGCATAGGATGGTGGTCTGTAGGATGACATTGGAGATCAAGAAGAGGATGAGAGTGAGGGCAGAACCAATGATCAAATGGTGGAAGATGAAAGTGAGGGCAGAACCAATGATCAAATGGTGGAAGTTGAAAAAGGAAGACTGCAAGGTTGAGTTCAGGGAGGAGGTGAGACAGGCAATGGGTGGCAGTAAAAAGTTACCCGACAGCTGGGAAACTACAGCAGATCTAGTAAGGGTGATAGGAAGAAGGGTGCTTGGCATGACATCTGGAAAGAGGAAGGAAGAAAAGGAAATCTGGTGGTGGAATGAGGAAATACAGGAGAGTATACAGAGGAAGAGGATGGCAAAGAAGAAGTGGGACAGTCAGAGAGATGCAGAAAGTAGACAAGAGTACAAGGAGATAAGGTGCAAGGTCAAGAGAGAGGTGGCGAAGGCTAAAGAAAAGGCATATGATGAGTTGTATGAGAGGCTGGACACTAAGGAGAGAGAAAAGAACCTGTACCGAATGGCTAGACAGAGGGACCGAGCTGGGAAAGATGTGCAGCAGATTAGGGTGATAAAAGATAAAGATGGAAACGTATTCACAAGCGAGGAGAGTGTGTTGAGCAGATGGAAAGAGTACTTTGAGAGGCTGATGAATGAAGAGAACAAGAGAGAGAAGAGGTTGGATGATGTGGAGATAGTGAATCAGGAAGTGCAATGGATTAGCAAGCAGGAATTAAGGACAGCTATGAAGAGGATGAAAAATGGAAAGGTCGTTGGTCCAGATGACATACCTATGGAAGCATGGAGGAGTTTAGGAGAGATGGCAGTGGAGTTATTAACCAGATTGTTTAATGGAATCTTGGAAAGTGAGAGGATGCCTGAGGAGTGGAGAAAAAGTGTACTGGTGCCGATATTTAAGAATAAGGAGGATGTGCAGGACTGCAGTAACTACAGGAAAAATAAAATTGATAAGCCACAGCATGAAGTTATGGGAAAGAGTAGTGGAAGCTAGGTTAAGAAGTGGGGTGATGATTAGTGAGCAGCTGTATGGTTTCATGCCAAGAAAGAGCACCACAGATGCAATGTTTGATCTGAGGATGTTGATGGAGAAGTTTAGAGAAGGCCAGAAGGAGTTACATTGTGTCTTTGTGGACCTGGAGAAAGCATATGACAGGGTGCCTCGAGAGGAGTTGTGGTATTGTATGAGGAAGTCGGGAGTTGAAGAGAAGTACGTAAGAGATGTACAGGATATGCACAAGGGAAGTGTGACCGTGGTGAGATCTGCGGTAGGAGTGACGGATGCATTCAAGGTGGAGGTGGGATTACATCAGGGATCGACTCTGAGCCCTTTCTTATTTGCAATGGTGATAGACAGGTTGACAGGCGAGATTAGACAGGAGTCCCCGTGGACTATGATGTTTGCTGATGACATTGTGATCTGTAGCGATAGTAGGGAGCAGGTTGAGGAAACCCTGAAGAGGTGGAGATATGCTCTAGAGAGGAGATGAATGAAGGTCAGTACGAACAAGACAGAATACATGTGTGTAAATGAGAGGGAGGTCAGTGGAATGATGAGGATGCAGGGAGTAGAGTTGGTGAAGGTGGATGAGTTTAAATACTTGGGATCAACAGTACAGAGTAATGGGGATTGTGGAAGAGAGGTGAAAAAGAGAGTGCAGGCAGGGTGGAATGGGTGGAGAAGAGTGTCAGGAGTAATTTGTGACAGACAGGTATCAGCAAGAGTGAAAGGGAAGGTCTACAGGACGGTAGCGAGACCAGCTATTTTATGTGGGTTGGAGACAGTGGCACTGACCAGAAAGCAGGAGACAGAGCTGGAGGTAGCAGAGTTAAAGATGCTAAGATTTGCACTGGGTGTGATGAGGATGGATAGGATTAGAAATGAGTATATTAGAGGGTCTGCTCAAGTTGGACAGTTGGGAGACAAAGTCAGAGAGGCAAGATTGTGTTGGCTTGGACATGTACAGAGGAGAGATGCTGGGTATATTGGGAGATGGATGCTTAGGATAGAGCTGCCAGGGAAGAGGAAAAGAGGAAGGTCTAAGCGAAGGTTTATGGATGTGGTGAGAGAGGACATGCAGGTGATGGGTGTAACAGAACAAGATGCAGAGGACAGAAAGCTATGGAAGAAGATGCTCCACTGTGGCAACCCCTAACGGGAGCAACCGAAAGAAGAAGAAGAGGAACTAAAGTAGACAA
The DNA here is from genome assembly GCF_900747795.2 of Erpetoichthys calabaricus. NCBI lineage: Eukaryota > Metazoa > Chordata > Cladistia > Polypteriformes > Polypteridae > Erpetoichthys > Erpetoichthys calabaricus. The sequence continues at coordinate 66,403,778 of NC_041407.2, forward strand.
ACAGTTTATTGACGATGAAATGTAAAGATATCATTCAGCATATGAAAATTACCTAAAAAAAAAGTGGATTAACAATATCTACCGACCATGAACTAATAGAAATGCCTATCAACATGTCTAGGACTTCTAGCTATCTATTTAATGTTATATAAAATTAAAAAATATAATAAAATATTTGCTTAAATAGTAAACTCTTACGAGTAATATTAAATAAAACCTAAAGCCAATCCTATAGTGTGCCAATGACACTACATCTGGAGCCCTGTGTACAATCTTGAGCCATCACAATACAAAGAAGACAACATAAAGCAGAATTATAAACTGAACAGAGAACAGCCAACAAGTGCATGACCGGATAAAGAAATTAAACCTGATTGAACCTAATCAGAGAAGACTACAACATGTGTGGACTTTTTACAATTTTAAAGTTCTAAATGGCATAATTCTTTTAGCTAACCAGTGAAACACACAATCCATGATGCTGGTGGGGACAAATAGGGACAAACGTTCTACCAAAATTAGGAAACATTTCTTCATGCAAATTGTACTGGGACTGTTTAATAAACTACTGCGGTTGTAGATGGAAAAAAGATGGAAGAGAGACTCTTAACACAAGTTTGGTGGATTGGATCATCTTCTCTTCTAAGTTAAAATTCTTATGTTCTTATGGCTGCAAATCGATTTGTAACTTAAGTAAAGTAAATGCATAATTACTGGTGTTAACGTTCTCGTTTAGAGTATACAGAAAAATTCCTGTAGTCTGATGTATTCAGAACCAAGATGGCTGTGTATATTTTGATTTCGGGCATAGTGTCAAATTAATTTAGCTGCAACAAGTCTTCACAAGCAAAAGACCAGAAAAGTATATTTTCTCCTACAATAATTACCTACCTTAGTATTTAACATGGTGGAGATCACAGCTGGTGTTCAACACATTTTGCTTGTTAAACATGACCTGATGAGTGTATGAAAGTGTAACACACCTTAGGAAACAACACGTTAAAATTCTGGTTACTAGTGATACTGCATGTGGCTCATTCAGAAACATATTTGTCACCTCAGACTTTTCAACTCTCATTCAAGGATATTCGAACAATAAAGGGTGCAAAATTAATTCATTTCACAAGACAGATTCATTAATATGCTGTTACCCTGCCAGACATGCTTTTTATTAATTACTTGAAGCAACGGAGCAGTCGTGTTTGTGTTTTATCTCCAATAAATTTAGATTTTATTTTACACAGCCAATTGATGTGATGGACATGAAGTTAAGAACTGTTCGTTTCTTCACCATTCTTTATTGATGCTGGTGAACATCAATATATGATGAATTAATCAGTAGCAGGATGTTCTTAAGCATTTATGTTGACAACTTACATAAATGGTTATCAATCTTTTTGATTTAAAGTAAATACAGTACAGTGTGCTCGTATCATTAGTTGTGTTTTGTTGCAAAGCTAGACACCTATGTCCTTTGTCCAGCAGTTTTTACCACATTTGTAATGCTTTCTTTTTCACTCACCTGATATACACAGGGCTCTATGTAGAATATGCCATGCTTACAATTCCTAGTTCTTTATGTGTTTATTGCAGATAATGATGTTAATGAGATGCGGAAAGACACACTTGAACATTTCTACATTTAGTGTAATGAGATTACATGGCAGTTATACTGCTGCAAGAGGCATGAGCAACAGCTAACATTATACGCATTATCTGAAATTAATTAGTACAGCGGTAAGCAACGAAGCATTGCAAAGCAAAAACAAATGCTAAGATCAAACAGTAATTAATCATTCTACAAGGTATGGCAGTGTATACTTTGCAGTTGCTAAACTCTGCTACACTAGAACATTTTGTTGCAGTTTAACAATGCATTCAAATGCAGAAGCTTTCCATCAATGTAGGCAAGTTTTCAGTCCTTTTTAAAATTTCCTAGAAAGGCCATAAATTTGATAAAGTTGAACATTACATTGAGATCCACTTTGAAAACTGTAATGTACTGGAGTCATCAGGTACAGGGCAGCAACAAACCCTCAGCTGGGTGCCAGGGCAATGTAGGGCATGCAAAGCTAATATGCACATTTTGGGGATGTGGCATGGAGAGAAGAGAAACCTAAACATTCCACATATAATATGAAAATGCTAGGAAGTGAACCTGGATAATTGTAATAAAGCTTGATTCCTAGAGGAGTCATTTTTTAACTAAGGACTGAAACACAGAGGACATATGAAAATGAGGTCTGGTAAAAAAAGATGAGGTTTCAAGGCATCCTGGCACTTGTGGAACTATGATATCCATTTTTGATACATATAGGGAATTATATTTTCTTTTCTTGAAAATGATATGTGAATGAGTGTTTTGACTTATCTCAAAAAGTGGCCAACAATTATGTGAGGCCTTCAAAAACAGCCAATGAGGCAGGCCTGAATCCTAAAAGCCTTCACCGAGTAGATGCACCAGAAGGCAGCCTAGTTTCCATTAGAGTAGCTGGCTTTAGCCTACAACAGGCCAAAATACACTTCAAAATCAAAGTTCAGAAATATACGCCAAAATGTGCCAAAATATTCTCAAGATGCCCCATTAAGTTGGCGATTACTGTCAAATGCAGTTTGTATAGAGGAAGGCAATGAAAAATGTTTCGAAAAGGAGGATTTATTTAAAGAACTGAAAATAATTCACAGGAGTAAAAAATAGATAGATAGATAGATAGATAGATAGATAGATAGATAGATAGATAGATAGATAGATAGATAGATAGATAGATAGATAGATAGATAGATACTTTATTAATTCCAAGGGGAAATTCACATACTCCAGCAGCAACATACTGATAAAGAAAATATTAAATTAAAGAGTGATTACAATACAGGTCTAACTAGGGTATATAAACCTAAAGAGTAGTTCAAAAAAGCTATCCAAAGCAAACAAGTCCCGACTCGAAATCCACTGAAATAATCCAAGAAACAAGTGCAAATATAAGTCAAAAAATTCAAGAGGACACAATATGTACAAGACACATCAAAACTCACCAGAGCACATTCAAAGTGAACTGCACTGGACCCTAGCTCGCCTTTACAGGATTTGGTGTAGTCCCTTAACTATGATGGATGGGTGGCCCTGCCTCTTGGTGATCCATAGAAAAATACACATAGATATATATGATAGGTGAATGAAAGGAGATTTTCCTATTTAATGATGGATTGTACTCTATTTGAATATGTACAGTATGTGACTTCACGTCTTCTCATTCCATCCATTCTAAGTGACTTAAATTGGACAAAGGGTCTGTCACACAGTACACTGTGATTATGCCAATTTAAAGTCATCAATTAAATAAACTAAGCTTCACATCCTTATTACTGAACTAGTTAAGCAGAGCACCTCAAGTATATCCTTACAGATGAATGAAGATGGTGCAAATTTCAAAAAGGCTGTGACCATGTGGGAAATTAACCCAACATTCTCAGGAGATTCAAGCCCACCTTTTTGTTAGCGGCCATCCATCCACTTATTTTCAAATCTGCTTATCCATATCCAAAAAAAAAAAAAGATAATTTTATTTATAGAGAATCTACTGTACATACACTTACTATGCAAAGCATGTGAAGTGTACACTTTTTGTCCGGTATATTGTAATGGCATTGATATTAGGTTATTAGTGTACTGAAGTGTATCTGGGGGCTGATAACTGGATGATTCAAGAGTCATTTACATTATAGTTTGGCAGAATAAATATTCAGCTATAAAATATCTTTAAATGGAAGAATGAAACAAAGATTGCAGCTCTATGAAGAACACTCCAGCTTTCTTTCAATCAGGCTTCTTTGCTATGTAGTTTTAGAGGGATTGATTCAAAATTATATAGATACTCAAGATAGATGTTTAGCTTCTCATATATATGAGGTAAAAATAAAGCAAACTATGTAAAGAAAGTCATCCTACCTGATGTGAATGCAAGCATTTAACTGATATTAGATTTCTGTGCAACAGAGCATGCAAACTCCACAGAGTAAGCAATGGAATAAAGTGATACAGCACACTGCACCATGATATGTAGCACACATTCACCCACACACACTTATATTATATATGTTAACGATCATAATATATTATATATATATAGTGGCTTATGGGGGCATTTCGCAGCCCCAATCAACCAATACAGGAGTCCAAAATGACAAAAAAAATAAAGGCTTTAATAACCAAAACTAAATAGGTAATACAGAAAAACAGTGAAGTACAACAAAAACTGAAAACAATAAACACCTCTTTCCCTCGGGATTGTCTAAACAGCAGTAACCCCTCACTATGTTACTGGTTTCCACGGCTTACCATCTGCTACTTTGGTTCTCTTTGCCCCTTCTGTGTATCTGAGCTCTTATTGCCCTCTCATTCAACTCTAAGCTCCCTGAGCAAAAAAAAAAGCAAGGTCCTGTTATACTGCACCCAATCCCCTTCCTGGTATCCTGCAGTAAGCACTTCTGGGGTCCCAAGTGAAATCTCTAGTGCCGTAAAGGTAGGACTCCAACTAACAGCACTGCAAGTTATGTCCATTGGAAAGGTCTGTTCCAGTTGGCCTGCCCAGTATGCCTGTGAGGATACAACACATCACTCCTTAGCAATCTGGGGAACCTCAAACCCTGAAATATGGTTTGTACTTTGACCTTTACGTGTGATGGTCTGGGTCGTGCAAATGAGAATACACAATTTCAGCAAGGGGTTGGTGCAAAATGGTTAAGTGCTTTTATTTTAAAACCAAACAAACACAAAATTCAAAAGTGCAGTGCGTTCCAAAAGCCAAATAAATAATCCAATAAAAAGAAGTTAAAATTCCAGGCTGATTCATCTTTTAAACTAGTCATGAGCCCCAATGCCTCCTTCTAAAATCAGGCATATCCTCAGTTTATCTCATCAGGACCTTCCATCATGAGGAGACACCCATCAACGGATGCAGTCACCTGTTAATCTTAGGTTCAGGTTCCTACTTCCAGTCCCTCAGCGTCCATAGGACTTCCCTCCGAACCCCACTCATGTCTCCCTTAGACAGTCCATCAGTGTAAATCAGGGAGACACAACATGACAGGCCTCTCCTACTTCTTTGCGTTGCCCTAAAGAGTGTCCCTTCTCCAGACCCACACTCCAGGGCAGCTGCTCACTCTCCTGGGGCAAACTCCCGACCACCTGCCTCCATTCTTCCTCTCTTGATCCTGCCTCTTTTCAGCCTTAATCTCCATTCTCTTTTCTCTTCTCTTTTTGATTCACCCTTCTCTGCTGTGCAGGCCCCCTATATAGCCCTGATAGGGAGCTGATTACTCTGAGGTGTGAACGTCAACCTTGGACGTGCATTACACCGATCCTACACACTGCGGGACTCTCGAATATTTGTTAAAACATCTTATCACAACAGGGTCTTGAATGATAGTAAGAGATCTCCCCTGGTCAATGAGGGTACTACTACCCAGATTAACTTCATAATTTATATGCACCGTTGTGTGCCATTATGACCTAGACGAGAAGGACAAATTTGTCTCAAAAATATATATATAGAAAAAGCCATATGTTGGTTCATGTAACATACATATGACAATGAAAAGCTACCTTAAATATACTAAAGCCAAACCTGCAGTAACAAGATTAACAATGCTGTGCAGCAGACTGGTGATACACTAGACTATGTAAACAGGATACAAAATATATATATATAAATAAATAAATAAATAAAAATACAGCAAAAATATTTCTGATACATTTAAATCAACAATAAAAAACGTATAATAATTTAAAAATACAAAGTGTTTCTGTGGAGAAGGTGGTGATTATGTCTGAAAAATAAAAATAAATTACATTTACAATAAATAGGGAAAATAGATCATAACACCCACTTGTATCATAACAATATATAATGTAATAAATAAAATAATGCACAAAAACAAACATAGTAGAAATAATAAATGCAGTACATATAAATAGAAAGGAATAATAGACTAAAAACAGTCATAACAAAAATCATCTAAATTTGTAGAAAAACAAGACAGAAAGAACTTGAAGATAGAAATAATTAAAGACAACATAAATATAACAATTGTGTAATATATATTTACATATATACATATTAAATATAAAAAAACAAAACAAAAGTTTATGCAAACAATTATTCCAGACTGAAAAATGATTAACAAAATATAAAAGTGTAGGTATAAATTGAATGGGAAATTCTCAAAGAATAACTACAGGGCAAATAGAAAAAGGGCATGCAGAGTCTAAGGGTCAGTAGATCCCGACTTGTCTTAGATAATTCATATGAAACTCAGGCTCCAAAATCCTACATGTTTGGGTTATAATCATTACACTAAAGATAAACTTTGAGTGAAAGTTCAGTGGATTATCACCAGAAAGCAAGTTTTTTTTTTTTACACACAAAAGCTGAAAGGTGAAATTCCATAATCATTGTGTTGGAGAAATTGGACAAACTGCTGAAAGTTAAATCCTCTGCTAAAACCTTTCCAATTGGATGAAGAGGGTTCCTCATCACTTTAAAATAAGGCAGAAGGTGCCACACAACACTTTGAGGATTCAGTCCCAAATGCTTGCTCTTAGACATGTATGGAAGGGAATACTTAATAATGAAGAAGACTGGAACAAGCCAAGCTCTTCTTAGCAATTTCATAGTCCACCCAACCTTTCTTCCCTCTCAACCAACTTAAACCAATGCATAATTCCCAGATGATCTAAGTAAGTATAAAAGCCAGGAAGCATAGCATGCATCATAGGTAAATTAATGGAAGCAATTACTAAGGGTCAAATGTCACATGTCAAGAACAAATGCATTATGAATAGTCAGCATGTGCATTGTGTTCTACTAAAATGTTAGAATTCAATGAGAAAGCAAAAAAAAAAAAACATACACAGATCAGAGAGTCACAGATTAATTTATTTATCTTGATTTTTTACAAGGCTTTCAATAAGGTCCCACATGATCGAGGAAACTAACAGAAATGGGAATTTAGGGTGTAGTGTGTAGATGTATAAAAATTGGCTTAAACACCAGAAGCAAAGGAACTTTTTAAGAATCAGATGATGTTAGAAGTGCTGTCCCTCATGGATCAGTGCTGGGGCCGCTAGTCCTCGAATATTTATAAACGATCCTGATAAGCATATAAATCAGAAGCTGGTTAGGATGCAGATGATCCTACATTAGATGGAAAGAACGATAAAGCAGAATCAGCAAAATTATTGCAAAGATGAACTTCAATGAAAAATAAGTATAAAACATTACGTTATTTTTTTTATATTAGAATACAGAGTGGGAAATTTTTAAACTTTAAAATACACCTTATGGGAAGGACTTAAGAGTCACAGTGGACTTGTTACTGTCTACATACTGACAGTATACAGAAGCCATTAAGAAGGCTAAGAGCATATTAGGTTATTTAGCACCATGTGTAGAGCACAAAGCAAGAGAGGTTATACTGCATTTAATGCACTAGTGAGGCCTAACCTGGAATATTGTGTTCAATTTTGGTCTCCATATTACAAAATAGACATAGCAGCACTAGAGAAAGTCCAGAGAAGAGCAACTAGGCTGATTCCAAGACTGCAGGATATGAGTTATGAAGAAATATTGAAGGTGCCAAACCTTTTATGTGAACAAGATTTAGAGGTGGCATAATTGAATTTTTTATAGCGAAACAAATTAATGCTGTTACTCTGAAATAAATTCTTCAACAAGCACATGGGAAGAGAGATGAAACTTGTCCGGATAGATTCTGTTCAAATATTAAAAGGTTTTTTATCACACAAAGAACCAGAGACACATTGACCAAGTTACCAATTAGTGTGATAAATAGCAGGACTTTAGGGACCTTCAAATCTTGCCGGGATATTATTTGTGAGAAATTAAATGAAAAGGATTGGCAAGCAAAAAACTAAGTTAGTTTACAAATAAAAACAACAGTTGTTAAATTTAATATAACTACTCCTTTATTGAATTAAAATAAAATGAGGAAATTTTATTTCATGATAGTTCCCTGATTGTTTTTCAGTAAGTTTTTTTAACTATTTAATTACTTATTTACATACATCTTAACACTTTTCATGTAATTATTTCATAACTGCCTTTTTATTTATTTCATTTGGCACATGTGGCATTCCAAACAGACAGTATTTTTTTAGGAAAAGTATTTAGGGTTTTGATCTTTGCTTAGCCTGAATTAGTTTTTTGGTTTACAATTCACTTTTGGCAATTTTCTTCTGTTTTTCAGTGTTTTTTCCGATTTTCTGCACACCTGATAATTATGTTTATTATTTCTGTAACATAATATTTATGTCTTTCTTGCATCACATCTATAATGATCTTTGGAAATTAAATGCTTTTCATGCACCTCTGAATGGAATATGGGGTTTTGACACATGGAGAACCTGAATTTAAAGTCTGTTTTCGCAATCTTACTTTGTTAAAATGTTCATAATTTGGTTACGTTTTATCGTGACACTGCCATTTAATCTATTGTTATGATCATCCTCCCAGAATTCCCTCAAGCATGCTTCTTTGTGATGTCATCCAGGAAATTAGTTAAATGTTGTTCTTGGCACTTGGATTACTCTAAGATCACATTTAAAAAAAAAAAAAAAAACTTTATTTTCTTGGTTTTCTGGCTAAGAAATTTTTTGCTCTTGTTTTTTGACCATGAATTTTTGATTGTGTTATTGATTTTGAGGAAAGATGTGTTTGACTCCTGGTTTTGACTTGGCCCATTCCTTGACTATAAATTTTTCAGTCATTTATCATTTGTTGTATTATTGTTTCCTGTGAGTCAGTAATAGAAAAAGTGAATGGAAGTATATTTTAGGGCTTTTAGGGATACATCATTTTCTGTATATTTTTTTTTTTATGGTCACAGACATTTTTTAATGCCAATGATGCCCATTGCTTGTCATGGGGAGTGAGAGTGATACATGATGATAGCACATCTATTTAAGCAGGTAACAAGCAGCATACTGTACTTCTAGGATCAAAATAAATGCAAACAAACTTTATGTAGGCAAGTTAGGTAACAAAGGATCTTTTTCTTTTTGCTTTTATTTTTTGACATTGATTTTTGGCTCATGACTTTTCATGCTTTTTACCATCTACGTCTTGATTTGCCCATAAGAAAGTCTTTTATTTCAGGGACCTTTCATTTTAAAAGTCTTTTGTGCTGTGCTGTTACTTTTTTCCTTGTAGCATAATTTTCTTTTGTTTTTTCCTAGATGTCTGTAAGGCACCACTGCCCTATATTATATGGCATACAAATACAATTTTGTTCCTAAAACTTTTCTTGGATTAGTTCTGTAAAAATGCATATGTGTAAGCAGGTTACTGATACCTTGTTTGTGTGCTACTGTATACAGTGACCTCAGGCTCCATTTAATCCCAGAGTTCAGATCTGTATGTAATGTGCCAGACACTTTTAACATTTCTCAGGCTGCTCATCCTTTTTCTTTATAACTGCTACTTTCTCAAATCGTATTATCTGATATCATCTACTTTTGAATTCTGCTCTGTACTTGTAATATTTCTATTCACTATTGTATTGTATTGAGGATTACTTGTGTTTTGTTCTGTGTATTGCATTCTATTTACCCCCTTTTTTTGACACCCACTGCACGCCCAACCTGCCTGGAAAGGGGTCTCTCTTTGAACTGCCTCTCCCAAGGTTTCTTCCATTTCTTTTCCCTACAAGGGTTTTTTTTTGGGAGTTTTTCCTTGTCTTCTTAGAGAGTCAAGGCTGGGGGGATGTGAAAAGGCAGGGCCTGTTAAAGCCCATTGCAGCACTCCTTGTGTGATTTTTTATTTAACACAAAGCCCCAAAAAACTATACCAAATAGCCCCAAAAGAGGAAGGATTTGATAACCATAGACTTGTAAAACATTAAAGGTAGATGTAGAATCTTTATAAAAGAAAAGATTTATTTTCAAAAATGCACTGTAGCACAAAACACACTAAAATGGCACAAAGGCCCAGAAGGAGTTGCCTTAAAAAACAAAGACAACCTGAGGCAAACAAGTCCCAAAAAGAAAAATCCAGAAAGCAAAGCCAAAAACAGAGCATAAAGATCAGGAGGGAAAAAATAACACTTACAAAAGCATAGTACTAGTCACCAGTACCTCCAAGCACATTGTTTCTTCAGCCTTATAGTCGCTTGATGAAGATGGACAGGGGTCCATGCCTCTTTAGGAACCACCCATAAAATATATGGACTAGAATAGAACTAGCAGAGACACATAAAATTAAATATACTAAACTACTTGTGAATTTCCCATTGGGATTAATAAAGTATCTATCTATCTATCTATCTATCTATCTATCTATCTATCTATCTACTCTATCTATCTATCTATCTACTTAAAATACAGAATAATGAAAATAATTAACAAAAAAATAACAATATTAACATCAATAGATTAATCAGATTAATAAAGTATCTATCTATCTATCTATCTATCTATCTATCTATCTATCTATCTATCTATCTATCTATCTATCTATCTATCTATCTATCTATCTATCTATCTATCTATCTATCTAACTATCTATCTATCTATCTATCTAACATGAGCAAAAAGACATAAAAAGGAATCTGAACACCATCCAGGAGAAGAACCCTGGCTGGAATATAGCAATAACAAGAGGAATTCCAATACACTCCCTACTGAGACTTCTGGTTGCATGTGTGAATTAGATAGAAATATACAATTTTTAAGTATTACTTGTTTCATTCCTTTAAAATTAAGAATTAGGGGACCTTGCATGTATAAAGCCTAGCTTGTGTGGCACATTACCAGCCACATTAGTATTCTGGAATTGTTCATAGCAACAAACACTGGGAAATTCAGAAACCGAGTTTATGCTCTGCATAATCAATGAATGATTTTGGTCGAGACATTAAAAAATGTAATTAATTTTGACAAAGATTCTAATTTTAACAGATTAATGATAAAAAGATCTAAAAATAAGGAAGCCGATTAGGCTTACATGTTCTAGAAAAATTGCAGTACATGGACAAAGTTCACAACTGGAATCCCAATCTGTGATGTTTGTACAGATCTACAGTATTTGAAAAGATTTTCATGAGGTATTTTGTTTTGTAAAATAACTGTGATTGATTGAAATACTCATACCCAAGCCCTATCTACTGTATATGAGGCCAAATCCTAAAGAAAGTATATGACTCAGAATACTGGCACTTGTAAAATGTCAGTAAAAAAAAAATAATATAGTAACACTTCCATTATTTTAAGCCAATTTATTACATATTTCAACAGATTAATTTTTTGTTTGCAAAGGGTGTAAAAGTAAATGAGAATATACACAGATTTCACTTTCTAAATATAATAACTTCAGCAAAATGAATTGAAACCATGAAGAGCCCAGGAAGCCAAAAAGTGTTGAAGCAAATATAGGAGGCCAGATGTGCTTGGCCAACTTACGTGAGCAAAGACACACAAACCTTTTGTTTTATAACTGCACAATATATGCATGTACACACAACAATAATCCACACAAAGAAACGTGGAACAAAACATGTAGAGAATAACAATAAGAGACAGTGAAGGAAATGAAGGGATAAAAGTGACATTAACTCTGAGGCAAAGACACCGAAATGAAAATGGAACGGACATATAGCAAGATGCACAGAGCAACACACTGAATCAAGGACTTTCTGAACTGTATCCCTAGTGATAAACAGCAGCTAATATAAAGGCTTGACAGAAGACAGGAGGCTGAGTGAAAGAGCTTTTATAAATGCTGTGCTGAATGCACTCGCAGATTTCTGAATAATCCAAATATATATATATATTAAATAAATGGCATATTTCTGTAGGTGTGTATCTATTAAGGTTTACGGTATGCATCTGATGGAAAAGACAGTCATAGTTCTATAATAGAAAGAGTATTTTTAAAAAATGGATGGTTGGATGGATAGATAGAGATACCCTAAAATTATCATTATTTAATAGGCATCGAAATTTATTCAGACATGTATAGATGAATTGTTTTATCTGTTTTAGTAAATGGAGAATAATTGCATGCCACTGTATTTTCACATGAACATTAGTCACTGTTGTGACAAAGGGAAAAAAGACCCTCACTTCCTTTTACTTCCACATTACCAAACTCAGATTCACTGGTATCAGAGCTCACTTTTCTTCACTGTCCCATTCATAGGTGGAGGTAATGGGGTGGCCAGGGGGCTTGGCTCACCCTAACAGATGCAAAATTACTACTAAAATAAATCTCAAAAAAATGCTTTTTTTTCCTCCTCAAATGATTTTTGTTAATAATCAATGAATATAATAATTAAATCCATCATGCCCTGAGCAACTCGCTCTCTGTTGCATGTCACCTTTCCTTAAAGCTGAGCCGACAAGTCATTTTGGGTGGGCCTCAATGGGCAATGCCTGGTCTAGTAGACTGTTAATACTCATTCATTAATGATTTTTTTAAAGAAATAATACTTTTGTATTTAAAATATAATGTTGTATATTTTGTAATAACAAAGTAAAAACAGTGAAAGTAAAAAAAGTTGGGGTATCAGCTGGTAACCTTAATTTAATGAAGCTGGTTTCCAAAAAGTGCAAAGACAAATGCACATGAGGGTGCAAAGCAAAGGGTATACAGCCAATCGTTAGAAAATAAAGGTGAGGGATCAATCCTTCCACCTCAGGAGTTGGTTCTCAAATGATTGCCCAATTCCGGTGGCCTTGGTAGTGAAATGTGTCAGAAGCAGAAACTGGGTCACTTATTGTCTGGATGATGAAAGAAAAATAAAAATATAGTTAGTGACAGCACCCCTCCTCTGCTTCCTGTGGCATTGCTTGCCTTTATGAGACCTTGAGGATGTCCCTTTACCACATGTGTTAAAATAAAAATACAGTATATTATTTATATAAACGTGTTGTAATTAATTACAAGATGGCAAAAAGGATGTGAGGCCTCCTAAAAAAGCTAGACTGCCTGGAATAATGCTCACCCCAGGCTGCCTGATCCCCATAATACACAGGCAAGCTTCAGTCTACACAGGCCCAGAAAGGAGAACTGGCTTTTAAAGTTCAAAATGCTCAAAATATACTTTAAACATTCGAAAATACACCAAAATGCTCTCTGTGGAAAGGAAACTATAAACCTCACCAATCCATCAAGGAATATTTATAAATGAATAGTTTATTTTATATTCAACAAAAAAACAAAACTGACAAAAGGCAACACACAAGAAACAAGTCCATAATCCAGGGATCATAAATCAAAAAAACAGACACAGTAAGTCCAGAATCAGAAAAACAATACTCACAATGAAAAACACTCATTGAATATCAATAAAGCACTGAAGGATCTGCTACTCAACTTTACAATATAAAGGCTGACAGAGGTCCTTCAGCTGTGGGTCAGGGTGGCCTCCACTTACAAATTAAACAATTAAAACATAATCAAAGAAAAGCATGGCATAAATCAAAGAAGACAAATCAAAACCTGAAATATAATCAACAACATAAAAAGGTAAATAATATCTGAAAATTAATAAAATCGTTAAATAAATAACAAATAAACCTGAGTCAAGGCTACAACCATGAATAAACCATAACAATTGTTAATACAGAGAATAAAAGAGGCAATTTTTTTTTTTCATGAAAAGTGTTTTTCTAGAAACCAGAATTATGATTCTTGCACAGATTGCTTATTCCACACTGGCCATAAGTGAGCATTGCATTAGGCAGGATCTTATGCATATGTGCAAACTCAATGTAGATTATTGATAATTTAACAGCATAATTTTCAAAAATTACTGTAAGGATATTAAAAAGTATGTAAAATCAGTCCAGTAACTTTTATTATAAACGACATTGGAAAGGACAATGACACCCAATTATCCACTATACAGCTGATGACCTTCACGTTGATGGAAATTAGACACAGAATACAGCTAACAAGGGGTAGGACCAGGGCTTGGGCTACTATTAGTCATGAAGGAGTTGCTACACAAATGAGTTTGTAGCCGAAATGAGCTTCCTCTGCAGGATGGCTGGGCTCTCCCTTAGACATAGGGTAAGAAGCGCAGACATCCAGGAGAGGCTCTGATTAGAGCCGCTCACTCTCCGCATCGAGTGGAGCCGATTGCGATAGTTTGGCCAGCTGATACAGATGCCTCCCGGATGCCACCTATTGAGGTTTTACAGGCATGACCAGCTAGGAGACCCCGGGGAAGACCCAGAGCTCACTGGGAGGATTATATTTCCCAGATAGAATGAGAATACCTTGGGATCCCACGGTATGAGTTGGCAAGTGTGGCTAAGGAAAGCAACGTATGGACCTCACTGCTAAGACTGTTGCCCCCACAACCCAGTTTCTAATAAGCAGTAGAAAATGGATTAACAAATTAATGAATAAATGCAATGAATGAATGGATGAATCAATTAATCAAGGAGTCAGACAGAATCACAAATGGAAAGTTTGTTCACTATGGATGGCATGGACACAGACAGTTATACTAAATGCGTACTGAAGGAGCTCCACATGCAAGTTATCATTTTTGTCACTCTCTTTTTCGCTTCATGTGGACATGATATATATATATATATAGTATATATATATATATATATCTATAGTCACACATGTGCGCTTAGGGGGCAGCCAAAGGGTCCAAATGAGTATGAACTTATAAAAGATAAGGAATTGGAACGGAGCGCTAATGCCTTTCTACCTCTTTTAACAGACCAACAGAAGATTAACCATTCTTTTCTGCCCAGTCCACCTAATACCATCTCTTCTGGCTATTTATAAAGACGTCACTTCATTTCTGCCCTCAACTTCCTTCTTGTCGCCATTACTTAAATAACCCTGTTTTCTCTGCCATATATATATATATATATATATATATATATATATATATATATATATATATATATATTATATATATATATATATATATATATGTGTGTGTGTGTGTGTGTGTGTGTGTGTGTGCGTGTGTGTCTGTATGTGCTTTATTTGGTTTAGTGGTACTCCGTTCTAGTGTTCAGTGGGTAAATATATAGAGTATAGCATTCAATTAATATAATATTTGATTGGTATATTTTAATATTATGCCTAAAGCATCTGTCATGGTGTTCAAAACATTTAATGCATTTATTTTCTTATTGTAATTAATTGCTGTTTTTTGGTTACTCTTCTGTGGCTTCCCAGTAAAAGATCTATTCGGTTAAATGTTAGTTTGTCTGTCAGAGTGTAAAATATCTGTCCATTGTTGCACTGACTTCTTCTTACGAACCATCTCTTAAATCTATTCATTCATTGATGACGCTATCAACATCACTGCTGTTCATGTAATTTCAATTTGCCAATTACTTGCTAGGATAGGCTCCAGATTTACCGTGACATAGCCCAGAATAATCAGGTTTGGAAGATGGAAGGAAGGATGACATCAGTGCTTTATTAAAGCAGTTCTTATAACCAAGACTTGATTATTCTGTTTAATTAGGAGTTAATTCAATTTTATATTGGAAAGTTATATTGAGAAATTTTTTCCCACATAATTTACAAATGCCTGCCTTAAGATTTAGTTTGGGCAACAAGTGTGAGACAGAGGCAATCTACACAACCTCAATTATGGGTTAGTTTACTACTTCACATGTAAATTTTTTGAATGGGATTATTTCAACTTGTATATTATGTATATAAAAATGTATACATCCAATAGTCACTCAGCAAACAATACAGTACAATATGTATAGTATATTCAAACAGCAGCAGAGACACGCACACATGCTGTTTGACATATGGTGGTGCAGCGGTCTGACCTAATCTCTATCACATCTCACACATATGTGTTACAAAATATTTATTAAAGAATTCTGTCTTTGATGAGGTAAATAAACATTTTAAAATACGCCAACTTTAGAAACAGACAACCCAATCCTCAAATGCGTTTGAATGTTATGCCACGCCAACCTTTTCTGCCTTAAGAAATAAGAAAGTGTTTATTTTGCCAAAACCACAAAGAGTAGACAAACTAAAAAGAAATGTAAGTTTTCTGTCATTTAAATATTGTTAATGGTACTTGTGCATTTTTTGCTATTTTAAAGTTTTTAATGTATAACCGTAATTGAGATTTACTTTATTATGTAACATTATATTATGAACAATTTATGATATTTGAAGGTGTTGCTAGTGGCAGTAGTTTGCATCCTGGGTGCACACTGTTTGGAGTTTGCATGTTCTCCCTGCGTCCACCTAGATTTCCTCTGGGTGCTTCAGTTTCCTATCACAATCCATAGACATGTTGGCTAGCTGAATTGGCATTGATAAAATTGGCCCGTGTGTGTTCCCCCCTGATGGACTATTTAAAGTCTTGTGCCTGATAATTGCTTGGATAGTCTCCAGCTTTCTAACAGCCCTACCCTGCATCAGCGTGCTAAGAAGATGGATCAATGACTATGATGTTTGGCTTGGGATGTGATGTAAATATGTAGCAGTACGGTTGTGACTCTAAAAAATGCAATTACGGTTCATCTGGCGTTCCATCCATCCATCCATTTTCCAACACGCTGAATCTGAACACAGGGTCACAGGGGTCTACTGGAGCCAATCCCAGCCAACACAGGGCACAAGGCAGGAACCAATCCCGTGCAGGGTGCCAACCCACTGCAGGACACACACAAACACACCCACACACCAAGCACACACTAGGGCCAATTTAGAATTGCCAATCCACCTAACCTGCATGTCTTTGGACTGTGGGAGGAAACCGGAGCGCCCGGAGGAAACCCACGCAGACACGGGGAGAACATGCAAACTCCACGCAGGGAGGACCCGGGAAGCGAACCCAGGTCCCCAGGTCTCCCAACTGCGAGGCAGCAGCGCTACCCACTGCGCCACCGTGCCGCCCCATCTGGCGTCCCCCACCCTAAATATCAAACTCCACCTATTGACCCATTTTAGTAATTTTGAGATCAGATGTAATGGGGAAGCAGTAAGCGTGTATAAAGACATTTGGATCCTGGTCCATCCATCTATTTTTAAATCTTTTTTCTGCCTAAAGTTCATTTTAATTAGTGACAGCTAGACAAATACAGAGCTGAAACTGAAGCCTTAGGTGCCATAAGGATGTGACTTTGCACGCTAATTTACAGTGCTGCTGCTGTATACCTGTCTATCAGTCAGTGATAGGTTGGCGCTCTCTAGCCATCCATGAACCTAGAATAGCACCCTGGAGACCAAAGTGTTACCAATGTAAAAGTTATATTTTACAAAGAAATAACCAAAATGGAAGGATTAGAAAAACAGTATGTTAAGGGACTTTCTATACAGATTTACATTCATGGCATTAAGGTGGGATGGCATTTCCTCTCATCCACTGCAAAATACCACAAAAAACCTTTCTTTTACTCATTTGCTTGCCAGCCTGCCAGCCTCTCTCTCTATCACTCTCTCTGCAGGCTGCGTGACAGAGTGGTTAAGGCTTTAGACTTCAAACCCAGACATTGTGAGTTCAGACCCCACTACTAACACTTTGTGACCATGAGCAGCTCACTTCATCTCAGATGTTATAAGTTGTCTTGGATAAAGACAACAGTGAAATGTGTGTATTATCTGTTGATGTATCAAATCATCTATCATCTATTTATTTATTTGTGCATTATCTATCTATCTATCTATCTTTGCAGCGCAAAGTCCCACACCCACAACGTCGCCTGTGGTGTTCCACAGGGCTCTGTGCTGGGCCCTATCCTTTTTACTATCTACATGCTCCCCCTTGGAACTGTCATTGGCAGACATGGTTTATCGTTCCATTGCTATGCCGATGACACTCAGCTTTACCTCAGGACTACTCCCACCTCCTCTACTGCTCCTCTGCCAACATCTACATTGTCTACCTGCCTGGAGGAGATAGAGGCTTGGATGAGGCTCAATTTTCTTCAGTTGAACAGATCCAAAACAGAAGCCATCTTAGTTGGTACATCACATCATCTTCGCTCTTCTACCATCACCAGTATTACTTTCTCTGGCCAAAATATTCCTCTTTCCACATCTGTTACTAATTTGGGTGTTAGAATGGACTCCCAACTTACTTTTGACACCCACATCAAATATCTCTGTAAGTCATCTTTTTACCATCTCAAGAACATCGCCAAACTCCGCCCACTACTCACCCTGGCAGATGCAGAGAAGCTCGTCCATGCCTTTGTCTCTTCCAGGCTGGATTACTGTAATGCACTCCTCATTGGGATTCCTGGCAAGAGTATCCAGAGACTCCAGTATATTCAGAACAGCGCTGCCAGGATCCTGATGAGGGTGCGAAAGTATGATCACATCACCCCAATCCTGAAAACCCTTCACTGGCTCCCTGTTTCATTCAGAATAGAGTACAAGGTCTCCCTTCTTACCCATCAGTGCATTTATGGACATGCCCCTCTTTATCTACAGGAACTCCTTACCCCCCATAACTCCTTACGTTCCCTCCGCTCTGTACTCACTAACACTCTTCAAGTCCCCAGAACTAAGCTCAGCAGCATGGGTGACAGGGCGTTTTCATCGGTGGCGCCGAGGCTGTGGAATGCCCTCCCTGATTACCTGAGAGCCCCACAGTCGACTGAGGCCTTTAAGCGAAACCTAAAAACTCATCTTTTTAGAAAGTCATTTTGTTAAAGTATTTTATAGACTCTTCTGTTCTTTTTTTATTTTATTATTCTATTTTTACTCTGTAGCACTTTGGGATTGCTAAAATATAAAGTGCAATATAAATAAAATTTATTATTATTATTATCTATCTATCTATCTATCTATCTATCTATCTATCTATCTATCTATCTATCTATCTATCTATCTATCTATCTATCTATCTATCTATCTATCTATCTATCTATTGTAAACAACATTATATTTCATTTAAAATGGAGCATCTAAGTAGCATAACACCTGAGTCAAGCTATTTTATATAAATACTTCTCGTTGCTCAAGCCAGCTCATGCAGCCTTCAGCAATGATAAACAATGGGTGGAGAAGGTTTCCTGACACACTCATAATTTAGAAGTGGCACTTTGTCCAGTAATAAAAGATCATTTTCCTCTTACCCATAGTTCTGAAACCTATTGCCATCTCCTTGCATTAAAAGTAAGTGATATATAAGTGAGGAGGGTATGTCTCTTCACAAGCAGGGTTATTCATGGTTGAGTGGCACTTTTCTTCCTGTACAATTCTGATTAAAATGAAAGAGTGCTGCCATATTTTAAACTTGTATAAAAAAAGGGGTTTTATAACTCCAATGCTCAAATGCATACCCAAGTATTAGAAAAGGACAACAAAAGCCTCCTTTGTTTTATGTTAATTGAAGACACTTACACGAATCTCTATTGTCAGTTAACATGCCCTTCAGATCGTTCTTCTTGGTTCAGCACTTCTGTCAAGACGAAGGCAGTCATTTCATTTCACCTTTATTTATATGCTTGACTACTCAGAACATTACCTAACACTGTAGGCTACGATAATGGGAAGAAGGTCAAATTCAACACAGTAGACACCCCAGGTGTCTATTTTGATTCTTAAAAAAAATAATAATAATAATTCAAACTCAGAAGCACATGCATTTCCTTATGCAAGGTAGGAAATGTCTAGCTTTAATGAAGCACTAAGAGATACTTCATACCGCCAGGACTCTGACTTCTCTTGTGCCCATCCTAAAGCTTTATTATTCCATCCAAATGCAATTTAACCTACTGTTTTGATATCTCGACATCAATATTTATTGACTGATGAAGTACCAACAGGAAAATATGCTGCTCTCTAAAATGCATTTTACAATACTGAGCATCTTTAAAGTGTGTGAATCTAATGTGAAATTGTGGAAAAGGACTATCTTCTTCAAACACACCATTAATCCAAAAATACATTTTTGAAAAGAATTCATGACTAATAATTATTATTTTTTTAGCGCACAAAGTGTTCAGCGTGCATGATCAGTTTATAGTGGCACTGGTCAAAGATCCATTATTTAATGAACAAGATTTCAACAATCTTTCTGCAGATGTTGTCATGTTGAGCATTTGGTATTCTGGAATCATTTTGCCTATTTCATTTATATCTTAGCTGCATTTATTCTTGTTATTAAATTTTTCATTTCTTTTGTGACATCATTGTTTGCTATTTGGTGGATGACATCATCATTGTAGGCTTTGTTTAATTTACACAGCCATGTTTTTTACAGCAGCAATGTTCATTGAGTGTTTTGGCAGCATTGCTACATGTGATATTGTTAAACAAATGTTATTTGTTGATGATGATGGTCCAATTCTTGGATTAAAAGTACCATCCATCATGTTTAGTTAAAATGAGACTTTGATTTTGCCTAGTGGTTTGTAACTTTGTTGATCTTTTTTGTTTTACTTCTGTGTATTCAGGGCTTGCTATCTCTTTGACTATTCTCATGCTTTTGCCCTTTGGCATTGTCTTTATTACCCATCTGTGATTCTAAAATCTTTCTCTTGGATGAGGTTTTTCATCCAACTCGTAATAGCAGAGCCATTCCATTTTGATAACTGTAACTTGAAGGAGATACTTACCTCAAATTTAAAAATTCTATATCCATTCAACCTTCCACCCATCCATTTTCTGAACTCACATATTACAGTGCAGGACCAGATGATGATTGAGTCTGTTTTGGCAACATCAGACTGATAAATGAGGCGCCAGTTTATCAAAGTGCACACCCACTCTTGGCCAGTTTTATTGTCACCATAGTCACACACACAAGTCAAGACTTAGCAGATAAAGACAGGGAAGGATGATGTTGAAACACAATCACTTACTGCCTTACTTTTGTTTCCCCTAGAGTGGAGAACAACTTTATGGGCAACCAATGACATCTCTTCCACCCTGGCAGACTGAAGCTCCACCCCTTCCACCCACTCTCTATATAAACCATGACATAACCTTCTGTAATTGACAACAATAATTTATTGCAGCAGTATTGTCTCTTTCAAACATATTAACTCCCAGTTCCTGTCCTTACTTTTCTTTCTCCAAATACCCAATCGCCACACAATCAGCTCTGTAACAGATATTAAACCATCTATAAGCTTAGAACGCCGATTCTTCAAAACTTTTAAGGAACATTGAAATATCTTCGTAGTACATGTTTAATTACTCTATCCATGTATCCATCCAGTGTCACGCCAGTCCCAGCAAGCATACAGCGCGAGGCAGGAACAATCCGTGAATTGAGCGCCAGATCCTTGCTGGCGCAGCGACACCATGTCCTCACATGTTTAATTATTAACAATATAGATTATTTAAATGAAGTCAAAGTTTTATCTGTATAATATAATAAACATATTTTGCTGCATTTCATCTTAAAAATGATATCGTCATCATATGTAAATACATGCTTTATAAAGTGGCTCAGGTTATATTATAACTGTATCGCAAGTTTACAGTGAGGTAATTGTACTTATAAGTACAAACAGTTCTACAAAGAGCACTTGATGGACTGATTGAGTGCGTTTATAGTTCTGAACCGCTAGGTCCGTACAGGAAAGGTTTTGAGGCGTTTGCCGTGTGAGAGCAGTTCAAATAGGCAGCATGGCTGAGGCAACGTGTGCTTGATACTGTATACCGATAATTCTGTTTCCTATCAGCTGCTGTAGATCTGTAATTCCACATTCAGATACAGTGATATAAATATTCCAAGTGGTGCAGTGAGAGTAATATGGAAAAAGATGATCCACTTTGGCAACCTCTAATGGGAGCAGCTGAAAGAAGTAGAAGAAGAAGGTGCAGTGAGAGTAGCTAAAGCAGCTATGGTATTTGGAATAATTTGGCCATTCCAAGGACCATTATATTGTTACAGGTTAATTACAATCAGATGCATTAAACTAATAAACAATATGCGGTTAATTTCAGTGTATTTATAAAGCTGCATCTGGGATGTGGATCTAAAAAAGAAAAGGTAACCACACAGGAACAGTAGCAATGCTTTGACGCTGGGTGCCGCCAGTTTGCAAAACCGAGCAGAGAACTTGCGTATGGCAGGGTATGAGCTGCTGTGGAAATGTGCATGGCTTTACATCAAGTTTAGTTTTTATACATCGCGATTTGAGCATGGAAACGTTCGTACACAACATTTTTGTGCGTACGCACCATTTATACATGAGGCCCCTGATCACTAAAGAAAGAATTAAAACCTTAAAAATAAAGGAAAAAAAACTGCTAATCTCAGAACAAGTCCGTTCTTGGTACAAATGTAAAGAGAAAATGACTAACTGAAATATCACCAACTGGGAACAACTTATTCTGATAATTTTGCTCAGAATGTAAAGTTTTGGGGTGATCGATAAATATTTATATATAATATTTAATTTTTTTCCCTTGGTGCTTATCTCAGTCTGTTTGTTGGAATCAGCTGAAATTAACATACTTAGCTGTATGATAGAATTATTTTCAAAAATATTTTATGGGAAAAAAAATTATGTTCAGCTGCTTTGCTTTTGTCCTTTCATAGTCAGAAAAATATCTATAGTAGTCTTCTGAGCCTTTAAAAAGTCCAAATAAATAATAATGTGCTTGAACATCTCTACAGAGTAAGTTGCAGTATGGTTATAGCAAAAGAGAAAAGCGAATGTCAGTCATCTTCCCAGTTTTACTTTAATGTTTCAAATTATGTCATTTAAACTTGCACCATTAGAAGAAAAAAAAAGAACTACAGATACAAACACTTTACGTATACGTTTTCATTTCCATGTACGCTCATAAAATGAGCAGCTTGTTGCCTAACAAGTTCATGCTAATGTGACCTTTTATGTATGTTTTGTTATTAATATGCCACAAGGCAAAAGAATATATGATATATAACTTGGTTTAGCAGACTGGATCGTTAGCTGATCTGAATACCATCAGACTAGGTTAGATTTACGGATTCTGTAAGCCCTTTGAGCAACAATATAGAGAATCACATGTTTGTCTTGTTTTGACAGCCAGCAAGCAGATGGTGGATTAAGGAATGTATACTTTCAAGTGTTCATAGAATATATTTTGTTCCTCAAAATATGAGACTAAGTCTTACAACAGCAAAGACAGGGATCATTCAATTGTATATTGGCTAGCAAGAAAACAAGGCAGTGTGGTAAGTACTATGAAAATTGTCATTTTTTCCTACACAAAATGGGCCAGCCTGGAACCCAATCTGAGCACAAATTCTGTAAGGATGACAAACACATCTGTAGTCAGTTAGACTCTGATAATATTTCACACCTGCATCAAATGTTAAAGATGACCAAAAATGAGATTTATGTCACTATAGTTGGAATAACAATTGAGGGACTTTTTGTCGGTTTTAGATTATTTTTAGTTTGTTATTTGGTAACAAAACATATTTTGAGTTTACTCAGATATCTTGACACATTTATTACCCGTGTCACTGTTTTTGTTGCCTGACAGTCAATGAAAATTATCCTAGGGGTAATTAGCAAGACAATAAATTTAAAGAACCACTGGTGTAACGGAAGTATAGAGTACAAGTTTAGTCACTACAGTCACTGGCATATAGCACTGTCAGCAAGCCACGTTTTCATACATTTCTACATATGTTAAGTTGCTTTTACTTTTTACTTTTACGGACATAACATCAATTTGAGGGAGCTGGAGAAGTTAGCTGCTATTGCTGAGGTTGCAGCCACAGATACGATCACGAAATGGTTGAGAGGCACAAGCCATATTGTTATATGACGATACCTATGCTGAATTCCGGTACAATATAGGATGGCACTTACTTTATAAGGTGATGAATAAATAAAGAATATCATTATTAGCAAATTAAATAAATAAATACACACCTAATGTTGTACATTTCTTATCAGGTAATACTCTATCATCCAACCTCATCTACATCTGACCTCACCCCGTCTTCTGTCCTGCAGTGAGGGGTACTTGCTTTAGCAAGTTCGATTGTAAGTGTTTTACTGTTTTGTCACATCAATAAATGAAAAAAAAATACACAAGTTGAGGTAACCACTCTCAAGGTAAATTTGAAATGGTACACTAATTCATAGTTGAAGTCACACAGAATGTTTCTCTGTTTTAAGATAAACTAGTTTGCAAATTTGGCAGTGCTTTTCAATGGGAAATTTCAAAATATGAAAACTGTGTACAGCGCAATGTATTTCAGATATCTCAATGAAAACTGAACTGTCTTGACAAATTTGCGTTTAGAATAAGTATGCCATATTTTAACAATATTGGTCTGTAGGGACATGAGTTGTTTCAAGAGGAAAGACAGACAGACATGGTTATTACAGTAGGCGATTTTCCCATTATATTCAAATGCGCTTTAAAAAAGGGTGTGCTTATTATCAAAAAAAAAAAAAAAGCACAGCATATTGGGGAAACACAAAGAACAGATCAAATTACAGTACATCCTTGCTGTCTATGGATGCCGTTCACTTGGATTTGAATATTCGTTGTTAATAAAAGTATTACTAATTTCTCAACGCTCATAGTTCAATTGCACCTATTCACAGATAAGATCCTCACTGTGGCCCATAGGATGAGATGTTGATAGATACTGGAGGTAGTCTTCACAGCCATGTGCAACAGAAATGAAAAATTCTAAGATACCTGTTATGTAGCAGCGAAACATGAGATTGACCAATATAAGGACTTTATTGTTTTAGATGTCGGGACTGCAAACGTGCTACACTGAATGAATCAATGTGTGACTACTCAGTGCAGGGAGACATGGGTGCGCCGGTGAGCCCCATTGTAATGGGGAGCAGGGCTTGCAATTGTTTCCTATTTAGAAGGATTTCCCAGTAAGTGGAAGTCATAAGCCTGCACTGATTAAATTCATAGTATGACATAAGGTCTGTGGTGAAGTACAACTTTTAAATAAATTGCAAACAGCCTCCGATCAGGTACTGGTGTGCGAGAGCACGCATCACTCTGGGGTTAATTGGGGTGCTTGGCTGATTGCACACTCACATGCAAGTGCAAGTGGATCAGTCAGGTGCCTCATTCACACCTTGGAATAGGCAGAGTACCACTCCTGCACCCATTCAGCCAGTATAAAACCCTGCACAGCAAAGAAGGAAAAAAGAGCAAAGAATCAATACAGATGAAAAGAGATCGAAGCTAAAGAGAGAGGAGACTTCAGTTTTAAGAAGGATGCAGCAGAGTTTGTAAGTTTTTATAGAGCCACCTCCTGCTATGTGTTTTAACCTTGTTTTTATTGGAATACAGGTACTCCTCACTTTATGACCTATTTGTTTAACGACCACTCACACTTATGACCAATTGAGTTTCGACCTGCAATTCGGGGAATCCCCTTTCTCAGCTTGAGTGTCGGTCAGTGGCGAATGGTGACATGCGCACTGAGCGTACTATAGGCTTGCTATGCGCTTCATTCCTACAAGCAGTCACTGTGTAACCTCGTTTTTTTTTACATCTTTGTAACCCCAAAATAGTACAGATGTCGACAAAAAGAAAAAGTATGGCATCATCTGGAGAAATTGTTAAGAAATGAAGGAAAGCTATCGACCTTGAAATGAAAATAAAAATCATACAAGACTACGAAGCTGGTAAAACAGGATCCTGCCCCAATTGGAGGAGTTCAAGTATCTCGGGACCTTGTTCACGAGTGAGGGAAGAATAGAGCAGGAGATCGACAGGCAGATCGGCGCGGCATCCGCAGTGATGAGGGCTCTGCATCGGTCTGTCGTGGTGAAAAAGGAGCTGAGCCGCAAGGCAAAGCTCTCAATTTACCAGTCGATCTACGTTCCTACCCTCACCTATGGTCATGAGCTATGGGTAGTGACCGAAAGAACGAGATTGAGAATACAAGCAGCAGAAATGAGTTTCCTCCGTATGGTGTCTGGGCTTTCCCTTAAAGATAGGGTGAGAAGCTCAGTCATCCGGGAGGGGCTCAGAGTAGAGCCGCTGCTCCTCCGCATCGAGAGGAGTCAGATGAGGTGGCTCGGGCATCTGATCAGGATGCCTCCTGGACGCCTCTCTGATGAGGTGTTCCAGGCACGTCCAACTGGGAGGAGGCCCCGGGGAAGACCCAGGACACGCTGGAGGGACTATGTCTCTCGGCTGGCCTGGGAACACCTTGGGATTCTCCCGGAAGAGCTAGAAGAAGTGGCCGGGGAGAGGGAAGTCTGGGCATCTCTGCTCAAGCTGCTACCCCCGCGACCCGATCTCAGATAAGCGGAAGAGGATGGATGGATGGATGGATGAAATAGCATGTGACTTGAAATTGGCACATTCGACAATTTAGAGTGAAAGAGGCTGTGAAATCATCGACAGGATTTAAAGCCATAATAACTAGGCAGCAAAAAGGTCTTATTAATGAGAAGGAGAAATTATTGGTGATCTGGTTTGACAACCAGATGCAAAATAATATGCCAATAAGCCTTTTAATAATTCAAGATATGGCACGCAGTATCTTTGAGACTTTGAAGGCACGTGAAGGCGTAAAAATGACAGAATCATTTACAAATGATAATATGTACATATGCATGTCTTTTTATGAATAAATTTGAAGTTTGTTGCATAATTTTATATAATTTTATAATTTTACAATGATCTTATATTCCCGGCGCAAGCTCCTCTCTTATTGACCAATTCGCTTAACAACGTAGTCGTCGGAACGGAACTCGGTCGTAAAGTGAGGAGTACCTGTATATTAGTTTAGATTTTAACCGTCACATTCACTGATTTTATTGGATTTTTCATTGGGAGCATTTTTATGCACTCACTTTGGAACACTTCATTTGTTTTTAATAAAAGCACCTCACACTTTTGCACCAACCCCTTGCTGAATGTGTGTGTCCTCATTTGCCCAGGTCATCTGGGTACATGACTGTCGATGGTTACATGTTCCAAGAGGCTCTTGGAAATACCAGTAAGCATGAAGCCATCCCAAACCATCACATTTACTCACTGTACTACGGTCTCTACCACCGTTTGAATGATTTAGTAAAGTCCTTGGATTGGCCCCGCTGCTAGCGGCCACAGAAGATGATCGAACTCGACTATAGAGAAAGTAAAAGTCATAACAAGGTTTCTGTAAATGAACATCTAGGAGGATCATCAAGGGATGACAGCAGAGGGCCATAATCCCCATGGATAATGAGAAATTATTCTATCATAATCAATATAGACAAAGAGACACCTAGAGCCTTAATGAGCATACTCATGCAGGTTTCTGCATCCCTGTCTATAAGGTGAGGTGGCTTTACCATTTTCTCACCTCTCCTGTACCACCAAAGCATTCCTTCTTTTGCTCTGATCATCACTGTCTCAACTCTTGCTCCATCTCCTCACTGGTGAGAATACATTTCAAATTCTCTTTCTGACACAAAACACCATTCTGCCTTTGATTTGAGGCCTCTTCAAAGTCACTCGTAACATCAGTTCTATCCAAAAATCACCTCATGGATCAGGGGCCTTTCTTTGACAAAAGTTTTATCAGGCTAGAATCCCTACTATTGACCCCTAGAATTGCTGCACCATTTAAAGGGTTAAGTCTCCAAAGCTGTCCTGTAGCTTCTCACTCCTTTACCTGGACAGGAGGTTCTTATTTTATCTTACTTATAGCTGTGAGCCCTCACATTACCTGAAATTGATCGGGTCACCTGCCAGACCTCTTTCATTTGTTTCTCTTCCAAGTTACATCTAGGCCATTCCTTATGCCATTGATACCTAATGACCTGGATATTTTGCAACTTCTTCCCAGCCTACCATAGCCCTATTCTCAATTTAAGCTGAAGGCAAGGGATTCCTAGAACAGGGTAGGTTTCCTATACTAACTCTTCCAATCTAGAGGAATGTTGTTTGTTTATTCTAGGGCAGTGTTTTCCAACTGCCAATCTAAGGACTAGTATTGGATCTTACAATATTTTTGCCAGGGCACAAAATTCCGTGAATCCTCTGTAGCATCTCTACAATTTATAAAAACATTTTGAAGTTCCTTCCTTTCAAAGATCCCAGGGTACATTGGAGGAAAGGATCTTTCACTTAATATTAAGAAAAGGAGTAGAAAGCAGCCATGCAGAGAATACACTCTAGCTCCTTATGTGCAAAGCACTCAATCATTCAACTTAAAATATTCTATCGAGCACATTCATCTTGATTAAAACTATCCAAAATGTTTCCAGGGCAAGATTCATCTTATGAACATTGCAATCGAGCCCCAGCTGGGCCACATTTTTTGAGCATGCACCAAATTAAGGTCATTTTGGACAAAAATCTTTGAATGCCTATCAGACACCCTTGGTGCCGCAATTACTCCTAACCCATTAACAGCTGTGTTTGGTGTACATCCACATAGGCCTAAAGTGGAGAAGGACAAACAAATCATAAATGCCTTTAGCTCACCACTAGCACATAGACTTATCTTGCTCAGCTGAAAGAATCCCACCCCAAAACTTTTAAGTCAGTGGGTAACTGGTGTACTATTAGAGAGAGAGGCTGGGAGAGAGCACGGATAGTGCGTTGCTGCACCCACCACATGATGAAGCACCTCAGATACTCAGAGGATCTGTTCAAAACTTTTTAAAAATATGTCAGGATCTAATCAATAACATTTTAGAAAAAACTTCAATATCAGGGAAAATGATCATCTTCCTTCCTTGCTGCTTTTAAAGATTTGCTTTGTTGGTCGTCTCTCCTCTCTTTCTTTTGGGTGGAGGTTGAATTTTGGTTTATTAAGTTTGATTTGATTATATGGATAGTTATTTGCTTGTAATTAAAATCAATAAAATCAAAAAAATTAATAAAAAAACTCCCATGGGGAACCCCCTCCCTCCAGTAACTTGTGTCCTGCAGTGGTAAATTTAGACACACAAAACTACCAGAAGAAACCCTACTCTCTGATCTAATGTTAGTAAACCAGGATGGTAAAATCTCTGCTCTAGAAATCAGACTTCAAAAGAGAGCCCTGGCACTTATGTATTTCCACTTCAGGCACTCGTTAGACTAATTATGATACAGAGTAATAAGTTCATTATGTTTCCAACCTTCCCGGTCCACAAAGATTTTCTCGATCTTCTGCCGGTCCACAAGTCAAAAAGTTGTAAACTGCTAATCTAGGGTATATAACTTTCTCGCCTGCATTGGTGCTGCTGCCCTTTGCCACCTACTGTGGTGATTCCTGATTTTCCAAGATGACATTTCATTGTGTCATTCTGCAGTTGGGACACATATTCTGCCCAGTTCCACTCAGGTGGTTCCCTTTCCATGTCAACCATTTACAAACTGAGTAGCCCTTTACTGTGTACATAATCATTATTTTGAGATTCCTCGCTCCCACCCTTGTGTGACAGGAGTGTCAGATCTCTAGCTCCTGATTCTAATGGCTTAAAGTCCTGGGAACATGGAAGAAACATCTGTCAATTATTTTTGAGGGAATCAGTTACATCAAGAAATGCATACCCACACCCCCATATGTGGCGGACATGATCATGCCATTTTTCAATGCTTTTTCAATTTTTCAGAGCGGAAGATGCCATCATCTATATGCTACATCGATCCCTCTCCCACTTGGACAGAGGCAGTGGCGCTGTAAGAATTATGTTTCTAGACTTCTCTAGCGCCTTCAACACCATCCAACCTCTGCTTCTTAGGGACAAGCTGACAGAGATGGGAGTAGATTCATACCTGGTGGCATGGATTGTGGACTATCTTACAAACAGACCTCAGTATGTGCGTCTCGGGAATTGCAGATCTGACATTGTGGTCAGCAACACAGGAGGGCCACAGGGTACTGTACTTCCTCCGGTCCTGTTCAGCCTATATACATCGGACTTCCAATATAACTCGGAGTCCTGCCACGTGCAAAAGTTTGCTGACGACACTGCTATCGTGGGCTGCATCAGAAGTAGGCAGGAGGAGGAGTATAGAAACCTCATCAAGGACTTTGTTAAATGGTGCGACTTAAACCACCTACAACTGAACACCAGCAAAACCAAGGAACTGGTGGTGGATTTTAGGAGACCCAGGCCCCTCATGGACCCCGTGATCATCAGAGGTGACTGTGTGCAGAGGGTGCAGACCTATAAATACCTGGGAGTGCAGCTGGACAATAAATTGGACTGGACTGCCAATACTGATTCTCTGTGCAAGAAAGGACAGAGCCGCCTGTACTTCCTTAGAAGACTGGCATCCTTCAACATCTGCAGTAAGATGCTGCAGATGTTCTATCAGATGGTTGTGGCGAGTGCCCTCTTCTACGCAGTGGTGTGCTGGGGAGGCAGCATTAAGAAGAAGGATGCCTCACGCCTGGATAAACTGGTGAGGAAGGCAGGCTCTATTGTTGGCATAGAGCTGGACGGTTTGACATCCGTAGCAGAGCAACGGGCACTCAGCAGGCTCCTATCAATTATGGAGAATCCACTACATCCATTAAACCGTGTCATCTCCAGACAGAGGAGCAGTTTCAGCGACAGACTGCTGTCAATGTCCTGCTCCACTGACAGACTGAGAAGATCATTCCTCCCCCAAACTATGCGACTCTTCAATTCCACCAGAGGGGAAGTTATTGTCTGTTTTTTACCTGCATTTTTTATTACTCTTTAATTTAATATTTTTTGCTGCTGGAGTATGTGAATTTCCCCCTGGGATTAATAAAGTATTAATCTACAGTACTTCATTCTCACTTTGATGTCTTAAAAATCTACCAACCATACATGAAAATCAGAGAATTCAGTTTTGTACTAGACAGAGACAAAAGGGGTTTTCAAGACACTTATAATAAGAATTTTAAACCGTTTAACTGTTGTCCTTTAACAAAACAGGCTACACCTTTTTATTTTGGGTTGTGTATGCCACCATATTTTTATTGCAATATCCAGGCTAGAGTCTTCGCCATAGGCAGCTATTAAAAAGCTACCAAGCTTCTGAAAGTTAAATGCAAAATTGTTTGGGCAAATCTAGACGAAAGAAAGCAGATTCCATGCTTATAGGATTCAGGGTCTCAAAATAAGCATTTGCATGTAAACAATTACAATCCTTGCTTTATATCTTGTAAAAGTTGATCTGCAGGAACATCTGTTCATTCTGTCCCCGCAGGGCGCTACATTCATAAAACTGTTTTGTGTAATCTCGATTATTTCATTCTTTTCAAAGGTACAAAAGTATATTTAGGCTTTATTGTCATTTAATAAAATGAGTTTATATATGTGAAGGCTGGCTTGTCAATTCATAAAAAGATCCGTGGACATATCCCTGTAAGAATGAGTCATCTGGGGTTTTACTGATCTACAGAATGGCTTAAACTCACATTCTTATTGTCACTCCTGGCTTGGGGGCTTGTAGTATTTCTCTCACTCTCCTTCAGTTTAATGTTTGCTGACCCAAGAATGAGAAATTAAAGTGGAGTTTCAGGATCAGTCAGCTACCTATGTGAGCAAAAATGAAGCCAACAGGAATAGAAATTGAGGCCTAGAAGCAAAGGTTACTCTTCCGTTTCATGATCGTATTATCTTTTCACTGGAACAGGGTTTTATCCAAGATTTCAGCATGAAATTCTGATAAGCGTGGCTGGAGTCACAAACATGAAATGTGGATGAACAAGGATTAAATCTTAGAAAGCTCCTTCATCTGGAGTTTGTATACTACTGTAATCCAGCTATTCACAGTTTGCTGTACATGGCTGTCAAGATGTTTCAAACACGCTTTACATTTCCTGTGGATTTATGGAACCTTACCAGCAAGTCTTTTCCACAAAGCCATGCCAGCTTGATAAACATTGGATTCTTATGTGCATGTTATCATAAATCAATAACTCTTCTTATGCCTCACAAATAACTTATTATGAACTGAATGTGTAAATATTAACACTCATTATTGTCTTTCTTCCTGGGTGTACAAATTTGCATGGGCTTTCATTCTAGTCAATAGTTATTGAGTTAATCCTGGCACACAAGATAAAAATAAATAAGATTTGCTTAAAGTTTTCATTGGTAATCAATAAGAAAGACCTGCTCTAAGTCACAGTTTTATACGTCCAGCTGCCTTTATTTTTGTAAGTTTCAATTTACAGTTTCTAAATATTACAAATTAAAATTTTTTTATAATAAATGCTCCCTAAGGTATCTAGTGATTGTATGGGATATTTAAGAATGGATGAAGGTTGCCACATTTAAAGCACAAGGTGATGCTATAGCACTTCTCTGTTAATATTAAACACCACATTCAAGCAAAATAGATTCTGTTTTTAACATTTTCATCAGTGCTCTCGTTTTTTAGTTTTCAGTTTGATCCATGAAGGAAGCAGTTAAAATGGCAGTGAATTGATCCAGATTGCAGTTAATGGGTTTAACTGGATTTCTGAATGGAAATTATTCCCTATCAATATTTCAATTATGTTTGATTATGCATATGTCTTTAAGTGAGCAAAACATACTTACAGCAAAATGTCTTTAACATGCCTCACTGTGACTGCTGTTTTGTCATTAGCCAAGTCAAAAGTATTTTATTTATTTGTTGTAATTCCTGTATATGTTTTAGGTGAGTTGTTTTTGTTTGTTATAATATTTCTGTATTTCTTGAGCTTTAGTAAAAGCTAAAAATCACCTTTGGAAAGACAAATTACTATCTATCTATCTATCTATCTATCTATCTATCTATCTATCTATCTATCTATCTATCTATCTATCTATCTATCTATCTATCTATCTATCTATCTATCTATCTATCTATCTAATGTTCTTCCCACATTCCAAAGAACTTAACTGATTAGCAGCTCTGAATTCTTATGCTGTGAATGAGTGTGGATGCTTCATCCCAACTTCATGCCCTCCTTGTGCCCAGTGCTGCAACCTTCCATAATCACAACTTGAGGTGATATGCGATCTCTAACTACCATTTCCTTATTGGTTCAAGGGGGTGGTAACAGAAGGCCAAGAACAGAATAAAAGTGAATGGACAATTTAATTGCTACACAAAACACTGGCTTAGCCTGTACAGCCTCCTCACACTGTCATGACAAATTCATGAGATATGTTACATCCACGTCCCCCTCCAAAACATACACACTCATGACCAGCAACACCTCCCCATACACACTCTTAAATGGTATGTGAAAATTGTTTACACTCATATACAAGAAAGAAACAGAGCAAAGTGAGGGGAAGATTTTATGCATACCCCAAAACAGCACTGATTAAACATAAATTTGTACTATGCATAGTCATTACATTCAACTTTATTTTATATATATATATATATATATATATATATAAAATAAAGTTGAATGTATATTTATTGTGTTTATAAGAATTACTTATGAACACTTTGAAATTACTTGTTCAGCACCTCCTGACTCAAAATCCCCATAAATGATACACTGTTTGATGCATATTGATGTCTAATTATGCAAGACATGAAGCATTTTGGGGCCCCCCCCCCCCTTATTTTTAGCCCTCTATATCCAAACAAACCCTAATTTATGGGCCATATTCACATAAACAACAAACTGACTGGTCTGTAGAAGAAGACGTATGCAGCAAGCTGTTGGATATGTTCTACCAGTCCATAGTAGCCCGTGTGGTGTTGTGTGCTGCAGTTTCCTGGGAAAGCAACCTGAGCTCAATAGAAGCTTCAATGCCTGAACAAACTTATCAGGAAAACCTGTTCCATCACTGGGTGAACCCTGAACACACTGGAAAATGTTGAGGAAAAGAAGATGATGATAAAATTGGATAACATCATGAAACACCCCTCATCCCCCCTATCCCCTACAGGAGGCGCTCTCTTGGAGCACTTTTAGGCACAGGCTCATTCCACAACAGTGTGCTAAGACGCGCCTGTAGGGATTCTTTACTGACCACTGCTATCAGGCAATTCAGTGCTTCCACTCAATGTACTCATGTATGCCCATGCCCCTCATGGACCCCGTGATCATCAGAGGTGACTGTATGCAGAGGGTACAGACCTATAAATACCTGGGAGTAGAGCTGAATGATAAATTGGACTGGACTGCCAATACTGATGCTTTGTGTAAGAAAGGACAGAGGCGACAATACTTCCTTAGAAGGCTGGCGTCCTTCAACATCTGCAATAAGATGCTGCAGATGTTCTATCAGACGGTTGTGGCGAGTGCCCTCTTCTACGCAGTGGTGTGCCGGGAAGGCAACATAAAGAAGAGAGACGCCTCACGCCTGGACAAACTGGTGAGGAAGGCAGGCTCTATTGTAGGCATTAAGCTGGACAGTTTGACATCTGTGGCAGAGCGACGGGCGCTGAGCAGGCTCCTGTCAATCATGGAGTATCCACTGCATCCACTAAACAGTATCATCTCCAGACAGAGGAGCAGCTTCAGCGACAGACTGCTGTCACTGTCCTGCTCCACTGAAAGGCTGAGGAGATCGTTCCTCCCCCACACTATGCGACTCTTCAGTTCCACCTGGGGGGTAATTGTTAACATTATACAAGATAATTGTTGATTAATACATCAACCCACCCCAGGGGTTCACTCCCTAATGGAATACAAGGGGTCAAAGTTTCTCGGTTTCACAACACTTTAAAAAATTAGGATTGGAAATATAGGCAGGTATACAGTAGCATTGTTTTATACTATTTCAAGGTTGCTGATCATGAATATGATAATATATTTAATATGTGATTCTTTGCCAATGGTCCTAACCATACAGATACACTCCTAGTAGGTTAAAAATTAAAAATTTCAAACATAAACATGTGGGAATCATTTTGGACTATTTCAAGGTCAGTGATTATGAATATGATGTTATTTTTTAAATTTTGATCCTTTACTAGGGATCTAGCCCTCTTTGGACCTCTATCAGAGGTTGAAAAATTACAATTTACCGTTACAATTGGTAATATTTAGACTTTAAACATTTATATTGAAGCATATATTTTAATATTTTTAACATTTGATGCAACCATTTTTGTTCATTATCAACTTCAACCTCATGAAGTAAACTATTACATTACTTTGTCTATGTATATGTATATGTATGTATGTATATATATATATATATATATATATATATATAAATATATATATATAAATTGTGGACATTAGGGGTCGCTGTTGCCCCTTTTAATCCAACAGACAGACGTACAGGACACAGGTTAAAAGCACCAAGAAGTATTTTAATATTTTGTCTTCTTGAAAACAGTGCCCAAAGCACCACAGCCAGGGCCGGATTTTCCTATAGGCTAACTAGGCTTCAGCCTAGGGTCTCAAGATCAAGGTGGGGCCTACATTCAAATTGTTAGCAAAATTTTATTATATCTCATGTAATTTACAAACTTAAAAATGGAAGGTGAAAGGGCCTCATAAGTGGAATAGCCTAGGGCCTCTTTTCATATAAATCCGGCCCTGACCACAGCCACCATAAACAGGCAAATACACAATAATCAGCACAATTCTCTCTGTCTATAACTCCTCCACACCTCCCAACAAGCTTTGTCCACCTCCACCCGACTCTGGCTTCTTTGCTGGGTCTACAGCAGTCCTTTATATAGTTCTTGAAGTGCTTCTACTCTTCCGTCCATGTGACCTGCCAGCATTTCCGGGTCAGACAGAGAATTAAAGTTCTTCAATCAGCCTGGAAGTACTTTGGGGCTTCCATTGTCATAATCCATTAGTACTTCTGGGCTAGGTGAGAATTTGTTCTTCCACCATCTTCCCACAGCATCCCCTGGTGACACCCACAGTGCCCAGCAGGGCTGTGTTACCGAATTCAAAGTCCCATAGTGCCCTGCGGGAATCCGGGGCACGCCGCACTCCAGGGAAGTCGCCATCTAGTGTTTTGGGGGAGGCAGTGTGCTACAAAAGCTGCCTTCCCCCATCCTTCCATCTCAGGGGCGTCCCAGCCGGGTTGAGCTGCCGGCCATCTCTTACAAAATACATATACAGTACATACATACATACATACATACTGTACACATATGCATACATTGTCAAGCAAGGCATTTTCAGTATTCTCGCAAGGTAGGTGATACCACACTGAACCTACAACTGGGTAGAAACAAAGCTTCTTCCCAGAAGCGTTTAACAAAGAAGCCATTCACAGCATATTTTTCTCCTCATTTTCTTTGCTCTTTATTAAACGAGGAACACCAGCTTGGCACCCCAACTCATTGCCTGTCTATGTTTGTTTTATTAAAATCTACATTCATAGAGTACCCAAAGAACCAATAGGAACACAGCTGCAAAGATTTGGTATTCCAAGCAGTTTCTTTATTGACTAAAGTAATTTCTGAGCAATTCAAAGGCACAACTGCATTTACTTGCAGTCAGTCCTGAGTCTTCCATAAAATACAGTTGGCCTTCCGTTCTTTCTCTCTTTGTCTCTCAATCTTTCTAGACAAGGTTGTCACCACTGTATCCCAGGTTGTGAAACAGTTGCTGAAATGATAGGGATTCATTTTTATAGCAAAACTAGCCATGTGCGCCCAACTACATGTTAAAATAGTCTGTGAAGGGCTCCCTGTTTAAACGCGGCTGCCAGTCGTGAACTGGGCCCTTCGTCGCACAGCATTATGATTTTTTATAAGGGAAACAAAATTACAAAACAAAACCCTTGGACATTGATTCGATAGGAACGGCCTACTCGGAATCACTGTCCGAATAGTAATTATGTGGTGGTGTAGGAGCATTTCTGCTTCTCTCCGTTCACAGTCCGTCTCGTTTTCACGATGCTGTCGTTTCCTCTCACGATCTCTTCTCAACCTTTCTCCAATCTTGCAGGTTGCTTTGTGGCAATCCAAAGAGTAAGCCAATATACACAGAGCAATGGTTATAAAAGGGGGTCACATAGGTATCCAGGCTCTTTAAAGCATAAATAGGGATCACTTCACTGACATGTGAGCAAGCCAGGGTACAACTGTGAGACGCGCAGCACTCGCCGGCTACAATGTAACAGTAATAATTTCCGGAACGTGCTTTTACGTTGTCATTCATTTTACCCACTGTCTTTCCTTCATTCATATGTTACGCAGGCACGTACCTTTTATCTTCGGCAATCTCATTCTCTAACCAGGCTTCAGGAGCTAACCAGCGTAACACTGTCCACCACCCCTTTCGTTATTCCGGCACATTGTTGACATCCGTGAGTAACAACAACGTACTAAACTGGAAGGTGGTCTACGCATGCGTGGAATTCACAGACAAACAAAGATCAAGATCCAAATGAAGATTATATATAAAGATGAGTGTGTGGGATCAGAGCAGAGTTAATCCTCATCATGTTCTACGTTCTAGGCAGCATTACCACGGAGAGAGAGTGGTCAGCGGAGGCGTGACCACATGGTTGTGGCTGGGGTGGGCCCTGCCCCCTCAGAGACAAGCCGTGCCCACCCTGCGAAATGCTCTGTATGTCCAATGAAAACTCTGGAGAAGAATAACATTTGATTTTCAAAACTGAGTTGCTTTCCAATTGTCCCATTTGAATTTGGGGCGTATCCGTCAGTGCCTTCTCCACTAGACAGGCGCCGTGAGGCTCACAGTTCACTTCACATTTTGCCTCACGTTTTGAACCTGTTGACCGCATTCTTTAATTAAAACAGCGTATACATTCAATTCTTCTTTTATTTTCTGGTTGGTAACACCAAAGGCTATGCATAGGTGGGTTATTAAAAAGCAGATATCTTCAGCCTCTATCCCTCCGCAAGCTGCTGGCTCCACGGTTGAGCCCAGCACCGCTGCTACCAACATGGATCACAGAGCACCCATGTCGGGAACTGAAACTCCAAAATTTGTAGATACACCTACACAATCCTCCAGCTCTGTGCCCGTGTCGGGTACTCCAAACCTCTGCCTTCAACAAAATATACAGTCTGGTCTGCCTGACTTAAATATGGATAGCCCATCCCAGCCCATTTTAATTAATTATCCCAAGCGCGCATTCGGAAAGACACTCAGATGTTTTAGTGCAAGCTGGTATCAGTCTCGATCATGGCTTGAATATTCTGTTGTCTGTGATGGCAGCTTTTGCTTTGCCTGCCGCAAATTTAGTGTTTCCAATTCGGACCGCGAGGACATATTCACCAAACATGGCTACACTAATTGGAAAAAAGCTCTAGAAAAAGACGGTGGCGGCTTCCACAAACACGCCTCTAGTATCCAGCACGTCAGAGCTATGTCGGCATGGCAAGAGTATCGGCGCCGGGCAGAGACGGGTGAAAGCATAGTTCAACTACTGGGTCCAACCCAGATAGAAAAGAATAGATATTATGTGAAAAGCATTGGGGAGGCCGTTCAGTTCCTTGCAGTCAATGAACTGGCTCTGTTTGGTCACAATCACTAAGGTGTGGAGGAGGGACTTTTCCTTAAGTTCTTTGATTACACAATCAAAAAAGATGCCAAACTTGAAGAAATTGTAAAATACAGCCCAGACAATGCAAAATACACACCCAATGTAATTCAAAATTAAATAATTGAGACTCTTGCCAAAATGGTGGTAAAAGATATCCGAACCAAATATGAAAAAGCTGACTCTCCTGGACTTTGCATTAAAAGTGATGGTACCAGGGATCGCCGTAACTTTGAGAATTTGTCTGTAGTGATTAGATTTGTCCAGAACTCCATCCCTGAAAAACACCTGATTGGCTTTCATATGTTGTATACATTTGACTTTATTGATATTTACCTTGTAGATGTAGTTCTATATTTGTTCACAAAAAATAATAATACAAGTTCCATTGCCTCTGTTAATTTTATTGAACAATAGGTTATGACTTATGCCACAATTTTTGCTTTTATATGTTATATAAAGCTATGTTGTTATTATTATTTAACCCCCCTACAAAAATGGGGATGGATGGATGGATGGATATTTTTTGCCCCCCCCCCCCCCAAAACAAGCCAAATGCCCACCCACACATGATATTCTGGTCACACCTCTGGTGGTCAGACACCTTAGACATTTATTAAATAGCTAAGGGAATGAGGACAATTGTCTGTGCAATGTTTATATTCATTTAGGCACATTCCATTGGTTTGAAAGTAAAAAGTATGTGCATTTGGCCCTTCTCAGCACATGCATGTGCCCTTATTCTGTTTCACTAATTGATGGGCACAGTTACGGTCTTTTCTGTGGAATTACTTGGTGAAAACTGGAACATGCTGGAAATTCTCTGAGATATAGTTTTAAACATACCTGTAAAGTGTAAACACATACACTTGTCTCAAGACAAACAGACATTAAGAGGAGAGGAGATCTTGCAGGAAAAAGACGTTAACTAAAAATTATGGTTGGGTAGTTCGAAAAGATTGATTTATACAACAGAAAAAGACTACAGATATTTCAGAGCCTAGAAAAGCTGTGCACTGAATTGCTTACCTTATTCAAGAGGAGAATTAATCACAATCTCCTCAAGCTTTGCCTCTGTTTTTGAAACTCACAGCACAAGGTCTTAGACTGCACTTCACTTGTTTATTCTGCCCTTACTGTGAACCCAGAAAAAATGTGATTGCATAATTCAAAAACAAATGATTTATAGAAGAGAAAACTACAAAAAACCCTATGCTTAGAACAGGTAAACTTATAGTCTTCTTGAAAGATATATACTGGAAAAAGCAAAAGTAATGAAAATCAGTCCCTCCCTATTAAACACCATCTTGGACTCGGATATAAATACTGACCCGGAAGAGTCAGGTCCATTTTAAGAAGTTCTATCAAAGCAAAATACATGTGCTATCCAGAAGGTGATGTCTAAGATAATCAATAGGTCAGGTCAGAAGCTACCAAAATGGAACAACATCATCCATCCCACTAAGCAACTTTGCTGTGCTACCGCAAGGACCTCCAGCAGGAGAGATGGACTGAGTATAAGCAGCAGGTGTTGCATCTAATTCAGAACCCCATTAACTATCTTGAAAAAATGTCAATCAAACCTCAAAATCTGTGATGTTTCACGATCAGGGCATGCATAAAAATCAATATTAGACCTCATACTTCTCTATGGATCATTACAAGGTCCAAATTCTATTTTCTTGACATAAAAACAGTTATTCCCCTTTACAAATGTTCTTCCCATAGCAAGGAACCCACGAGAATATGCCTTTTTGCAGCTCATTTACAGACAACAATTGTGCGCTCAATGATTCTTTTCATATCATAGAAAAGGAGCAGCAACTAATAAATGACCTACTTATAATATTGAATGATGACACATAGATGTTGAGAAGTGATTCTTAACTAAATTTTTAATAACTTTAAAAAGTGTGTCAATTTTTCTTTGCATTCTCTCAGTATCACAGGAAAAAAAACCTTTTTAAGAACTTCCTTTTTCCCCTTTAAAATCGGACCTCTTAATATCCATCCATCCATTTTCCAACCCACTGAATCCAAACACAGAGTCACGAGGGTCCGCTGGAGCCAATCCCAGGGCACAAGGCAGGAACCAATCCACCGCAGGACACACACAAACACACACCAAGCACAAACTAGGGCCAATTTAGAATCGCCAATCCACCTATCCTGCATGTCTTTGGACTGTGGGAGGAAACCGGAGCGCCCGGAGGAAACCCACACAGACACGGGGAGAACATGCAAACTCCACGCAGGGAGGACCCGGGAAGTGAACCCAGGTCCCCAGGTCTCCCAACTGCAAGGCAGCAGCACTACCCACTGTGCCACCCACCTCTTAACATTCCACTGGAAATTACCAACAAGAGGAATGTCAATCAAGATCAATATGAATTTACGTTGTTAATGAACACACAACACTAGTAATGACGCAGAATCGTGACACAGCCTTCTTCTTTGTTGTACCCCCTGGGGGTGAGGGCACCTCAGGCTGGAAACCCCTGAACTACAACTAGTGCTACTAGCTCTAACAACAAACAGCTTCCTTATATGTCTCCAAAATACAAACAGAAACACAATTGTGCCAAACAGAGCTAATTATAGCTGTGGAGTGAAATAATTCTTAACCAATGTTTTTTCCTCACTCCATGAAACTTATGATCCATTTATGGATTTTCTGACCTTTAGGCTCTCTCTGATTGGGTGTGTTGGTCTGCAGTGCCCTGACATTCCATTAAAGGTTGCTTTGTTTACACCCATAATATTTGTGCTCATACAGTTAAAAAGCGTATTCAAAATATGGATGTATTGGTAAATATCCAAATATATTGAACTATGTACATTATATACTGTATGTGTTTGTAATTCTTCAGATGAAGCTCTCAGTTTGTCTGTCAGTCTACGATTTCATACTCACAGATAAAAGTGTCGAGTAGATATCATAAGAATAAGACCTCAGATTCAACCAGCCAAAATGAATTTCCACTGAATATTCTTGAAGCTCATGCCAACCACTTTATAAGGAAAGAAGCGTGCAATCCAGAAGGAGCTACTGCTCTTCTAAGTTCAAAGTGACCAACTGTGGTGATTTGGACATTGAATAAGGATTCTTTCTAGGTATTTCCCTCAGGGTGCACTGGATGTACCCACTCAGTGGAAACTCAAGGACAGAAAAACCATATGGCCTGGGAGCACCTGGGAGTATACAGGGGGAGATGGAGATGGTTTCTTAGGTTAGGAAATCTGTTATAGCTTGGTCAGCCTGTTACCACTTGTAAATACACAGACAATTGGAAGGAAAATGGCAAAAAGAGTTGTCTGGCACTTTTAGTATTAGTACTGAATTGTACTTGAACTACGTCCCAGTTAAATGTGTATCCAGTTGAACTTATATGTGCATAAATCGGAATTCCAGAATTTTAATAAATAAAACTTTTGACCAACACCCTCCGAACCCCACCTCATTAATCCCCCCTCACCAGTATCCACCTACCCTCCCTTTTTTATTTGCTATATGTTGTCATGGATTCCTGTATGTCTAATCATTTTCCTCTGATGATGACTCCTGATAGAAGTTGAAAGCTTAGGAATAGAAAACTATTTTAAGATATGTGATTAATATGTGTGTACTTTCTCTGGTCCTGTTCAGCCTATCTACATCGGACTTCCAATACAACTCGGAGTCCTGCCACGTGCAAAAGTTCGAAGACGACACTGCTATCATGGGCTGCATCAGGAATGGGCAGGAGGAGGAGTATAGGGACCTCATCAAGGACTTTGTTAAATGGTGCGAGTCAAACCACCTACACCTGAACACCAGCAAAACCAAGGAGCTGGTGGTGGATTTTAGGAGGCTCAGGCCCCTCATTGACCCCATGATCATCAGAGGTGACAGTGTGCAGAGGGTGCAGACCTATAAATACCTGGGAGTGCAGCTGGATGATAAATTGGACTGGACTGCCAATTCTGATTCTCTGTGTAAGAAAGGACAGAGCCGACTATACTTCCTTAGAAGGCTGGCATCCTTCAATATCTGCAATAAGATGCTGCAGATGTTCTATCAGATGGTTGTGGCCAGTGCCCTCTTCTACGCAGTGGTGTGCTGGGGAGGCAGCATAAAGAAGAGAGACGCCTCACGCCTGGACAAACTGGTGAGGAAGGCAAGCTCTATTGTAGGCATGGAGCTGGACAGTTTGACATCCGTGGCAGAGCGACGGGAGCTCAGCAGGCTCCTATCAATTATGGAGAATCCACTGCATCCACTGAACAGTATCATCTCCAGACAGAGGAGCAGCTTCAGCGACAGACTGCTGTCAATGTCCTGCTCCACTGATAGACTGAGGAGATCGTTCCTCCCCCAAACTATGCGACTCTTCAGTTCAACCCGGGGGGGTAAACGTTAACATTATTCAAAGTTATTGACTGTCCGTGTACCTGCATTGTTATCACTCTTTAATTTAATATTTTCTTTATCAGTATGCTGCTGCTGGAGTATGTGAATTTCCCCTTGGGATTAATAAAGTATCTATCTATCTATCTATCTATCTATCTATCTATCTATCTATCTATCTATCTATCTATCTATCTATCTATCTATCTATCTATCTATCTA
The DNA here is from genome assembly GCF_900747795.2 of Erpetoichthys calabaricus. Lineage (NCBI taxonomy): Eukaryota > Metazoa > Chordata > Cladistia > Polypteriformes > Polypteridae > Erpetoichthys > Erpetoichthys calabaricus. Next base: position 66,446,698 of record NC_041407.2, read on the forward strand.
TCTATCTATCTATCTATCTATCTATCTATCTATCTATCTATCTATCTATCTATCTATCTATCTATCTATCTATTTTCCAGCCACAAATAATAATGCATAAATAGCTTTTTCCTTAAACAGGATATTCATTAATGTGAAAAGTAAGTTATTTCCACACTGTGGAAAAAAATTAATGTGTCTAGATGTGTCTGCATGACCATCATCATCAAGTCCTTCCGTGAGAACCCTAACTACAAAGAGGACTATTTCATTTATGTTAGGTAGAATGCCCAGAGTGGACTGGGCGGTCTCGTGGCCTGGAACCCCTACAGATTTTATTTTTTTCTCCAGCCGTCTGGAGTTTTTTTTTTGTTTTTTCTGTCCCCCCTGGCCATCGGACCTTACTCTTTTTCTATGTTAACTAATGTTGTCTTATTTTAATTTATTTTGTCTTTTATTTTTATTTTCTTTTATTCATTATGTAAAGCACTTTGAGCTACTTTTTTGTATGAAAATGTGCTATATAAATAAATGTTGTTGTTGTTGTTGTAGCATTGAAACATCCTCTGCATTAAGCTGTGATTGGAGCAGTGAAATATTACAGGCCAATATCGTATTATAAAGAATAAAATAGAAGAATCATAACTCATTGAAAAAGTTTACATTCTCCCTCCCCCAAAGGGTAGAGTTATGCAGAGTTATTTCTCTTTAAAAACAAAATCTGCAAAAATCTGCAGTCTCATAAGCAAAAGGGTTCTAGTATTTTAGTATGTTTATAACTAAGACTGAGTGGATCATTTTCATGTCATCATTTCTCATATAATGACATACAATGATGCAGCAACAGACTTAAAACCTGAAATGTGTCCAGGGATGCGTAAAATGTATAAATGTGGACACAATACTTCTCTCTCTCTCTGTTTCTCTCTCTCTCTCTCTCTCTGTTTCTCTCTCTTTGTCTCTCTCTCTTTATACAAACAGACACAATATATGCTGTGATAGTAACAGTAAAAAGGTTAGAGACAAAAAGGCTTTGACTGTTGAGACTTATTAATGTGTAAGTTTTGAAGATATTTAATATATTTTATATTATTATTATTATTATTATTATTATTATTATTGCTATTGTACATGTATAGGGCTGTAGTAATCTTAGTTTTGTCCCAATTATAACTCCAAATCATTTAAAATGGCAGAAATCTATTTTGTTTGTGATTCCTGCATTGGAGTACTACATTTAGAGACAATTAGACTAAGATTTCAACTTCCCAAAAGAGGAAATCGTAATAATTTTCATAATGACTAAATTGTACAACCTGTAGTAAACCTTCTGGCAAAGTATTTTAAAAGTGATCTTCTTCATACAGTATGTTATACATTCATATTTCTCAAGAATATTTAGTACTGTCTGTAGTAGTTCACTTTTGTGTGTGCAAATACTACTGATATTAATAGTTTCACCAACATTTCAAAATATAGACTAAAGTTAGATTGTGCCTTTAAATGTTGCTAGAAACCTCCATGTAAAACAGCATCTTTGTTTACCTTCAAACCTTTGCAAAAGTATCAAAGCACAAATGGCAAAGCCATCAGTTTCAGCTACCAATTGGCAGCTGAAAAACTTGTGACCTTCTGGTTCAAAGAAAAGTTGCCTCCTTATTTATGTGCAAATTTGCGTTTAGCCCCTACTAGGGTGGCAGACATGCAGAACCTCTCTATTCTTGGCTTTAGCAGATTATCTTCATTCCCCTTGGATGCAGAATTAAGCCCAGCTGTCCCGACCCTTTGTCATTGAGACTTTGCATCTCATTCAAATTTCGCCCACCCCCCGCCAAGGCTGCCATTGTACACTTTGCTTTCACTGACAAAAGACACAGAGAGGAGCGAGAGGACCAAACAACTTACACCAAATCGATGAAAAGTAGCTCACGTGGGCACTGAAGGCTAATCGATAGACTATTTTTTGCTGACTGCAATAAATCTTAACAGCAGACGCGAATTGGGAAGGAGGGGGAGTAAACCCTTTTATTACATGCAGTTTTCCCTTGAGGAATGGGAAAAAAAGAAATTTCCTAGTTTCTATTCTTTACCTCCAGTTTTTATTAACTTTGAAAGTTGACAAGAGTGGTTGAATCTCTGGCTGAAGGAAAACATTTTGGAAAATGTTCTTGTTTCGCTGGATGAGCCAAAGATAAGCCAGATTGCCACCCTGGTCCACCCAAAGGGTAGGTAATTAGGTAAGTAGATGTCAGATTTACAATACATGCGTCTGATTACAAGTTGATCACCACAGAGATGCAGACACTTCCTTGAAACAAGAATGGGACGGTCGACACTCCCCCACACATGGCCTCTCATAGGCACTCTCTGTTTATTTCAGTGGCATATTTCAGGATAAGATTAATCAAAAAGATTTTCTGGATTTAACATTATGACTGTTTTAGGCATTTATTTTTTCTTTTATTTCCTTCACTAAGATCACTTTTTCCATGACATAATCAAAGGGGCATTTTCAATAATGATTGACAAGACTGAACACGATAATACAAGAAAATCAACATATGCATTCTAATTTGCTTGTTGTAACCAAAGCAACTTACAGATGACAAGTGTGCAGTAAAATGGTTTCCATTTTTATAGAATTTGAGACCACAGGCACAATAAATTACTAATTCAAAGTCACACAATAAGTTAAATGGGGGGATTGAACCTAAAGACATTTGGTTAAAATAAACAACTAGTGGGCAGCATTACCTTTAAAAGTGGCTCTCCATTTTATCTATGTGTTTGAAATAAATTAATCATAACATAACTTTCTGAATCCATTTCAAGATCACGGACAGTCAGAACCCGTTCTGGCAACATTTGACATTCTGGATGAGGTGTCTACTGACAAATAGAGGGTTCATTTTGAATGGCCAATTAACCTAACACTCACGCATCTCTGGGATGTGGGAAAAGTGAAAGGAGGAAAAACCTACACAGACAAGGAAAAACATGCAAACTCCACATGTGTCTGTGACTGGCCCATGTGGTTAGCTGGCACTCTGTCCAGAGCTGTGTCCTGCCGTGTGAAAACACTCTGGACACCTTAGTGAACCTGAATTGTGTTTGGGAAAGACTGTTATACACACTTATGTGATGGATTTACTCGCATATTAATAATTTGCCCTGAAAGATAGAATCAAGAATTTGAAATGACACAGTTAAAAAGCTATTAGCCATAATTAAAGTCATCAATCGATCCATTTCCTGAAATCAAGTAATAAATGTATAGGGCCATAGAGAGCCAGACTGTGCCCTGAAGGTAAAACAAGAATGTGCAGCCAGCATGTTGTAGGGCTACTTTCAACTCACTAGTTTAACTATGACACAACCTTAGGTTCCTGAGGAAACACATATATATATATATATATATATATATATGAACATATAGTATATCTGTGTATGTATTTGTCAAAATACAGATTTATTAACCTTTCTTGACTATACCTGAACAAAAAGTGACAGTGTGCTATTTCCCAGTAATTATTTAACCAACCATTGTGATTTTTAATACACTGAAGAGAATTATTTTTGTATGTTATTATTTTTGGTCACACTTTCTAGTCTTCTTCTTCTGCTCTAGCTATTTCCATTTTTATATGGGGTCGCTGTTTTTTTCTCCAATAGTTGTTTCGGCATGATTTTTACAGCCGGGTGTCTTTTCTCATGCCAACCCTCCCCATTTATCCAGGCTTGGAACCAGCTCCACTTTCTATTATTTGCCAAATTTTGAATTATTTATTTATTAAAATAATTAAAACAATTATTTTGAATTAGTAGACATTTGTTTTTATTCTAAATTTCCATTACATGAACAGGTATAAAAGATGTATGGAAGCAGCAGTAAATTTTCATTCCAGACTGTACACAGTCTGTACCATGTTTTAAATATTTAGTTTAATTTAAAAGTCATGTAGAAATTGGCTTCAGAAAAGAGAAATCAAATCTGACCTCTTAAAATTACATCCCACCTTTTAAACTGAAGCATTTCTATTTATTCCAAGTAGAAAACTTTACGCATTGCAGCAAAGCAGATTAGAGTAAACATGTTTGCACATCCTACTACCTAATACAGGACTCTCCCTATTTTTTTCCACAGGTAGTCAATATGTAAATGAACAGCTTCATATTTTTAATTTACAAAACCTAACAATTTTTTGCTTCTGATAAAAACCTCCATCTGCGTAATTATCCTAAAATAAGTGGATGGGAGATGTAGTAACAGCTTGTGTCCCCAGTGCAGATCTGAGATGAAATGCCTTCTTTGAGAAGCTTGTAGGCTCTACTTGCATTTGTGTGTGTGCTCCGGTTAATTAGCTCAGTGGAAGTGTGTATTTTCACATGTATAGGTGACTGTCTCTGCATGTGCCATGGAATACAAAGGAATCTCATGCAGGGGGAATTGTGCCTTCGGCTCTTTGGTCAAGCCCTGGTACCCCATCAACTTAAAGTACAAATAATAATTTAAAGAAACTGGCGTACAAGCAAGTCATGTCAATACCACCACATCTTATACAAAATCATTTTTAAAACTGCATCTGAATTTAAAACAAATCCCACTGGAACACCAGTTTTTAAGTCTGACTCCATTCAAATCAGTGAGCCACCTGAAAAAAAAAATCAGTTCTGGGTTGTCATGTGATCAAAAAGATCAATTTGGCAGCCCTTTAACGACATAAGTCATGTAGAGTCAGAGTACAGTATATTTTAGAAAAATGGTGCAAAGCAGAGCCACGTTCTAAACGGGATACCAGTCCATCACAAACTACTTTGAAGACCTGTAAATGGAGGAAGTGACCTCACTTGGCTTCAGAGAATTCTTTGGAACTTCACATTAAAGTGGCAAAGGCATTAGAAACCACACTCCCTCTTGTAGTGGAGTAGTACTGCTTACTTTATTAGAGTCCTAAAGGTCACCCCTAAGTGCTTGTGTCTAACAATAAATATATATATAGTCAAACACATGGGCATAGGGAGCATTTCAAAGATCTGTGCTGGACAAAGACGGGGATGGAATTGAGTGTGACTGCACCACTAATTTTTGTTCTGTCTGTCTCCTTACAGTGGAGGCGGAGAAAAGCCTGGAGGACTGCGGTGGTCACTTCTTATATGGCTGAATTCCCATCCCTTTTGGTCACACCTTATGTTTGTGTTCTTTCATGGAGCAGATTCTGAGGAATCTGGAGCTCAGAGCCTCTGAAGACTTCTTCTTTGCAAAGATGTCAAATGGTTATTATTTCTTACCTTGATTGGTCTAAGAAAAACACATTTCACCACAATTAAACAGTGCATCCTGTGAGACCCCAACCCTAACTTCTTTGTTCTTTGTCTTTATTTACTATTTATATATATAAAACAAGAATAAGAACATGCCCCTTCAACATATGTTTCGGGGGAGCAACCATGGGCTGCTCAATACCTCCCTCGGGATGCTTGGTGGCAGTCTCCCTGGCTAACGGTGATGCCTCAGCTTCCCGCAGGGTTGCATGGGAGATGGAGTTCTCCACAGCCCTGTTGGGATCTGGGTGGCCGCCAGGGGGTGCTGGGTCCCTGAGCCTGGCTGGATGAATCTTCAGCCCCACCCGGAAGTGCAACTGGAAACAGGTGATCAAGCACCTGGAGCACTTCCGGGTGGGCTATAAAAGGGGCCAGCAACCCCCACTCAGTAGATAGAGTTGGGAGGAGAAGGACGAAGCTTGACGGAAGGAGTGGTGGTGCCAGAAGGGAGTGTGTTTTGCGCTTGTGTTGTTCTGGACTGTGTTGTGCCTGTGGGGTTCACAGGGAAGACATGCCCCACAGGTGAAGAAAAATAAAGTTTTGTTTGTGCTTTTACACGTGCCTCCATGTCAGTCTGTGCCGGGTCAGGTGCAACACAGTGCCTATATTACTCTATATATATATATAAATAATATTAACATCAGGTTGGACAATTTGGAGACAAAGTCAGAAAGATGAGATTGTGTTGGTTTGGACATGTGCAGAGGAGAGATGCTGAGATGCTGAAGATGGAGCTGCCATGTAAAAGGAAAAGAGGAAGGCCTAAGAGAAGGTTTATAGATGTGGTGAGAGAGGACTTGAAGGTGGTGGGTGTGACAGAGCAAGATGCAGAGGACAAGAAGAGATGGAAAAAGATGATCCGCTGTGGCAATCCCTAATGGGAGCAGCTGAAAGAAGAAGAAGAAGAAGAAGAAGAGAAGATTTATTTTTCAACCTGTTAAATAGGATTGTTGCTGGTTGGTCTCTCTCTCTCTCTGTCTCTCTGTCTCTCTGTCTCTCTCTCTCTCTCTCTCTCTCTCTCTCTCTCAGTGTCTATTAGTTCCTCTATGGTTGCTTGGAAGAATGGCTTTTAATGATAAGGTGGGGCAAAGCCTTAGATTTCATATCTGTCTCCCAGGTTTAGAACATCATTGATTTGGAGATAGAGTCGATAAGTGACTCTGTCTCTTCTGTGGCCCTTAAGATTCCACTAAATGAAGACATCACTCTTCTATCTATCTATCTATCTATCTATCTATCTATCTATCTATCTATCTATCTATCTATCTATCTATCTATCTATCTATCTATCTATCTATCTATCTATCTATCTATCTATCTATCTATCTGTCTATCTATCTATCTATCTATCTATCTATCTATCTATCTATCTATCTATCTATCTATCTATCTATCTATAAAACAAAAAACTAAGATCTCTGCTTCAAGGAAACTGTTTAACTGCTGTTAAAGCAAATGAAAAGGAAGGCACCTTAGGATACTGCCGACAGCCACTATGACACATTCCGATCTGCTCATAAATATTGAAGAGAGCTTGTCCCTACTTCCTCCATGGCAAATATGTGTATCTGATTGCAAGTCGATCACCAAAGAGATGCAGACACTTCCTTGAACCAAAGTGGAACAATTGACACTCCCTCATACATGGCCTCTCATTGATGCTCTGTGTTTATTTATGTGGCATATCTCAGCATAATTTCTTCAGCTGCAATCACAATTAACCAAGAAATGTCCAGGAGTCAATATCATGATTGTTTTAGGCAATTATTATCCCTTGTATTTCTTTTACCAAGATCACTTCTACCATGACACAATCAAGGGGCCAATTCAATTTTCAATTATGTCTGACAAGACTTTATAAATGAACATGATAATACAAGAAAATCAACACGTACTCCGAGCTTAAAAAGGAAGTACAGAGATGTGTTATATTCCTGTCTTTACGCGCCATCCCTTTCTGTGTCTAATTTTTTTTTGTTCTCCGTAAGGGCAGTAGAATGGCCGTATTCACAGCTATATACACTTTTGTGAGCAGTCAAATCACTTTTTACGTTCTTTTTTTTTTCATTTTTGATATATGGCCCTACTCTTACCCTAACTCTCACTGGGTGATTGTGATTTTTTTCTAAATAAAGATAATTAATGTGACAAGACACACCATGATATTGGAATATAACAAAGGCTATTGAATGGGAATGTGGCCTTTATAAGATTTAAAATTTGATTTCTGCTGCATAACTCAAAAATACAAACTAATGCAGGTTTAAATTTTGAGAAAGGAAGGGGCACAAAATGAAGTGCCATGTGAAAAATGTTTTTTACAACATATATCTTACAATCTTTATGTTATTTCTTTCTAATTTGTACAATACATACTTATTGTTTATACCTATAGCAGTTTTTTTAAGAAATTGTTTCTTTTAGTTTCTAATTAATGCAGCATTGCCTATAATGAATTCTGATGTACTTGAGTGCTCCTTTTTTAACCTTTGCATGTACACATCTCCGAAACTTGTTTAGCTGCAATTATGTGTGCAAATTTAAGAGCTATTTAAACAAGTAAATAAGCAACGGTAATTAACCTCTAAACAACCATAAAATTATGGATCTTTTGGTGGAGCTATTGACTAGCCTCTGTCAACAAACAGAGAAAAAAAAAACTAGTAAACTAAAACCATTGTTGGCTGTTCCTTAGAAAGAACAATTGTTTTTGTTTCCATTAACCTTTAACCTCTCACGTACATGCCCAAACTGTGGTTCAAGCTTCCCTATAGAACAAAGCCTGGGCAAAGTTGAACTGCTGCCCATACTGAGAGGAAATGATTGGTGCTGCCATGGTAATGTGATCTTGTACTGTCTGCCTAAAACAAAGACTATCCTTTGTCCTTTTTTCTACCCCTGGGAGTGTATGAAGTCTCCCGCTGTCACACCACAGAGGAAGTGAAAGCTGTACACTGGGACCCTGACAAAAGGGCACAAGGTCTCATCTTCCATGTCTGAAGGACAGCAATTTGAGCGTGCACTCCCGCTTTCAGCTTTCCATTCCTAAAGGTGTCTTTAACAAATGAAAATAAATAGTTTTTAAGCATTAATGGTGGGAGGGCGGGGGCACAAGCAGAATGACAGACGAGATAAGTGCAAAATGCCTGGGAACTGGGGACTTTGCTGTATTTCGGCTGACTCAGAAAAGGGCCTGCTGCAATTGAGCTAAGTGCATGGAGAGAAAGAGGAGTCTCTCTGTGACCTCCTTTCTTTGCACAGTGCCTCCTGGTTAGAACAGTGGACTAATTCATATAGCAAACTGACCATTCCTTCTGGAGGGATTAAAAGGAAATAAAAAACATGCTACAACAGATTTTTAGCCACTGTTCTCAAATACAGTATGATTATTGTTTATAATGTATTGCTCATCCAATAGGAAGGTTTGTAATCGGATATAAAATGTGTGCATATGCTGCATATGACTATATACAGTACATATATAGTACGCTTCATACAAGAACTGCTGTTAATTATTCCACATCTAATTGGACTAAATAGCATCATGGTGATGCACCAGTCATTGGTAATTCCCTTTGTGGACTTTTTGCATTGTTCCGACAACAGCAGAGAATGTCTTTACATGCACAGGTTTCCTCTCAATTAGTTGCTAAACATTAATTGGCCCAATGAGTCAATGTGAGTGATGCCTCACCCTAGCTTGTTTCCTACCAATGTCCTGTGACACTGCAAACTATAATTAAGGTTCATTATATCGAAGGATGGAATTACATTAGGATATCTCCTTGAGTTCTTTCCAGGAAATTGATGGTTGCAACATATAAAAGTGTAAACAAATGAATATGCCCATCCATCTCGCTGATCCCGCTTAATCCAGTTTCAGTGTCTTGGAGAGTTGAGCCGGTGAAGACGATCACAGTAAGTCAGAGGTCACATTTCTGCAGTCATTCATACCTGATCAGTTTAAAGAACGTCAATAATCTAAAGCAGAATACTTCTGAATGAAAGCAAAAGTAGTTGGAGAAAAACTTCAGAGGTGTAAAGTCTACTCCATTTGCAAATGGTTAAACTTATTCTTTTTTTAGGTTTAAAGGGAAAAGAACAAACTGAAAACTGATTCAGCTCGAGAAAGCAGCAGTAATTGCTTATCATTAGAGCAGAGAATATACAAGTGATAAACGTTCAGTATAATACTTTCAGCTTTACAAACTGGGGTGCTCCACTTGTCCAGGAGGACTGCATTGATAGCCCATATTTGTTCCAACCAGTTATTTAGTTTGAAATCAAACTGTTAGTTAACTGAAATCTTTGTTTAATCAAATGGTTTGCTCTGGCTGCTATTTTAGAATAAATAATATGGTTGCTTTAACTTCTTTTTGAAAAATAACATTTCTGAACACAAGCTTCTTCATTTTCTACTTTTTTGTTTCACTCTTAGAGTTGTTTTTATTAACCTAAAGGCTATTGCAAATAAGAATGAAGACGTCATCCTATTAGTTACATTGCCACCATTTTTATCTACAGCAGAGTTTATTAACCTTTAAGTATTTGCGACCTGAGTTTTCATAACAGTTTTAATCGCGCCCCCTCTAGTGTTTTTTTGAAAGGAGCCCACTAATACCAATTTGTTCTTTTTTAATTAATGATATATCATAGATTCATATTTTACTATACCTACTTAACTTTTATCAACATTTATCTAACTCTATATTTATTTTTCTAGTATCAGAATGTAGTTTAAGTTAATTTGTTTTGGTTTCAATAGATGTATTTTTCATATTTTCGATTCTTGTTTTCTTTTTTTCACATCTTCACGCCCCCCTTTTTGTTACTTTGTACCCCCGTAGGGGGGCCCTCCCCATAGGTTGAGAACCACTGATCTACAGTATATGTGTGTTTATGTTCAAGTAGCTGCTTTTAATATAATGCTTTGAAAAAAAGTTAAATGTCTAAAAGTTCAAACTCTCCTTTAGTCAATTGTATTAATTTTCTCAAAAAAAAATTTAAATATAGGCTGGATGGAATTTGTGACAAAAAATAAGGAAATTAAATTTCCAAAGTTAGTGGCAACTGATTAAGAATTTGCTTTAAATCAGGGGTGTCCAACTTCTTGACTTAAATCAAACTAAAACTGAGATTGTGCTCTTTAGTCCATCCAGTACGTTTAGTACGCCTGTCATTAACCTAGGTCCATTAGCAAAACATTGCAAGACATCTGTAATGAAAAGTCAAGCAAAATGACACCTTTTATTGGATAACTAGAAAGATTACAATATGGAAGCTTTCAAGGCAAGTAAGGCCACTTCTTCAGGAAGATGCAAGATTGCTTGACTTCTCATTGCATCCACAATGGATTACACCAGGAGTGTCCAACTCCAGTCCTGGTGGGCCGCAGTGGCTGCAGGTTTTCATTCTAACCATCTTCTTAATTAGTGAGCTGTTTTTGCTGCTGAGTAACTTGTTTTGCCTTAGTTTTAATTGACATGACTCAGACCCCTTAGTTGTTTCTTTTTCCTTAATGAGCAGCCAAACAATAATGAGACACAAAACAAGCCACCAAGTAACCAGCTAACCTGAAAATAAAGAAAGGTGAAGGTCTCAGTGACGTTGGTGTGTTCAGTTCACCAAAATATCTTGACGGTGGTCTTAGGAAAAACAGAAAATCAACAGTCTGGTGTGGCAGAATGAGAGCAGCAACAAGTCATGACATTCAATAACAGCTTTAATTAACAGCAAGAATTGGGTTCTCATTAAGAAACTGGTTGGGGTGAAATTGGCTGGAGTTTGACATTCCGATTTAGCTGGTCATTTGTTGGCTCATTTCACATCTTATTTCTGTTTGGCTGCCATTTACTGAAGAAACGAATCAATTCAGAGGACTGAATCCTTAAAAACAGGGCTATTAAAATGAAGGGAAAAGGAGTTAATTAGCAGTGAAAACTGTTCGCTAATTAGGAAAAGGGTTAGAATGAAAACCCGTAGCCACTGCGGCCCACCAGGACAGGAGTTGGACATCCCTGCTTTAAATCAAAACCTACTGTTAGAATCTGGACTGGCATTTTTTTATATCTATTATTAAGAAATTCATTTTTATTATTTTTGATGGTTGTCTCCAATGACATCACAGGTCTGTGTCAGCATTTAATTTAAGGGTGAACGACACATTTAAAAGAACTAACATTTTTTTTTATATTACAGTATAGGGAATATTAATTTGTAACACATTTTTTAAACTTATTTTCTATTATTCTCACTTAGAAAGGCTGGCCTTACCCTTAAAGCTAATCATTTATGAGTTGAGTGATCAACAACCTAACCATTTTCAGCTGCTTCAGTCAGATGCGTCTATCTGACCGATAAGCATCCTCTTTCAGAGAATATTTTACCACTTTTACTCTGGCATTATAATATTAGGTCAAACATTATTGTTTTAAAATCTTCAACTAGATCTTTATATAGTGTAGCACACTGACAACTGTTATTATATCTGTAATATTTTTCCTCCAGATCAGTTCTTTTAACAGAACTTTCAACTTCGGGAAAATGGCAATGACAGACATACGGACAGAAAGGTCAGGTCAAGCATACAGATAAACAGCAAAATAATAAACACAGGCTACAAAGTAGGAGTGAATCTAACTTCTGTGCCATACCTATTTTAGAAGAAATCTTACCATTTACAGTGAAAAACAAAATGATTCTGTCAGCTGGGAAGTCAACTGCAGACTTTGCAGTTGGCAACTGAATGCAGTGTTAAATTATGTGGAAAGAAGTGGTGGAATCTTGTCAGAAAGGGATCTACTTTTTGTAAGGATGTTGCCTAACATGGCAAGAAGACTTTGCCCCCAGTATCATCTGTCAGGACTCATGATTGCAATGTTTCCAGGGCCTAGAGATATGAACAAAGTAGGAAATTAGGAGTCATAAAAAAGCTAACTTGGGTTATCTCATACAGAAGATTTTTGTCATGGAAATGTCATCTGTAAACTAAATGTTTTCTCTGAAAGGACAATGAAGAAGAACAGAAAAAAAAAACAAACAAACATGGCATTGTTGCCCACTTCCAGCCAGCATTAAGTGTCAATCTGGTTTTATTGAATTCTTGCAGTTAATTGTATATTTTCTTTGCTTCCTTGCAATTATGTTCTCCATGTATTGCGTGGTATCAGTTAGGTCAAATGATAATTGACTAATTCAGAAAACGTGACCACTAATCTTGAAGATAAAATTATTTAACTGCTCTGCTCTTGTAACCCCACAAATCTGGGGAGAGCACACTAATTGATCCAAATGAACTCACTTGAGTTGCTTAGTCTTAAAAATATAACCACATGAGGGCAAAAAGGGACATTAGGCCATCTGATAATTGCTTATCAGAAAGTTTAATATAAGACCAAATGGAAAAAAAAATTATCTAAAACATAAATCCATCCATCCATCCATTATCTAACCCGCTACATCCTAACTACAGGGTCACGGGGGTCTGCTGGAGCCAATCCCAGCCAACACAGGGCACAAGGCAGGAAACAAACCATGGAGAGGGCGCCAGCCCACTGCAGTAAAACATAAATGACTCAATATATTTACTTCCCTTTTTATGTTGTAAATAATTTAATTATAGCTTTGAACAAATTTAACCAGTAATTATTTTATGAGTTTACGCTGTCATCTGTAATTATTAATGACATTTTACAGTATTAAGTAAATACAGTGGAATTTAGCATAACTTTGGTTATTTGCTGATGAATTTTGCTCCAGATTTAATTTGATCTATTTAGAGTTCTTCTCGCTTTGGTTGTAGTTATTTAGCTTGACTTTCACTTAGCTGCCATTTTTGATTCTAGTCACTTTATTTCACAAAAGCACAACATTTTCAAACCCGTTAATCCAATTTAGGGCTGTGGAGCCTATTTCTGCGTCACTGGTCACAGGGTAGGAAACAGAGCACTGGCCTATCTCAGAAAGAAAGAAAGAAGAAAGAATATTTATTTATATAGCACATTTTCATACAAATAATGTAGCTCAAAGTGCTTTACATGATGAAAAATAAAAAATAAATAAGAATTAAAATTAGGGAACACTAATTAACATAGAATAAATGTAAGTGTAAATGGACACACTCACTCAGTGCTAGCATCAAATGGTAAATCAACCAGACATCCATATGCACACAGAAGGAACATGCAGACTCGACACAGACCACAAGCCAAGCACAGCATTTGAACCCAAGACACTAACTGTGTGGCATGGTAGGTTTAACCACTGCTCCACTTCATGGTGTGCACATAGTACACACCACAATTGATGCTAAACAATTATTTCATTGTGATTACTGCTTGATCGCTTTAACAGCTAATTTATTGTTGAGAACAATCTAAAGTAATAATTAGTTTGATTGATTTGATCTCTGCCTAGTGTCCTTATACAGTTACCATTTAGCACAACTTAAACCGTTCATGATTTAGTTCTAGTCTAAACTTCCAATGAATGAATGATTTAGAAGCTGGTCTTTGTAAATTCTCCCATATACATACATACATGATCACTCACACACATGTGCTGCGGTGCATTTAGCAATTGCTTAATGCCCTTTGCCTCATTTTATGTACTATTGCTTCCACAATTTAAACATAAAAATATTGAAACTTTTAACTTCTTAATGTTTTCTTTTATATCCCCACAATTTTAATAGTACGTGGGATTCCTCAGGTCCCACAAAATTTGCATTCAGGCACACACAAATACACATACCATACACAATTCTCACTCTGGAGTCCTAGAAATTACAGTTTAAGTAAATCTTTCATCACCGTAAAGTGTATTTACATTTTTTAAATTTTCTATTTTGTCCACTTACAGTACTAGCATGGTAAATATATTTTCAAAATGATCATTCTAAAGAAAAACTGACTGATAGATTGGACACAACAGATTAAAATAAATGTATAAGGCAAACAACCACACAAAATGAACAAAGCTAACCTGTTTTATCTGACCATCACTGGCAAGGCTTGTTCTAAGGTGTCAAAATAAATGCTGTATTAGGTTTATTATGCTTACATGTTAAAAGATCAGCCAATCAGAACTCACCTAAAGATTATACAGTATGTCTTTGTTGAGGTGAAGCTGTACAGAAGACTGCAGTGACAATGAACAAGCCCTACATTTGTCAGAAATCATTGTTGTGTAGCAGTGTGACATTACCACTCTAGTTTTGTGTGCTAATAATGAAACTGGAGAAAATCTTAGCATAATATTAAACATAGTGATACCAATGTTATGTTTTTGTATTTTCAAAACATTCAAAACATTAATTGATTAATGTTAAATACATGTTTTTCACCAACCCAAATTAAAAATATTGCTGCGAACTGAAATAAAAGGTACCGTGGTTGCACGGACCAGCCAGACTCTGAAAACACTAAGCACTGAGTTTCTGAATGCAGAAAGAGAGAACAAAGATAAAGAAGGACCTGGGAGTTAGTGACATTACAGAGACGATGAAATACAAAATGTAACTGGTAAAATCAGTGGCAGATTTAGGTATGGGCAGCCGCACAGGGTGGCATCTTCGCTGCCTGTAAAATTCAGAATGGTGGTTACAGCTTGAGCCTGTCACTTCTTTAGGAGTGGTGGTTATGTAAGTTAAGTGGTGGATACAGTTCAGACACCAAGGGGCAAGTGACAATTATGCAATTATGTCACTGAAGACATCCAGTCATCAAAGTCTTACACTGAACTACCCGCTATTGATACCACCAAGGACTCCAATTGGGCTTCAACTGGCACTGGGTAAAATGGATAGTCCAAAGAACAAAGATAAAAGAAAGATCAGAAGATAAAGAGTGTTGTCAGAGGGTTCAGAAAGCCTAAAAAAATAAAAATGATATAATCCAAAAGGAGATCTAAAAACATTGATCAAAAATAAAGCTTGATGTCTGTGGTAACTGGTTATTGTTTCTCTAACTAATCATTAAGAAAAATTACCCAGGCCATATATGTAGCCATCTTGAAAAACATCAATGTTAAAATATCACACACAACACTGATGTCATAAATCATGTGTCTGGTAATGGGTGATGTTACAATTAACCATATGTCCACAATGATGAGAAGACAATAAGAAGGTATGAATGATATAAAAATAAAAATGGATAACAATAAGAAAAAATGTCTCATAAAGAAAATGTTATGAACAATAAGAAAGTACGCATTCTGAAAATGTGTTCAAAACATCTCAGCTCGTGACAAAAATAGACAAACAATGCTGGGATTATTTAACATTAAGTGAGATGTGCCCTAATTTCATCCATTCTTTTATTCATATGTTGAATGTATATATCACAATTCACCATCAGGTTAGAGCACACCCTTGCAGCATCAACCCCAAGGCAGGAACCGATGGGGCACCAGTACCTCACAAAGCAAGCTAGTGATGCGTCAAATTTTACTTGAAATAGAGCATATTACATTAACCCATATATTCTAGTCAGACTGATGACTAGGATATTAGAATAGAGAGCACACCGAGTAGGCACAAAGTCACAGGTATTGTCGAAGTGACCATTTGTTATCCGATCACTTATGACATGCATATAACTTAGAATAGGGATAGGAAGAAAAGTCAAAACTAGCTATTAATGGTAACCTCTTACATGTCTCACTGTCCATGCTGAACCCTATGTGTTCCACCCTCAGGAACTTTATGGTGGGCTGCTCATGGAGTAGGACTGACCTTACTTTAAACCTTTATTTCAACCAAGTTTATCATTTTAGGAGAACTTTATAAAGACATACCATTGTGCTGTTAAGGGGCTGCAGTGAGACAATGAAAGAACAATCAGACATCTTGGCCTGCTAATAGCAGTTAGACAGAGACTCTGGCTTTAAGCATTCACTCACAAATTATTGTGAGGGATGGCCAGCAGTTTATCCCGGCAAACACCCCCAGGCCGCTAGAGGGAGTCCTCCCTGCAACATAGAGGTGCCCCGAATTCCCGCAGGGCATTCTGGACAATGGAGTTCAACTGTACAGCTCTGCTGGATGCCATAGGGGCCACCAGGGGATGTTGCAGGGAGGCACAAGTGTTTCTATTATAGCCCGGAAGTACTACCTCGTCAAGGGGATGGAAGAAATGAAGTACTTCCGGGCTGAAGAATGAAAGAAGTTTTCATCTGACCCAGAAGTGCTATGGCATCACAAGGACTGAAGGACAGATGCACTTCCGAGTCAAGGACTATTTAAAGGACTGTGGGAAACCCAGCAGTGAGAGCCGGAGTTGGGTGGGAGTGTGACAGAGCTGCTGGGTGGAGAGAAGGATTGAGTATTGTTTATTGATATATTATTGTGCATAGTGGAGTTGGAGGTGCTTTGTTCACACTTTTGTTATAATAAACTCATTATTGGGAATTTTACCTGGTGTTTGGGAGTGTTGTCTGCGGGTCTGGAGGTGCGACAGCGCCCCCTACTGTCACACTATACATTTTTGCATCAAGTAACAGCACAGTGATACATAGAATCATACAACCTGGATGAGTTAAATCTTCATGAAATTCCTTTAGCAAAAGGTGATGCTAAACATTCCCAGGTGGCACCTTTTCATAGTTACAGATTCTTCATCAAAACAAATTGAAAATTTTCTTTCCAAGGATGAGATGAGGACTGAAAAGTGTTACTTTTTTAACAGCAGTTCCTTTCCCTTCTTGCCCAATAAGCAAGTAAAACAAGACACATTGGCTTACTTAGCAATAATTTCTTATCTCTGCTACTGTCTTACAATTTATCCAAAACACTTTGAAAGTATGTGCAAAAACAAAGCAAAGAAAATGAGAACATCACTGTTACTCAAGTACATAAGCAGCAGACTCACCACCCACCCTGATCATAGCTTGTTCCTTTGGCCTCGAAAGTAACTATGTAAAACACCCTCCTCAAGTTGCAACTCTTCTGGCATACACTCCACTTCTGTTCAGTTGACCAAACTCTGGGTAAAACCTATCACCTGACATCCTTCAGTTGATAGTTTAAACTTTCCCCACATCATGTGGAGTGGTGATGAAATATGTAAATCTGTATATTACCTCGTGCGTTGTAGAGGTGTTCAAAGGTTCGTGCAAATTTTGAGAAATGGTTGGTTGGGATGTTCCCAAACTATTGCAAAGCTGCATTTGCCCCATGACTAAGAAAATGTAATGTTACCAAAACTTTAATTTCAGCTGACAACACATAGCTTATTTGCTTAAATGGAGCGAATACATAATGTACAAAATTTATTAATAATCTCTGTCAAATTGCATATCTTCTACATGCTAGTTGTTGTCTAGCGTTTCCAAAACAATCCACATTTCTTGTAATGTGCATGCTGAACTCTGTCTGAACACCATCTTCTGGCAACTCCTAGTGAGTTAAGACAGCTCAAGAGCGCAGTGGTAGTGGTGCTGCTTTGCAGTAAGGAGACTGTGGAAGATTGTGGGTTCGCTTTCCGGTTCCTCCCTGTGTGGTGTTGCAGTTGAGGCCCCTATCGACCTCTTGAACCCTCAGGTACCACTCCAAACACTGGGTAAAAATCCAATTATTATTTATTTTATAATAATGTGCACAAAGCACCCTCCACTCCACACTACTCATACAATCAATAATCAATACACTATAATAACCAATCCTCCTCTCCCAGATGCGTTGCCACCCTTCCACCCAGCTAAGCTTGACGTCTGGGATTTCCCATAGTCCTTTTATAGTCCTAGACCTGGAAGTGTTTCGCCCTTTTCTGTCCACGTGACTAGGAACACTTCCAGGTCATATAAAAACTCCACTTCTTCACCCCAGAAGCAAGTCGTTCCTTCCGGTCATGTGTTTATGACGCACTTCCGGGTTATAGGGCACGTAGCACTCTGTGAGCCTCCCTGCAGCGACTCCTGGCAGCCCCAACGTTATCTAGCAGGGCTGTGTATTAAAACTCCATAGTCCATGATGCCCTGCTGGAACTCGGGGCATCCCTATGTTGCAGGTAGGGCTCCATCCGGCGGCTTGGAGGTGTTGGCCGGAATAAATGGCCGGCAATCCCTCACAGTGGATAGTGCCTTGAATACTGAGAAAAGTGCTATATAAATGTAATGAATGAATTCCTGGTCAAGTGAGCAGTAGTTTCCCAAATTAGGAAAATCAATAAAAGGCTATTACTCTTACTCCTAAGAGTAGGACCAAATTTGCGTCATTGTAAGTTTCTTCAGCCTGCTGGGACCATATTTCTACTCTAAGACACTTGATAAGTATGTGCACAGGTCTCCAGCCTTCCTTGTCTATTTTCATCTGTAATCCCCATAAGAACATAACAGCAGCAACACTCATGAGACTTTATAATAAAAAGAGCCAAGTGGATCCACATATTATGCAATTGAAATTAAAATAAATTAATAAATAAATAAATAAAACAAAGAATTAGAATTGAGATAAAACATTGCACCAGCAGCTCCAGCAGACATGGGCTAGGCTAAATTAATGGAATCTGAGCCCTACTTTAACACTGAGATAGATGAGGCCATTTAGGGCCACTGTAACTAAAGTCACTCCAGCCTGAAGACATGTTGCTTATATTTAGAATTATAAGACTGCAAAGTACTCCAAATGTGGCCTCGCTAGTGCATTGCAGAATTGAAATATAACTTCCTTTAATAATTTATAATACTGCACAACAGATTTAACAATACACACTTTTATTTTATTAATGTTTTTAATTACTTCTGCACATCGCCTATAGCCAGTTAGTGTCGTGAGCTGCATTGTTTCGTTCGAACTGTGGAAGTGAGCTACCATGGGACGAGAAGCTCAGAGTAATGAAAAGAAACACCAACACACTAGGGGAAGAATGGGCGAGTGCACAGTAGAGATGAGGAAGAGGGGACAAGGAGGTGGATTGCTTTGAAGCTGTTTGCCTGTGAAGAGCAGTATATATAAAAATAAACTGTTGTTGTTAGGAAGTGAAAAGAAAGCAGGCCAGATTTCTCCTTTATTACTGAGGCTACACGGCATCACTACTGACAGGCCAGCCCTGTGTTCTGCTGTTTTATTCATCCATTGTTTAAACCTGCTTAATCCAACATTTTGTGATACTTATTTGTCTCCTGGCAGTTCGTACAGATTGAGGATCAAAGAAAGAAAGAAAGAAAGAAAGAAAGAAAGAAAGAAAGAAAGAAAGAAAGAAAGAAAGAAAGAAAGAAAGAAAGAAAGAAAGAAAGAGGCTACAAGTGATCGATGAAACCTTGCCTTTTCCTAACTCCGCATTGCTTCATATTTTCCCATGTTTTCAGTTTAAATAATCACTGCAGGCTAAAATGTAGCTATTGAAGGTTTGACATTTCTATGCTTTGTGCTTAGGTAAGGCTTTCGTCGTTTAGCCACATTAGATTTTTTTGTATACAGTGGTGGGCTGCAGCCTTTTATTTTGTATAATGCCCCATGCAGCCTCACACTAGTTGAAATCGGCATTTAAGCTGCCCGTCAGCTCACGGCCCTATTGTTAGTTTGTAAAAGAAGTCATACCTTGCAACTAATGTGAGACTTTAGCCAATTATCGACAATTGGTTCTTAGTTGTATAAAGTGCTGGGCTGCAGTTGTTTTTGTATAATGCACCATGTAGCTTCAACCTAAATGAGTATTTATGCCGACTGTCAGTTCACAGTCCTGTTGTTGGTTTGTAAAAGAAGTCGTATCTTGTCTAATTAGGGCATGTTATGCCTCACTTCACTAATACTGCTAGCACAATGCCAGCCAAGTAACTTTGGTTTTTCTGACAATGATTTTTTTGTTGCCAGTATGTATTTATTTTCTCACAAATTCATGCCACACTTACAGCAGCTTCATGGAACCCGTTTTACGGACACAAAGAGGGAGGTTTTCAGTTGTGTGAATTAAACAGAAGATTTCCAGGGCACTAATCTGAAATTAGGCTTGAGATTTATAGTCCAACAAACACAGTAACAGCGGCTTAAGATCCCCGAGGTCTGATAAACAGCTTTTCTGTTGTGGCCCAGCGAAACTTCAGGACTGTGTCTCTTTGATAAAAGAGGCCTCTGCTTAGACTAAGACGCAACCCTGAAAGTTATTATACTTGGAAAGTGTTTTGGGGTCGGGAAGTAGCTGACAGATCATTTGGCCTGATGTAAAGCACATCGTGAGTGTGTGATTTGTTCTTTCTTCACACCACACACTCGCATGTTGTGACAGGAAGTCACGGCACTTTACATCCAGAGATAGTAATGTATTCTGATTGGATCTCAATGCTCTGGGGCATGATTCGAAGCTGTCCAAAACTGTAAATCTCTCAGGCACATGAATGTGTTATCTTGGTCCAGTAAGCAGTAGGGATTATGATGAGGGCAGAGGCCATTGGATGGAAAGTACAGCCTTTCTATCTTGAGATATATGTAAACGTATTTTCAACTCGGTACAGAGCATTTTCAGTGCCACCTACACACATACACACACACGCACATGCACACTCAGGGATATACAGTACATTTTAACAAATGTCTTCCCCATTACCTTTCCCTAGTCATAGAAAAAGTATTCATTCAATTGTCACATGTTGACACTAATCCTGACCATCTGAATAATTTTCCATGGCCAAATGGGCTCATCCAGTTATCAGGCTGCACTTCAGAAGTACTTATGCATTTTGAGGGAAAAAAAGCACCAAAATAAAAGATTGGCATTCAGAATGCTCAGGTGTGTTAACCACATTAATAAAACAAAATAATCCATCAGAAAAAAAATAAGAGCAGTTATTGTGGGCCAGAGGCTACTCGGTTAATGCAGACTGCATTTACTTTTTTACCAGTTTGAGTTTGGTATGAATTTCATAAACTGCAGTTTTTTTCCCTAAAATCAATGCTTTAATTTTTTCAGAGTTTACCAAGTGCGGTTTACCTTCAAAGACTGCTACAGTACAGACATAAATAGTACAAACCCACGTGTACCGTATAGTGACTTTGTGCATGCAGAGTCTGAATAATCTCCATGTGTCTACACGGATGTCCCACTGGATTCTCTGGTTATCTTCCCATATCCCAAAAGACAAGCAGCATCCAAATTATCAGAGTGTTGGTGTCTGGGTGAGTGAGTGGGCCCTTTGATGAACTGGCATCATGTCCAAGTCTTGTTCCTCACTTGCACCCAGTTATGCCAGGATAGGCTGTGGTTTGCTGTGACCATCAAATAGCTTATGTGGGTCTGAGAATGTTATGCTAAATTGGGTTAAGTGGCATATAGTGTTACTAAAATGAAAAATCTGATGTAGCCAGCATTTGACTTTACTTACAGCATGAGTACTGTATACAGCGTGAATTTACCAAAACATATTCATAATGCAATAAAGCCAGTGTCTGAAAATTGCTAACTTTAATAGCTTAAACCTTGTGGCTTGGATTAAACTCAAACCGACAAAAGTCTTTTCTTCAAAATCCCAAATGCACATACCAGATCTTGTGAACTTCTGAGCAAGGTTTTGGCTGTTGTTAGAAAATCTGAACTTTAAAATCTGAATAATATAAATCCACCCAAAACCTAATCAGGCCTTAAGACTAACATGTATAATTTGTCCACAAAATCCCATTAGAATATGTCCATTCATTATCAAGTTACAGAGTCCAAAAATCTTTGCCATGGATACACAAACACACAAATACTTTCCCAAAAGACTAAATGCATGCATATCCAATTAAAACTACGTTCTCCATATATAAAATACGAAGTAAGTAAAAAATAAACAAGGTGCTCCCATCCTTGAATTTGCATGTTCTCATGTCCACACATTTCCTTAGGGTGCTGCTGTTTCCTCCCATAGTTCAAAGACATGAATATTAGGTGGACTGGAGATGCTAAACTGGTCCCTGGTGTAGGGAGGTGTGTGTGTGTCTGTATTCACCATGCGATGGACTGGTGTCCTATCCAGGGGGTGTTCCTGCCTTTTGCTTGATGAATAGCAGGATAGGGTCCAGGTGACTTGCGAACGTGCTCTGAATAAGTATGCTCAGAAAATGGATGAATGGATGGTAAAAATCAGACACTTATGTTGGCTAGAATGTACATAATATATTGTAACAAATAAAGCAGAGAGGGTAAGGAGTGCTGGGGCAATTGTAGGCAAACCCATTATAACTGGAATCTCAAACGAGAAAATACATGTGAGTAACAGCATTGAAAATACATCTTTTCTGATGGGAGTCTGGTTCTGACTGGCAAAGATGGCGGTTCTTCTGGTTATCATGTTTTCTGGTAGGAAGAGGAGGCTCCATGTGGACCGACACCGGATGTGACATCAGCGGTGTAAGATCCATCAATGTTCTGGTCTGAGAAGGGAGGAAAATTAAATGCGTTAGCATGGAGTGCCAAGCACTGGAGCAGTAGAGAATTCCTATCACCAGAGCCCTTAAACTATCCACTATGTCCACGCATGTGACAGTATATTTATCACTCTTATTGTGCAATTTACAAAAAAATGTGGCAACCTTTCTAGGTACAATAAAAAGCATACATGTGTAAAAATAAGTTCAGTAGCTTGCTCCTTCAAACAAATAATAATGAGACTAAATGCCAACTTGCTGAAATGGTCATGGTATATATATATTTAGTAAAATAAACCACAGAAAACAAATAAAGAGTTGGGACACCACAGTGAACACAGTAAACTTGGCAGACTGGATTTATAAAAAAGAAAAAAATAAATTGTCTATTCCAATGTGGCTCTTCTTTTGATCCCCTGCAAGATGGCGCTGGAGCCAGTTATCACTTTGGAGGACAGGAAGAGGCAGGTCAGGTGATTGAAAACCAGATGTGATGTCATTGGTGTCACTCACTGCTTCTGCAGAGGGAGGAAGAGAAGAGGCATTAGGCAACAACACCATCCCTTGTTTGGGTGTGTAATTACATTTATATGAGCCATGAAGTTGTCTCCCCAGCACATGTGTGTTACTTTATATCTGACCCAGGATTAGTGACCTCACTTCCTCTGCCCTCCTACAAGAAGTCCCGCCCCTTCTCCTTTGCATGAGAGATCAGACACACACTTGCTGCAAATCTGCATCATTTGGGAAACCCTTGTATAAAGTCAACTTTATATATGGGTTAAACTAAAAAATCCAGTGAGTGGCGTTTCTGCGAGCAAAATAACATTAATAAGAAAGGTCAAAGGAGAACAGTCAGACTTATTCAAGCGGAAGGAAACACCACAATATTCAAATACCAGCTATAAATATACTCAGATACCATATAATGTATAAACATTGACTAGCCACCCTCTCTAGGAGCATGTCCTATCTCCTCCAACCAGTACATTGAGCAAGTATGAGAAGAAAGTGAATGACTGATATTTCACACATCCATTTTCAGAACAATTAAGAACAGCAGCCCATTTCATTAGCAATGGGTTTAAGATAGGAACCAACCCTCTATGGGATGCCACTCCATTGCGGGATATACTCAAACACACACTGCACATCACTCATTCCATGTCAATTTGAAATTGCCAAACAAGAATAACTTGCATGTCTGTGAGATAGGGCCACTTGGACACATAAGAAAATGTAAATTCCATACAGACTGTAAGTGTGCTGGAACTCAATCCTAATGCCCTGGAGCTGTAAGGCAGTGGTGGCACTGTGTAAGGCACTGTGACAGCTTTATATAAAACTATTTGTACAATCAAAGAAATAAATCTTGTCTTTAATGCCGTGATGGATAAGTACTTCTAATGTTTAGTATCTACCTAAAATATTGTATTGCATTGTGTTTGCGTGTGGCTCATTCACTCTAATATGACATGCAGCCATTTTAAAATGTGCTGATGGGCTTTAACTGATACAGACTGCTCACAACTGCCCAATCAGTACAGTCATATTTTCATTTTTTATTCTCACTTGGAACAGACAGCACAGATCTAGGCATGTGTCACTTATCTTTTTGAAAACAAAGAGTTACTTTTTTACATACTTAAAACAAGAACATGTGGTTCAGAGGCCCTTCAGCAGAATGTGCAAGGCCTGCAGTGAAATATAAAATATACTATGGTTAATTTAGGTAATGTATGAAATCTGCTTCAGGGTGCAAAGGAAAAATGCAGCAGATTATCCCCTAATTAGTGCTGATCTATCCCGTCTGAACACTGTCCCATTTCATCATATAATTTCCATGTCTTAATGCTAGGTGATAACTGCCTCTATAACATATGTCATTACTCATTATGGGACCTTCCTGAGATTATATCTTCAGCTTAATGACTTGTAAAAATGGTTAACACTCACTGTTCGGCTTTTTACTCGAAGAAGCATATGATCAAAATTTGCCTTGGGATGCTCCCTCGAAATTCATACGAAAATGAAAGTGCTCTCTTGTTTCCAAAGCTGTTACAGCAAGCTGCAATGGATTGTGTGGAAGCATATGCACAGTAAAAAGTGCATTCCCATAGGTCCTGTACATTTTGCAGTCTGGTAAGGATTTACCGCTGTGCATCGTGCAGGTTGAGCTTCATGTAACCTCCTTTACATAGACAAATGCTTATTTTGCAAACTTGGTTGTGTGGTGCGAGGATGATATCTCCTTGCTTACTTGTATGAAGGTAATGTATATGCATGCATGGTCATGCTTAGGTATTTTCCTGAAAGGATTTATAAGGATGTTTGTGTGTGTTTGGGCACATGTGTGTATTTCTGTGTACATGTGTGTACCTGAATGTGTGCATTTCTCCCCATACGCACATGTCTCTGCTAACATTTATTTGAAAATCTGTCAAGATCTAATTAATAACATTTTGGAATAAGCATTTAAATTGGGGAAAGGGATTTTCTTCCCCTTAAAGTTTTACTCTTTCTCATGGGTGAGAGTTGATTTGAATTTAGATTTTTCAAATTTGACTTGCTTGTATGGAATGTTACCTGCTTTTAATAAATTCAATAAAATGTTAAAAAGAAAGAATTAAGTTTTATTTTGTTTTACCTATAACACTGCAGACTTGTGATGTTCTCTTCTTGTGTTGTGATTCCTTCAATCAATCCATGCTTTTTCCGAATCCTAGCAATGAAGTCTATTATCCCTAACACTGGACTCAAGGCAGCAACCAACTATGTAATGGGCACAAAGTCTTTAGATGTCCCGCTCATGAACACATCCACACACACTCATGCTGGACCTATTGAGACTCATCACACCAACTTAACAAATTATATGTTTGGGATTTGTGTAGAGAGTTGTCCATAACCCAAGATCATTTGTATCAGGCTTTGCTGATTTTGTTTCACACAGTGTGTTTTTGACTTGTAAATACATTTTCTTTATGTTGCCCATTTTTAAAGAGAGAACTTTTTTCTTTCCCATTCACCCTTGTCTTAGTATAATTTTCTTCATTATGAACTCATGCCTTTCATCAATAACTAATCGTCTCCCTGGCTCTGCAGTACTTCCTTCAACAGGGTGCCTGAAGAGAGCTTACAGTTGATCGAATCTTGACAGTTTGTTTTTTTGTTTTGTGAGACGTTGATAAATCAGCAAAGTCTAAACTACTTTTATTACATAAAAATGTTTTGGAGTATACCTGTTAGGTACTTTAATTTCGAAGTTTATAATAAACTCAAAATGATCACATTATAGTTGGACGAAAGCGAATGACATTGTGCACCTATTTGGAATAAAAAACATCAATTTCATCCTTACATAAATCACCTAAAGTTTTCAGATCCTTCTCATCATTAATGTTGATGTTTTTAATTTTGCTTGAAGATAATATGATAAACATTATCACACACTTGTGCATAGGAGGCAGTCAAAAGGCTTAACTGAGAGTAAGATTATCAGTTTGAGGGTTGATGAAGTGCACTGACCTCTCTATTCCCTTTTACACAGATCAACAGAAGGGAAACCCAGTTAAACCAACACCAACTTCAGCCCTCCTATCCAGACCACGCCCTCCTACTGACCTCACTTACGCCATCCCCAACACAGACCCGCCTCTTCCTGAACAGCCTCTATAAAAGCCCACACCTTTTCTTCCTCAATTAGTCAATTGGGACTCCATCTTTTGTGACTACTCATAGCATTATATTGTTGTTTCCTGCCAGTATATGGGGTGGATCCCCCAAACCTTTTTCCTTCTCTTGTCTTTTCATTACAACATCTAAAGGTCTAAATCTCATCAGTTCAAATTTCAGTAAATGCATTCAATCTGTTAGTAAACCTTGAAATGAAATAAATTTGATATTTCTCCCAACTTCAAAGGCTGCCAAGGAAGCAACATCTCTCAAAATAGGGTTTTAATTATTAAACAATGAAGCACAAACTAGGACAGGATCAACATAAATGAGAGCTTGAAGTTCAAAACAAGATGCTCACAATTCCTACAGTAGTCACATCAGGTTTCCTTTTTCTTATATTCCAGACCAACCACAACATCCCTTTTCTCACCTTGTTTCTGTTTCTTATTGGACCTTGGCCTCTACTTGTTCACCACTCAACCTCCTTCACAACTCCCCTCCAGATGGAGCAGAGGTGGTTTTTAAACACTTCTAGGCTAAGTTCCGGAATCAATTCCAAATTTAGGAACAGGATTCTTTGGCTATGTTTCTTAGCAGTGTGTTCTCCTTAAAGTTGCAGGATTTCAAGCCACCAACCTTAAGAAAGTGAACAATATGGTCCCCTTCATTTATATAAGGATCATATTCTAACACCTAATGGCCTGAAGGATTTGCACTGACCAAAAGCCTGTCCTCCTTGACCTTATCGTTTAAACAGCAACATTATGCCAGATTTCCCAACAAGGGACCACATGTTGCCTTCCTCTAACTCTCATTTGTTAGTAACCATTCAGATCACTATAAAGAATTCCTTAGACGGGGAAATGCAGCTGGTGGGATGAGCTGCACACTCAAATGTGGACTCAACAGGGTAAATAAAAAGAGAAACAAGTTTGGAGGCATTTTCTTGGCACATTAAATAGCTTCAAGTCTGAGAGCATATTGAACTTGCCAAACTTGTCGAATTTCCCTGTGGGGACAAATAAAGTACTAAAGTTCTATCATTAATCATGAAAGAACTTAATGATTGCAGTTACTGGATCTTGTCACCTTGAGGATTTTGAATTACTCAACAAGGAATCACAGAGAATGTAGGATTACACAGCTGCCTCACAACTCCTCAGCACAGTTTCAAATTTCCAAAGTATTGCAAACTTATCACATTTTGACAGCCAATTGGCATACTTGTTGACAGAGCCAGTGGCTATATGAATGTTGTCCAGGTATGGTGAGCTCAGCAGCAGTCTTGGTCTATCTTCATCCTTTTTCCATTCTGTGATGATCTGTCAAACACAAGACTTCGGACAGACACCCTACGTTTCTGTTTTCAACATCCAAAAAACCTTTTTTGCCTCTTTCCCTTTAACTGTATGGAATGCAATGTACTTACAGCTGGTTGTAAACTCTTGAGAAGAATCTAGCTGCAGACATCTGGAGAATTGTGATTGGCCTAAATAGCTAATTCGACTGTATGATTTAAACAGCTCAAAGAAGGCCTCGGTCTCCAGTACTAGATGACACTCCCACTACACAACATGCATACTACAAAATACGTCTACTCGATATTGGCCATGACTTTTGAGTAAGTAACCTAACACACCCTAATCTTGGCCGGAGTCTAAGGGTGTTTTATGAGAAAATGACATGGAAGGAACACCTTGAAATGCGTGGGTTGAGAAAGGTGCAATTACTTAGTAATTAGTAACAGCGTTGCGTAACATGACTAACATGTAATGCAAAGGCTACTAAACCTTAACAGACTGAATCATCTCCCTTGAACTCTTTTTAACTAGGGAGCCCACCCTTGCAATTTAGGAGAAAATCCACCCTCCTTGATTTTGTTGAACTGGTCTGACTGGGTCATTTGAGATGTCAAACTGCATGACTGTCAGTCATGGGAGTGCACTGCAACTGTCCCTAACTCACTCAGATTATGTAAATGAAGTCTATGACTGAAAATAACCGTAAAAGGTGTGTAGTGTGAAGGAGGCTTTTGTAAAGTAAGACAAAATCAAAAAAAAAGTAGACCAAGCTAATGGTAGGTTAAAAGCTTTAAAAGAAAGAGAAACATGTTTCTGATTTATTACACAACAGCTTCAGACCCTGCTTTTTAATTAAGATATTTATATATTTTTTTATTTTATCACTCATTTTGAAAAAAAATGTAACCATGGCTAAACTGAGGATGGGCAAAATTTAAAGAAAATGAGTGGTCTCAACTCCCATCACAATATTTATTTGTTTCTAAACAATTACAGTATAACATTCTGATTGCTGAATGAGAAGTGAAATATAGTGTATAATAAAAAAGTATAGGCTTTCTAAGTAAAGGCTATCTTTTCTGTCAGGGTAAAAAGTGACCTGGAGAAAAATGGAGAGTGTATTCCTTATGAGGTGAAGAGTGAATGTGGTCACTTTCAAATGACAGCTCACAAAAAACTTGGCAGTACCCATGGCTGGTAGTGAATTCTGCAAAGTGTTTATCACATAATCTTAAATGGGATGATGCTGGCTTCAGGTTTGAACCAGCCCCTTGGAACAAAGGGAAATTAATAAGCTGAGGTGGGCTAAAAGGCCGCTTTCCCTGACACAAGAAAGCGTTAAGAGCACTGACAGAAGTTTTAAGGAATAGGCATAAATTAAAAATTCATCTTGTTTTCTGCACTGACATCCCTAATAAAGTCATTCTACACGGCTGTATTTTAAGTGACAGGCTTAAAATCCAATATTTGTCAGAATCTTCCTGTAACATGTGGTTAAGCCATAAGGTCAAAGGTTATAAAAGCACTGAGCTGACACAGCGTTTTTTTTTTTTTTCCCATTGGTTGATTTTGTAAGAGGAAGAATAAATGACCTTAAAAATTCAAAGCAAATAAAAAAATAAGCAGAAAAAAAAGACGTTAGAATGATCTTATAAAAAAAACTTCAAAGACATCAGTTTCCTTTAAATTTATTGCCTCCAAGTAAAATCACAGGAGCATGAAAATGACATAATGGAATTTAATAAATGAGAGCACCTAACAGGAGGTACTGTGTCACAGGGGTTCACAGTACTGCCACCAGTTGTGAACCCCAGCTTGCAGAAATATCCCTCTAACTGGATTTTTCTTCAAGTAGATTCTTCCAGATGTGATGAGAGAGGTTCATGGGGTTCCATGTTTTACATAAATAATCAAGAGTCCCGGAGCGTGCAGGAGCCTAGCAGGTGCAGGTGAACAAGCCACTATGAATTTGATTGGGGTGCTTGTCTGACACACATTGCAATGCGAGTGGGTCGGTCAGGTCACACCTCAGAGTACGTGGGTGATAGCACCTGCACCCTATTGGGGCTATAATGGGAGCCTGCATGGCAGAATGGAGAGACCAAAAAAGAGGATCACAAAGAAAACATTGAGAAAAAAGAGCAAGAAAGAACGGAGGTTAAGAGGCAGAATGGTAAGGAGCTCATGCTGTAAGGAGTGGAGGCAGGTTGTTGGGCAGGCCTGTGCTTGAGAATGGCACTAATGAAGGGATGCCCCTTAGAACTATGCAGGGGAGTAGAAGCGGCCCACTAGTGCAGTGTCACCCACCAATGGACTGGCTCAGGGAGACGTGAGTGGGGTTCAGAAGGGAGTTCTACTGACACAGAGGTACCAGCAGTAGGAACCAGAGCCCAGGATTTTTGGATGACTACATCTATTAGTAGGTGGCTCTTTATGTTGCACAATCCAGATGGGATAAGCTGAGGAGATGGCAGGTTTTAGGACGAAGCATTGGGGCTTGTGTTTCAAAGAAGAATCTTCCTGGGATTTTAACTTGGATTGTTTATTGTTTTTAACCTTCACCTTGCACATCATTTTATTAGATTGTTTATTTAATGACTATTTGGAATGCATTGCACTTTTGAACACTGTTAATTTAAAATAAAAGTATGTAATCCCTATGTACCAACCCCTTGCTGACTGTATGTATCCTCATTGGCCCGGCTCATCTTCAGATATGTTATCGATAGTCCCGGGTTCAAGAGGCTCCTGGAAGCAACTATGGAGTGTAGAGCTGACCCAGACCATCACACCACATGCCACAAATATGTTTATCTGTTTTTTATTAACTGTTCCTTTGTTGTGCTTGATGCGGCTGGGAGAACTTCCACCCCACTAAGTGTAATGAAGCAGGTTCTAGAAATAGGAGGATGCAATACCAAATTATAGCAGTACAACGTCTGCAGCTCCCTTTACTTTAACTGCCCAGGTCTTAAATAGCCTATAGTCTAACCAAAACCTTTTCCTCTTTTAGGTATACCAACTGAGTTAACTGGTGTTGTCTGCTTACACAGTGAATTTAATTTGTCTTTTTTTTTTACATTGCACAATAGAAAAAGACTCTTTAATGTTCAAATGATAAACAAATCTCTGAAATGTGAACTAAAATAATTTCAAATATGAAACACAAAATAATTGATCATATAAAACTTCACCCCTTCAAGTCAGTATTTAGGAGACACTTGACAGCCTGCAGTTTTCGTGCACAGGTCCTCACCTCTATCAACTCTGCATATCCATATCCTACCATTTTTCTCCAGTCGTCTTTGAAACACTGCTTAAGCCCTGTCAGGCTGCATGGAGATTGCACGTGAACGGCCTTTTCCAAGTCAAATAGTTTTCAGTTGGGTTGAGAGCTGGACTCTGACATGGCCACTTCAGGACATTAAGATTGCTGTTCTTAAGCAATTCTCATGCAGCTTTGATTGTATACTTGGGGTTATTGTCTTGCTTTAAAACAAATCTGCCAACTTGCAGGTTTCTTGCAGTCTACATCACATTTCCCTTCCCTTCCACAGCCTGTCATGTGTATTTTTTATCAATGGCTTTCCCATAATGCTCTGACTGGTGAAGCACTCAGTTACTAGTTAATGTGTGAACTCAACAGTGTCTTGCCACTCTAAACCACTGTAGCTTGTAACTCCTAAAGAGTTCTCATATAATTGTGGATGGCCTGCTCTTGTCAGATTTACAGCTTTGCCATTCTTTTTCCATTTCTTTTTTTTTATATATATATATTTTTATTTTATTAATTTTCATTGTAATCATTCCATACAAACAGATCAATTTATAACCCAACAAATTTGAAGACAAATCAAGGAGAAGGAGAGCTTAGCTAAAGGAAAATTGCTTAAGGCTTTTTAATAAGGCAACATTAAACAAAAGAAAGGGAGAAGTAAATATCTATGTAAATAAGAGATGGAGAAGGGAGTTAAATGCGGTAACAGTTATTTCTCTTATTCTAAAATAATATTGATTAAATCCTGCCAGATTTTGAAAAAATTTTGTACAGATCCTCTAACTGAGAATTTAATTTTTTCCAATTTCAAATAATATAAAACATCGGTTTCCCACTGACTTATAAGAGGAGAGTTAGGATTCTTCCAATTTAACAAAATAAGTCTGCGTGCCAAAAGTGTAGTGAATGCTTGTCCTTCTCCAATTCAAGTCCATCTGGAAGAACACCGAACACAGCTGTTAATGGGTTAGGAGGGATTGTGATACCAAGGCTGTCTGAGAGGCACTTAAAAATTTTTGTCCAAAATGATGTTAGTTTGGTGCAGGCCCAGAACATGTGACCCAGTGAGGCAGGAGCTTGGTTGCAGCGTTCGCAACTTTTTCCATTTCTTAATGATTGATTTTACTGGGATCCTAGGGATATTCAATGTAGTGGCATCCCTAGGGTTGCTGTCACCCAGTGTGGTAACTAAAGCTGAATTAAGACCCTCACAGGTCCTTCGGTGACTTGATGAATAGAGCTCCTTAACAGAGAGGTGATTGGTTATTTAATGCTGTGCAGTCATTCCCACTATTAATGGTGTGGAGAGGGGCGTCCCCCTTTGGTGATTCATTCCTGAAACATGGCAGAAAAGTTTTATATACAGTTATTTGGATGTCACCCCCTCAGAGAGTGTCATCCGGTGTGGCCATTTCCCCCTGAGCCACCCAAGCGATGTCACTGATTCAGTAGTTTGGATATTTTCTCATCTCCATCCATGACTTGTACTTTTCAATCAGGTTTTCAGAGAGGTGCTTGGAGTGTTCCTTTATCTTTAGTGTAGGTTAGGCCACCATACTGACTCACCACAAGAAGTTCTTTCGACATACAGATGCATTTATACCACAAGTCAATTGAAACCCCAGACAGGTGGTCTCCATTGAACTAATTCTGGGACTTTCAAAACCAATTGGCTGCACCTATAATGATGTAGGTGTGTCAAATTAAGGGTAGTAATGACTTATAATTTTGTTTTATATTTATAATTAGTTTGAAATATGTTTTCACTTTAACATTAAAATATCTTTTTTTCGGATGATCAGTGTCAAAAAAACAAGTTTGAGCAGTATTTGGAAGAAGACAGAAACCAACCCTGAATAGGAAGTGTAGTCATGGCCTCTCTGACAATACCTAGCAGATCTGAAGTCACTGATTACCCTAATATGCATCTCTTTGAGATGTGGGGGGAAAGAAAGTAAGTCGAGAAACGATGAATTTATTGCATGGAGATAATGATAAAAATTCTGACTAAGCATTGAATTTTGTTCTCTGATACTGGGAGGCAGCAACAGTAAGCACTGTAGCACCATGTTACCCCATAATTTAATTAATTGCATTTATAAATCAAAGGAAATCAAAGTAGCTAATGTGTTGAACTCACTGTGTGAACCTGAGTAAGTCAATTAACCTGTCTGTATTCAACTGTAAAAAAATAGACACATAAATGTAAAGCAGTGTGTTCACTATAGAAACGCACCAAGTAAATAAAAGCTGCTTATACATTTACGTTTACAAAATGGTGCAGGAAATGGATTAATCATGCCCATAATGTCTCGCATGCATGTCAGATGATCACCTCCAGGCTTACCTGAGGCATGCGATACCCCACTGGGCCAAGAGGGGGCACTGTTGCTAATGGTCTTGTTTTCTTTTGTTTCCCTCACAGTTCTATGAAAACATCTAATGAGAGCAATTAAAACAAAGAAGCCCCACCTCTTCCAGTATAAGCAGTATAAAAAGCAGACATCCCGGAAAAATGGCGGTGCTTTTTGGACCGGAGCAATGACCAGTCCAGAGCTCCCCAAAGCCTGACCATATCTTTAAAAGAGAGACATTTTCATGGTGTGTTTTTAAGGCTATTGCTTCTTTTTCAGTTGTTGTGTCTTTGAGTTTATGTTGTTTAAATCTATTTTTGTTCTATAAATGAAAGAGGGCAACCTGGTTGGCACTCCAACTTGTCTTTGGGACTGTTGTCAAGTTCTTCTCAGATCTGACAATGTGTTGTCAAAAAATTCTCTCTGTGTATACAACTTTCCATTTCCTTATATGTATGTACAGCTCACGGATGACAATTTAGATTTCAATAATTTGAATCTCACTGATACAGTCCACCCCTCCTCGAACCGCCACCTTACCGTGGTGGAGGGGTTTGTGTGTCCCAATGATCCTAGGAGCTCTGTTGTCCGGGGCTTTATGCCCCTGGTAAGGCCACCCAAGGCAAACTGGTCCTAGGTGAGGGATGAGACAAAGTGCGGTTTAACAGACCTCCTATGACAAATAAAAAATTTGGACGGCGTTTTCCCTCACCCGGACGCGGGTCACCGGGGCCACCCTCTGGAGCCAGGCCTGGAGGTTGGGCTCGATGGCGAGCGCCTGGTGGCCGGGCTTGCCCCCATGGGGCTCGGCCGGGCACAGCCCGAAGAGGCAACGTGGGTCCCCCTTCCCATGGGCTCACCACCTAT
The DNA here is from genome assembly GCF_900747795.2 of Erpetoichthys calabaricus. Taxonomy (NCBI): domain Eukaryota; kingdom Metazoa; phylum Chordata; class Cladistia; order Polypteriformes; family Polypteridae; genus Erpetoichthys; species Erpetoichthys calabaricus. Next base: position 66,480,817 of record NC_041407.2, read on the forward strand.
GGGAGGGGCCAAGGAGGTCGGGTGCAGTGTGAGTTGGGTGGTGGCCGAAGGCGGGGACCTTGGCGGTCCGATCCTCGGCTACAGAAGCTGGCTCTTGGGACGTGGAATGTCACCTCTCTGAAGGGGAAGGAGCCTGAGCTTGTGTGTGAGGTTGAGAGGTTCCGGCTAAATATAGTCGGGCTCACCTCGACGCACAGCTTGGACTCTGGAACCAATCTCCTTGAGAGGGGCTGGACTCTCTACCACTCTGGAGTTGCCCCCGGTGAGAGGCGCCGAGCGGGTGTGGGCATACTTATTGCCCCCCGACTTGGAGCATGTACATTGGGGTTTACCCCGGTAGACGAGAGGGTAGCCTCCCTCCGCCTTCGGGTGGGGGGACAGGTCCTAACTGTTGTTTGTGCGTATGCACCGAACAGCAGTTTGGAGTACCCACCCTTTTTGGAGTCCCTGGAGGCGGTGCTAGAGGGCATACCTTCTGGGGGCTCCCTCGTACTGCTGGGAGACTTCAATGCTCACGTGGGCAATGACAGTGAGACCTGGAAGGGCGTGATTGGGAGGAATGGCCCCCCCGATCTGAACCCGAGCGGTGTTTTGTTATTGGACTTCTGTGCTCGTCACGGATTGTCCATAACGAACACCATGTTCAAGCATAGGGGTGTTCATATGTGCACTTGGCACCAGGACACCCTAGGCCTGAGTTTGATGATCGATTTTGTGGTCGTGTCGTCAGACCTGCGGCCACATGTCTTGGACACTCGGGTGAAGAGAGGGGCGGAGCTGTCAACTGATCACCACCTGGTGGTGAGTTGGCTTCGATGGTGGGGGAGGATGCCGGTCAGGTCTGGTAGGCCCAAACGTGTTGTGAGGGTCTGCTGGGAACGTCTGGCAGAGCCCCCTGTCAGAAGTAGCTTCAACTCCCACCTCCGGCAGAACTTCGACCACGTCCAGAGGGAGGTGGGGGACATTGAGTCCGAATGGGCCATGTTCCATGCCTCTATTGTTGAGGCGGCTGACCGGAGCTGTGGCCGTAAGGTGGTCAGTGCCTGTCGTGGCGGCAATCCCCGAACCCGTTGGTGGACACCGGCGGTGAGGGATGCCGTCAAGCTGAAGAAGGAGTCCTACCGGTCCCTTTTGTCCTGTGGGCCTCTGGACGCAGCTAATAGGTACCGGCAGGCCAAGCGGAATGCAGCTTCGGTGGTTGCTGAGGCAAAAACTCGGGCATGGGAGGAGTTTGGGGAGGCCATGGAGAACGACTTTCGGACGGCTTCGAGGAGATTCTGGTCCACCATCCGGCGTCTCAGGAGGGGGAAGCAGTGCAGTGCCAACACTGTATAAGGTGGGGATGGTGCGCTGCTGACCTCGACTCGGGACGTTGTGGGTCGGTGGGGGGAGAGTACTTCGAAGACCTCCTCAATCCCAATAACATGCCTTCCAATGAGGAAGCAGAGCCTGGGGACTCGGAGGTGGGCTTCCCCATCTCTGGGACTGAGGTCACCGAGGTGGTCAAAAAACTCCTTGGTGGCAGGGCCCCGGGGGTGGATGAGATATGCCCGGAGTTCCTCAAGGCTCTGGATGTTGTAGGGCTGTCTTGGTTGACACGTCTCTACAACATCACATGGACATCAGGGACAGTGCCTCTGGATTGGCAGACCGGGGTGGTGGTCCCCCTCTTTAAGAAGGGGGACCGAAGGGTGTGTTCCAACTACAGAGGGATCACACTCCTCAGCCTCCCTGGAAAAGTCTATTCGGGGGTTCTGGAAAGGAGGGTCCGTCGGATAGTTGAACCTCGGATTCAGGAGGAACAGTGTGGTTTTCGTCCTGGTCGCGAAACAGTGGACCAGCTCTACACCCTTAGCAGAGTCCTGGAGGGTGCATGGGAGTTCGCCCAACCAGTCTACATGTGTTTTGTGGACTTGGAAAAGGCGTTCGACCGTGTTCCTCGGGGAATCCTGTGGGGGGTGCTCCGGGAGTATGGAGTATCGGACCCCCTGATAAGGGCTGTTCGGTCCCTGTACCTGTGTCAGAGCTTGGTCCGCATTGCCGGCAGTAAGTCGAACCCGTTTCCAGTGAGAGTTGGACTCCACCAGGGCTGCCCTTTGTCACCGATTCTGTTCATAACTTTTATGGACAGAATTTCTAGGCACAGCCAGGGTGTTGAGGGGGTCTGGTTTGGTAGACTCAGGATTGGGTCACTGCTTTTTGCAGATGATGTTGTCCTGTTTGCTTCATCAGGCCGTGATCTTCAGCTCTCTCTGGATTGGTTCGCAGCTGAGTGTGAAGCGGCTGGGATGGAAATCAGCACCTCCAAATCCGAGACCATGGTCCTCAGCCGGAGAAGGGTGGAGTGCCCTCTCAGTGTTGGTAGCGAGATCCTGCCTCAAGTGGAGGAGTTCAAGTATCTTGGGGTCTTGTTCACGAGTGAGGGAAGAATCATGCGTGAGATCGACAGGCGGATCGGTGCGGCGTCCGCAGTGATGCGGGCTCTGCATCGGTCTGTCGTGGTGAAAAAGGAGCTGAGCCATAAGGCAAAGCTCTCAATTTACCGGTCGATCTATGTTCCTACCCTCACCTATGGTCATGAGCTATAGGTAGTGACCGAAAGAACGAGATCGCGAATACAAGCTGCTGAAATGAGTTTCCTCCGCAGGGTGTCTGGGCTCTCCCTTAAAGATAGGGTGAGAAACTCAGTCATCCGGGAGGGGCTCAGAGTAGAGCCGCTGCTCCTCCGCATCGAGAGGAGTCAGATGAGGTGGCTTGGGCATCTGATCAGGATGCCTCCTGGACGCCTCCCTGGTGAGGTGTTCCGGGCACATCCAACCAGGAGGAGGCCCCGGGGAAGACCCAGGACACGCTGGAGGGACTATGTCTCCCGGCTGGCCTGGGAACGCCTTGGGATTCTCCCGGAAGAGCTAGAAGAAGTGGCCGGGGAGAGGGAAGTCTGGGCGTCTCTGCTCAAGCTGCTGCCCCCGCGACCCGACCTTGGATAAGCGGAAGAGAATGGATGGATGGATGATACAGTCCAATGCAGCATATAGTGTAAAGCTACTAAACATCCATCCATCCATTTTCCAACCTGCTGAATCCGAACACAGGGTCACGGGGGTCTGCTGGAGCCAATCCCAGCCAACACAGGGCAGGAACCAATCCCGGGCAGGGTGCCAACCCACCGCAGGACACACACAAATGGGCCAATTTAGAATCACCAATCCACCTAACCTGCATGTCTTTGGACTTTGGGAGGAAACTAGATCGCCCAGAGGAAACCCATGCAGACACAGGGAGAACATGCAAACTCCACGCAGGGAGGACCCGGGAAGCGAACCCAGGTCCCCAGGTCTCCCAACTGTAAGGCAGCAGCGCTACCCACTGCGCCACCATGCCGCCCAGCTACTAAACAGGGGGAAATAAATGCAATGAATATGTAGATATCAATAAACACACAGCAGAAAATCCAGGTAAAGTATACAGATTTTAAGGCTGGCTCAAAAGTGTATGTTTGTAACTGTAACTGTACATTTTGGCATGTATCCCAGCCAACACAGGGCACAAGGCAGGAACCAATTCCGGGCAGGGTGCCAACCCACTGCAGTGAATCCCATACCAAATGGCATATTATAGAGACGGTGTACTACAAACATTAACGCTGAGGTCTATGTTGTTTACTTAGATTTCAGCCCATTTTAGGTGGGTAGCACAGCTAGTATGTTATTTAATTCAATAAGGAGTAATATTAAGCATACAAGTACAGTATATACTGTATATATAGCAAGCATTTAAGAGTAAAAGTTACATAAATACAGAGAATCATGCAGCCATACAATTTATTTGCCCATTTTCTTGTTCTTCTTTTATGTTTACAGCAGTAACTGCTGTGCTCCCATCCAATACTGCAGCCTTCTTTCCACAGACAGCAGGACATGCTGTTACAGCTAACCTTTATTAATATGACATTGTTATATTTCTTAGTATTTTAAAGGTTATATAAAAAAAATTGCTTACTCAAATGATTTCATTAGCCTTATAAAAAAGGTGGAAGTCCTTGTAAACCTTCTGTTCTTCTTTTGCATTTCATGTAATGAAGGACCACCTAGACAGTTGATTGCATACCAGGATGGTCACCCTTACATACAGTGCTGTAGTTTAAGCATATTTTTGACTACTTTTCTCTTTTAAATACAAATCTGTCCATTATTATTATTTAACACTAGGATTAGCAGAGCCTATGAAAAAATTGTAAATCTGGCCCACCTTAAATCCCTTGGCACCTCTCCGTCAGCGTCTTTTGTCTTGTAAATGTGTTGATAAGTCCAAGCAGCAAGCAGCCTGCTATACCATCCCCCCCACACCCCCCCCCCCCCCCCCCACCCCACCGCCGCAGAGTGGGCAAGAAGTTCTCCCAGTTCCTGCCTTGATTATCTGGGAGTGAGCTACCTAGAGTTGTAAGGGGAAATAATTTCATGTGTGTTTTGTGTCTACAACAATCTATGTAAACACTTCGTTAAAACAGAAACGTTTTTCATGTTTTAGTAATAAATGACAGAATGTAGACATGAACTGTATAATGTGTGAAGGCTGATGGACAAATATCAGATGTATCGTGATCGTGACTGAGAGAATAAAAGTAAAAAAAAAAACGCTAACTTTTACAAGTACTATAAATTTACACCGGCTTTTACAGACACAAATCAAATGTATGTTTTTACTGTATAATATTAACAATATAAGAGCGGCTCACTACTCAAAACGGTAAATTTGTGGGGGAGCTGGTTTCAAACTCATGACCTCTGGATTATATCTCAGCATTTCTTACTGCTGCACCACGGAAGCTGTCGTATTATCCGTGTACCATTTGTGAAAATGTTTATTTGATATTTGGCCATCAGCCTTATTATACAGTTAATGTCTACATTTTGTCATTTATTACTAAAACATGAAAAATGTTTCTGTTTTAACTGTGTGTTTACATAGATTGTTGTAGACACAGAACATACATCAAATTATTTCCCCTTACAACTCTAGGTAGCTCACTTCCAGATAATCAATCAAGGCAGGAACTGGGAGAACTTCTTCCCCATTCTGTGGTGGTGGAGTGGATGGTATAGCAGGCTGCTTGGTACTTGGGCTTAATGACACATTTACAAGACAAAAGATGCTGATAGAGAGGTGCCAAGGGATTTACTGAGAAAAGCGCTATATAAATGTAATGAATTATTATTATTATTATTTTTATTATTATTATTATTATTAAGGTGGGCTGGATTTACAAGTTTTTTCGTAGGCTCTGGTAATTCTAGTGTTAAACTTCCAACTATTGTGGAAAGATTAGCCCGACTACAGACAGACACTAGGATAATGGAAGTCCAAACACACATGTTTATTTGGTCATTCCTTTACAGCACCTCACACAGTACACCAATTAGCTAGAAATACTCACAGTCCTGGAAGCACCCCAGGTGTACTCAGTTCCTGATCCGGCAGCACTTCCTGGTGTGGCGGAAGTGCTGCAGTCCATGGCTCGGTAGTCATCCAGGTGCCTCCTGGTGGTGGCCACAGGCCCCAACAGGGTTTAGCTTCTAAGCTCCAATCCTGTGGCTCCAATGCAAACCAGGGTGGCTGCCCTCTCGTGTCCCAGGCGAGGTATTGTCCCTCTCCCGGTCTTTCCATCCTCCAGGCATCCTGGCTGGGCAGGATCCCCAGCCATCTGCCACACTATGTATGAGTGATCCTACTTCCATTCTTGAACAGTGACCAGGAGAAAATATTAAAAATTGAATTAGAGCTCTGATATAGCTAGGACCTCCTTATTTTGGAAACTGGATACATCCTGACATAGTGTACGTTAGATCCATGCAATGTCTGACATATTTGACACGGATGCATATTTATTGTCATTGTTTTGTTTCTTGATTTTGTATCTGCAGGACTGTGTTATATTTGCATTGTTGATGTTTTTTAATTAAGATAACTGCAACAAGCCCTGTTCATTGTATTTTAAGGTGTAATGAGCATAAACCTCCATCCATTGTCTCCCGCTTATCCGAGGTCGGGTCGCGGGGGCAGCAGCTTGAGCAGAGATGCCCAGACTTCCCTCTCCCCGGCCACTTCTTCTAGCTCTTCCGGGAGAATCCCAAGGCGTTCCCAGGCCAGTCGAGAGACATAGTCCCTCCAACGTGTCCTGGGTCTTCCCTGGGGCCTCCTCCCGGTTGGACGTGCCCGGAACACCTCACCAGGGAGGCGTCCAGGAGGCATCCTGATCAGATGCCCAAGCCACCTCATCTGACTCCTCTCGATGCGGAGGAGCAGCGGCTCTACTCTGAGCCCCTCCCGGATGACTGAGCTTCTCACCCTATCTTTAAGGGAAAGCCCAGACACCCTGCGGAGGAAACTCATTTCAGCCGCTTGTATTAGCGATCTCGTTCTTTCGGTCACTACCCATAGCTCATGACCATAGGTGAGGGTAGGAACATAGATCGACTGGTAAATTGAGAGCTTCACCTTGCGGCTCAGCTCCTTTTTCACCACGACAGACCGATGCAGAGCCCGTATTACTGCGGATGCCGCACCGATCCGCCTGTCGATCTCACGCTCCATTCTTCCCTCACTCGTGAACAAGATCCCGAGATACTTGAACTCCTCCACTTGAGGCAGGATCTCGCTACCAACCCTGGGAGGGCACTCCACCCTTTTCCGGCTGAGGACCATGGTCTCGGATTTGGAGGTGCTGATTCTCATCCCAGCCGCTTCACACTCAGCTGCGAACCGATCCAGAGAGAGCTGAAGATCACGGCCTGATGAAGCAAACAGGACAACATCATCTGCAAAAAGCAGTGACCCAATCCTGAGCCCACCAAACCGGACCCCCTCAACGCCCTGGCTGCGCCTAGAAATTCTGTCCATAAAAGTTATGAACAGAATCGGTGACAAAGGGCAGCCCTGGCGGAGTCCAACTCTCACTGGAAACGGGTTCGACTTACTGCCGGCAATGCGGACCAAGCTCTGGCACCGATCGTACAGGGACCGAACAGCCCTTACCAGGGGGGCCGGTACCCCATACTCTCGGAGTACCCCCCACAGGATTCCCCGAGGGACACGGTCAAATGCCTTTTCCAAGTCCACAAAACACATGTAGACTGGTTGGGCAAACTCCCATGCACCCTCCAGGACCCTGCTAAGGGTATAGAGCTGGTCCACTGTTCCGCGTCCAGGACGAAAACCACACTGTTCCTCCTGAATCCGAGGCTCGACTATCCGACGGACCCTCCTCTCCAGGACCCCTGAATAGACTTTTCCAGGGAGGCTGAGGAGTGTGATCCCTCTGTAGTTGGAACACACCCTCCGATCCCCCTTCTTAAAGAGGGGGATCACCACCCCCGGTCTGCCAATCCAGAGGCACTGTCCCTGATGTCCATGCGATGTTGCAGAGGCGTGTCAACCAAGACAGTCCTACAACATCCAGAGCCTTGAAGAACTCCGGGCGTATCTCATCCACCCCCGGGGCCCTGCCACCAAGGAGTTTTTTGACCACCTCGGTGACCTCAGTCCCAGAGATGGGGGAGCCCACCTCTGAGTCCCCAGGCTCTGCTTCCTCATTGGAAGGCATGTTAATGGGATTGAGGAGGTCTTCGAAGTACTCCCCCCACCGACCCACAATGTCCCGAGTCGAGGTCAGCAGCGCACCATCCCCACCATATACAGTGTTGACACTGCACTGCTTCCCCTTCCTGAGACGCCGGATGGTGGACCAGAATCTCCTCGAAGCCGTCCGAAAGTCGTTCTCCATGGCCTCCCCAAACTCCTCCCTGAGCATAAACCTAATTGCAGTAAACTGTAAAATATATTTTTGATGGCAACTTTAGCTACTGGGATAGGCCAAACACTTCATGATTCTCAGTTTGAAAAAGCAGAAAAATAACAAACGTGCGAAAGTATAGTAATAATGGAGGTATGATTTTGTTAGTAAGGATTTCCAATTATTTACAGGAACAAAATACAGAAGTCTAATGTTTTTATGCAGATACTTTGGAAAAAGCAATGTTTGTTTGATTATCTTTAAATCTGTTGTTACAAGTGGTGAAAAAAGTGTCACTTGTAGAGTTAATTCAATCTGTCCATGGATACGTGCATTTTAGGAAACAGCATTTACTGTTAGAGGGTTGCACTGCACTGCTGCATATCACAAGGACATCAGGCGCAAGGCAGATTCCAAACCTCAATGGGAGGCAATTCACTCCATCCCACTGGACTAATTCACATTTGTTCAATTGGCCTCTAAATGCATACTGATGGGACACGTAAAGAAATTGAATACCCAGAGAAGGCCTTTGCAGGCTCAGGGCGAAAACAATGGGACGGTGACTGCTACAGGAATTGAACTCGGGTACACGGAACATCAGTCCTTATGAGTGAGCTGCTGTGGCATGCCTCCAGTTTCAAATGAATAGCAGTGTTTGTATAATCTCTTAAGTTCTGTATTTGAAGCGGGTTCAGAAATTGTTTTGGATGGATAGTCTTGTATTATGGGAGTAGAAGAAAGGTTTACATTAATTTCATGTTAAAATACAAAATCATTTTATAAAGCATTGTTGGGCTTCTATTCATCATTCTTTCTTAACTTTCTGAATGCTGATCCTAAAATATATTTATTTATATATTTATATGTTTAGGTTAAATAATAAATGGATTTCTAATATTTTCAGGCATTAAGATAAAACACATTAATATCTATTGAAATATTAATTTGCAACTGTTTGACTTTTTAAATCTAGAAAACAAGAGTAAAAATGTAACTTTTGAACTGTTATAAATGAATGTTATTAATTATTAGACTGAAAATTAGTGTAGATGTTATTATGCAATAATGCCTTAATCAAATATTATATACATACAATAGCTGAAGTGCAACAGATATGTTTATATAACTGAAGACAAATGTGTCTATACTCCTGAATGCACTAAATGGCATCCTCACCAAAGTGATAAATTACAGACTTAATGCTATGATGGAGGCAGAAGGACAATGCATGGTACCTACTGTAAATGTTGTGCAAAAATCTAAATCATCTGAAAAACATTACATGTGATTTGGATTAACAGAAACATAGGTGGTGAGAAGGTAAAAATCTGGCAATATAATAATCTTCAAGATGACATCTGAGTTTGAATTGAGCAGACCATGGATGGACTCCAGATGAGGCATGGAAACATCTCAGAGGTGATCAATAGAATGGGATGTACCAGAGAGAAATTTCACGATTTCAAATGTTTGAATATTTGTGTCAGTGTGAAATTTCAGTTTATCACCTTTAATAAATTTGCAAAAAATTGGGGTAATTGTGTTGAATGATCCAGGAAAAAAAAAATTTAAATGATTTTAGAACAAGATGGCTCCAGCAGAACCCTGTGACCCTGTAGTTAGAATATAGCGGGTTGGATAATGGATGGATGGATAGAACAAGGCTGTAACATAAAACAAATTTGAGAAAAAGTCTGAATACTTTAGGAGTCCAATGTATCTGATGATAGCAGAAAAATCTAACAATGTTAGAATGTTCAAACTGATACCGGAGTTTCACAACAGATAGATAGATAGATAGATAGATAGATAGATAGATAGATAGATAGATAGATAGATAGATAGATAGATAGATAGATAGATATGAAAGGTACTATATAAAGCTGATAGATAGATAGATAGATAGATAGATAGATAGATAGATAGATAGATAGATAGATAGATAGATAGATATGAAAGGCACTATATAAAGCTGATAGATAGATAGATAGATAGATAGATAGATAGATAGATAGATAGATAGATAGATAGATAGATAGATTTGAAAGACACTATACAAAGTAGATAGATAGATAAATAGATAGATAGATAGATAGATAGATAGATAGATAGATAGATAGATAGAAACACTTTTTGACTGTCAGATGAAATTTATAGAATTAAACAAATATGCAATACAATCAGCTTCAAGACGAAGTAATTAAACGGGCGTTATAAGTATAAATCAACTAAAATTAAGCAGAGAGAGTTCAGTCTTTAACGTATGATATACTGCATGTAGTGTTTTATATATATATATATATATATATATATATATATATATGTGCATGTGTGTGTGCGTGTGTGTGAACTGTACTTCTGAGGTTATATTAAGTGTTAAGAACATTTTTAAGTTTAAAAAGCAAACATCATTATTTTCATCCCTTTCGTGATTGTACGCTACATTACAGCCAGCCATCATCTTTGATTGAAGGCTAATAAAAAAAGCCGTCCCGCGTCAGTTTATTCCTTGTATCCATTTAGAATAATTAGGGCTGAGCAATTTTGATGCCTGTAACCTCCGCAAGTGTTGCTAATGGCATTATAAATTGCTCCTTGTCCTAAGACAGCGTGGCTGACGCTTAATTCAAAAGCACTCTGTCAACAGGGCTGATTTGTGCGGCTAATGAGCGCATTTAAAACAACAGGCGCGATTCATGCATCCTAATGTCGATAAGAGAACCTGGTTCGATAAAAGAGGCTTGTCCGTAATAATTAGCAGCGACAAATGCTTAGGATTAGGGCGATCACCGCATTAATGGCCAGGCTTTCAACACTCCACAAACGCCGGGTTCCCGGAGACTTGTGTGCGAATAAATTAAGAAGATGTGGTGGATCTCCTTCACTTTCGAGTTGTTTCTCCGCTGCATATCAGATGATCTGTTCCGCAGCCTAATCTCCACACTTTACAGAACTTTAGGAGCCCAGCATTAACTGCCTTTTCCCCCAAAGTTTCCGTACCAGCTGGACAAAGTTAAAAGAACTTGTTAATCAATAATACATTTTGTGACAAGGTTAACATTAGCATTTTCAAAGACAACTGCTGTTCTTACAGTTACACTAATTTACTTATTGAATTCCACGCTTACATAGGCCTAATTATCCTTTTGTTTACTATTTATTCATAAATCCCAGAGTGGCTCAGTGGTTTACGCTGCGCCCGACGGATCCACGAGCTTGGTTTCAAATTCTCTCCCAAGCTGTAGTGCCTCGTGTGTGGACGTAAAGATTGCGGTCGGACTCGTCTGTGACTACAGCGACTGAGATCTGGACGGCTGTGCATTATGAGAGTTTTGGAATATAAACGGATTCCACATGCTTTATAACACAATGGAAAGCCACGACAGTAATGTTTTTATTCAATTAAAATATGCTGTAATTACTTTTCTGTTCAGACTGACCATTAGGGAGAATCCCACTTTATTCCTACTGTATTTTATTCTATAACGAGTTAAATGGATCATTAACTTTGAACTGAATTAACATCTTCAATTTACAAAGCTAAATTCCGAACATTATAAATACAGATGCTTTTGATCTACTGATGGTATTTATTCATGTTATGGTAAGCAACAGGTTATATATAAGCATGTGCTGTCTATATGAAAGCACCTAGAAATGAATATTCACAAGTTTTTCTCTCTCTCCATGTACTCTTGTTTTTAAATTTTTTTTCAGATTGCAGATTTAAAAGTTTAAATATAGAACCCTTACAAAATATTAACGTTAAGGGGGAAAAAAAAAACTGTTCTTTTTCATTAGACCCTTTAAACACAATGTACAATTTCTAGAATACTGTATGCCAAAGCATCTCAAATGCCTGCCATTAAGGTTTTATGAAAATCTGCAAGAAAAGAATCTCCTTTCTTTCATCCTGTCTTTTTGTCTACGACTATTCATGTATTTATCTGATGTTTAAGGGAAATGTTAATTTAATAAGTTCACTTATGCGGCATTGAGGATAAAAACAGACTGCATGATGCTGACTTTAATGCACCAGGGCAGCTGTTCTGACTTTGAAAGTGAAATTCTGCGTCATAAGCTCAATACAAAACTCTGCAGACAAACCTCAGATTCATCATTCACTGAATTCTGCTTGAACATGATTCCCATCTTTCGACCAGGTTTTACAGTTAGTTATTAAGAGAAGACTAAAATTATAGTTTGTGTTGATGAAATATAATCGGACTCTGCTTAAATTGTCTGTTTTTGGCAAAGAAAAAGAACACCACATTGTAAATCTCCAGTTCATACATACAGGTCCTTTCATTTCTATCTATCTAACTATCTATCTATCTGGAAAATAAAAGGACATGGGATATGAAGCAGGACTCATGACCTCATCTTTATTCTAAACATTGAGGTAAAGTCTGAATCTGCTACCAAGAAGCTCTGGAATTATTCAAGTAGGCTGGAATGTCCTCTCATGTGAAATATAGATTCTTTTTTTTCTAAGAATCAGAAGACAGCATTCATTCTATTATGTTCATATATTTTCCAAACCCACTTATTTAAAGCAGGGTTATGGGGAAGCTGGAGTTTATCCTAGCAAACACAGGGAGCAAGGCAGGAGCAGTCTCCAAACATAATGTCAGTCCATCACAGCATGAACACACACACACGAACCAGGGGCCAGTTTAGGATTGCCAATCCATGTAAACTGATGTGTCTCTGGATTGTGGGAGGAAACCCATGTGTATACAGGAGGACATGAAAACTCCATACAAACAGCAACCAGGACATGGTTTCCAGATACCTTGTTGTAAGGTATCAGCAGTAGCACTGTGCTGCCCATCAGCTTCATTCGGTTAGTTAATTGCTGATTTATTCCAATGGTATTATCTAACCCTTCTGCTGTAGTTCTAAAGGATTATAAATGCCTTCCCTGGAACACAGTGTTTGCTAGTTTATTGCAGAAGCCTACAGTCTTTCGTGTGAAGAAGATCATTTCTGGTTTCTGCCTTGAATGATCTTCTATTTTCATTTGCATTAGACTTCTTGAGTAGATACCTGTGTCTGGTGAAGTTAAGCTACCGTACACACTCATTATTACATGTCTCTGAAAATTCTTAATGCCTGTTGCAAGTCCTTGGCATGATGGTAATGTGGTTAGCATTTCTTCCTAGCTGCTTTAGAGTATTCAGTTCGTGTCATGTCTATCACTGCCTGAGCGATGTTTGCACTTTCTATCACTTTACATATGAGTTTTATAAAGGTTTTCTGGTTTTCTTACTAAAAGGTTACAGCGATAGGTGACTGCAGCTTGGCCTGATATGAAGGAGTATTCTAATGGATTCGACTGATCGCATGTCCTTTAGTCTGCTTTGCCCTTGGTGCTGTAAGGACAGGCTCCAGCCCCCTATAATCTTAAAATGGAAAAAGAAGGGTTGGGAAATGAAGGCATAAAGTCCTCAGAGTGCAATTTCCCTTAAAGGCCATGACTTTTCCAGTGATTTACATTTACAGAATCTTATTGAGTTGAAGGCAGATGGTGGTGTGCTACTTTGAAGCCAGTCATGTAATGTGACCTATCCAGTGACTCACTCTAACTAGTCCATGACTTGCACCGACAAAACCAAAAGGTTTCATTGTGTGTCTTCAATCGTAGGCATGGGCTCTGTGTACATGAGAGCTGACAACCAATGAATGCTCATCCAGAAGTACAATGCAGCGATGAGGAACAAGGAATGCATCTTCTTCTTCTTTCGGCTGCTCCCATTAGAGGTCACCATAGCAGATCATCTTCTTCCATATCTTTCTGTCCTCTGCATCTTGTTCTATCACATCCATCACCTGCATGTCCTCTCTCACCACATCCATAAACCTTCACTTAGGCCTTCCTCTTTTCCTCTTCCCTGGCAGCTCTATCCTTAGCATCCTCCTCTCAATATACCCAGCATCTCTCCTCTGCACATGTCCAAACCAACGCAATCTCGCCTCTCTGACTTTGTCTCCCAACCGTCCAACTTGAGCTGACCCTCTAATGTATTCATTTCTAATCCTGTCCATCCTTGTCACACCCAGTGCAAATCTTAGCATCTTTAATTCTGCCACCTCCAGCTCTGTCTCCTGCTTTCTGGTCTGTGCCACCGTCTCCAACCCATATAACATAGCTGCTCTCGCTACCATCCTGTAGACCTTCCCTTTCACTCTTGCTGATACCCGTCTGTCACAAATTACTCCTGACATTCTTCTCCACCCATTCCACTCTGCCTGCACTCTCTTTTTCACCTCTTTCTCACAATCCCCATTACTCTGTACTGTTGATCCCAAGTATTTAAACTCATCCACCTTCACCAACACTACTTCTTTCATCCTCACCATTCCACTGACCTTCCTCTCATTTACACACATGTATTCTGTCTTGTTCCTACTGACCTTCATTCCTCTCCTCTCTAGAGCATATCTCCACCTCTCCAGGGTCTCCTCAACCTGCTCCCTACTATTGCTACAGATCACAATGTCATCAGCAAACATCATAGTCCACAGGGACTCCTGTCTAATCTCATCTGTCAACCTGTCCATCACCGTTGCAAATAAGAAAGGGCTCAGAGCCGTAATCCCACTTCCACCTTGAATGCATCCATCACTCCTACCGCAGACCTCACCACGGTCCACGTGGACCTCAAAAACAGAAGACAGGAAAGTACCTTAAGAGAGTGAAAATAAGGAGTAGAGATTGGGTCGGAACTCACCATACCTATTAACCCTTTGGACAGCATGGACTCTGTCAGGTAGCATGTTTGTTTGACTGTCAAAAAAAATGGGCAAGTGCGTCTGTACTGGAATGCCAGCACTCAGTCACTGAATGTGACATGCCCAGTTATTTTTCAGTCGTGGAGATTGACATAGTCCAGCAAAGAGATCAGCAACCACAGGAGTAGACGTCTTGTTAAGTGACATCAGTTTTAGTCTGTCAGAGCAGGACATGCCTGAGGTACAGTGGAGCAGTTAGCTGTCATTCTATAAAGAGCTCCTGGTGTGCCTGTTTTGCAGATCAATTGCCAGGATTGTACAAATTGCTCCAAATGTGGCCTCTTTAGTGCAAGATTCAGTTAAAGAATAAGAATAAGTATAAGGTCAACATAAACCTCCAAGTTGCTTTCAGATTTTGCTTCTAGTATTTCATAATGAATGCCCTTTTATCTCTCTATAGAGCTTTTCATTTGTCTACATTAAACTTCAGTCCATTTTTCAAGAGTATGCCCAATTTTTTAAATTGTCCAAGTCTTTTTGATTTGTTAATGCTTTCTCCTCTGTATTTGTTATTTTTCTAATAAAGCTATGGCCCTTCCAGTTATGTCACATTTTATTAAATTATGAATACTTTGAAAAGAATTCTTTAATCAAAACATGAAAACTTAATATTATGAGCAAAGGTACTTAAAAAATGAAAAATACTTGATGGAAGCAGTGTTTGTCGATTGTTGTTTACCAGCAGTACACCCGGGCACATTTTCTACCATTCTGCTTTGTAAATGTCCTCAGGCTCTGTTCAATTACAATGGAATCCTAATGACAGAAGTTTTCAAGTCTCATCACGGATTTTACTTTAATTTAATTCAAGTCACGATGCGTGCACAGGGGCACAGTGGTTAGTGCTGCAACCCCACAGATCCAGAATTCTAAAGCCCACCATTCACCATGCCTTTGTGGGTTTTTCCTCTGGATACTACAGTTTCCTGCCAAAGATGTGCATGTTACATTAACTGTAAATTGGCCCTTTATGAGGCTGGGTTTGTGCATAAGCAGA